>NC_080031.1:38308547-38625229 GCF_030020395.1 Manis pentadactyla | reverse complement strand
GAACATGAGAAGAACAGCCACTCTTCAGACAGGTTGGTTCCAGGACCAGGGAAGGGTGGAGGAGAGAGAAGAGAGGTAACAGGTATCAGCTGTGGTGCTCACCTGTATCCTGCATCCTGGCCGGGGAGTCCAGGATTCCTGCGGGGCAGGCCGAGGGAGTACAGTAGCTCATGACCTGGTCTGATCAGGCCCAGAAAGCCAATTCCTAGAGCAAGACAGGGGACCTCACTGAACCTGCAGGGCCTGGGGAGAGAGTTTTTCCTGGTACATGGATAGGACAGAAGCTGTCCATCCCTGATTTGCACATGGCAGGATTCAACTCATGGCCATTCACATGCAGTTCCAGAGAGCCTACCCTCAAGGAGGTGTTTCCCATCACCTCCTAGCTTCTGCCTGCAGGGGCAACACTTATGCCATAGAATGTACAAGGCTTGCCCGTGAGTGGTCCTGAGGTGCAGGCCTCCCTGTGTCTAGCACTCTTACCATTCATCCTGACTACATACAGAGGGACAGCCTTCTGCCTTTGGTCCAAGTTGCAGGGATGGCCCACAGCATGTGGTGATGAAAGCCTTTCCAGAAGGTAAAATTCCTAGGAATGGGGAGGTGCAGGGTCAGGTCTTCCCTTTAAACATGGTAAGCAACACACAGGCCTGGCAGGTAGGTGGGGGAGCACAGGGCCTTCTTTGAGCCCTGAGTGTTCAAACAAGGTTAAGAGGGAGGTGGTGGGAGGAGTAGGTTTAAGAACTCTGTAGTACAGGGGCAACCTGGACCCATGACTCTGGGTACTGTCCCTTGCTCATGTGGGAAGATTTCCAAGACAGTTCCTTCCTCTTTAATGACTATAAGCACTTATTCAACGAGTTTTATGGGATGAAATTAAATCAACAATTGGGCCTTCTCTCTGGTGTTAGCGGCTGTGACGGTGTGGGTCCAGGAGCAGAGGCCTATACCCCATGCATGAGGATGTCACACACACTCCTCGGGTGGCAGGCCCAGCTCGGCAGGGGGTTGGATCTCAGGGCACTGTCCCTCACTCCCAGGGCCTTCAGTGATGGAGATCTGCAGGATGCCCTCAGGGCGGCTCAGCTGTAGGCCGCATCTCTGCCCCTGTGGACACAGGGGCCACACCTTCCACTGGAGCGTCAACCCCCCACACAGACAGAGCCGCAGGCCGGGGTTATTGTCATGGTGTGGTGTCACCTGTGCAAAGTGTGGTGTCACCTGTGCAAAGACTCAGACTTCTCAGGGATACTGCCCGGGCATTCCCCTTAGCTTCAGAGGGTGGAGCGCAGGTCTCTATGTTTCCAGGGAGGGGCTGAGAGGTCGGGCAAGTGAACGGGTGGGTGGAGGGCCGGGACTGTAAGGGGTGCATGCAGCATGTAGGCGGCCTCCTCCCTCGTGGGCACATTGGGCGTCCCAGTGGCCCCTGGTCAGACACAGCCCCTCCTGGGCCCAGGTGGGCCCATTCCTGCAGCTCTTGTGTTCTTGCTCGATACGGAATTCACGAGCCTTTTGGTTTACAAAGAAAGTTTGAGTTGGGTGCATTTTGGGAGTGGTCATGGGGGTGAACATAAGTCTGCCCTTTCTTCTGAGGAGGGTTACCAGTTTTAGCAAATATAAATGCAGTCAAATTTGAATTTCAGATAAATGAATACTTTTTTAGTATAAATGTGTTCCTGTAGCTCTGGGGGGTCGGGGAGGGAGGGACGGTGTTCCTGGCCCAGGGCTAATCTCCTGTGAAACTGAAATAAGCCAAGGGAAATCGTTTCCATCGCTCAGTTTGCGAGGCCTGGCCCCTTCTGACTCCTCCAGGCGCCGCCCGCTCTACCTCCTTGGTGCGCTCTCAGCTTCCGGCCCACCCCTTCTGGGAGGAACCCCATTGGCGGGTCCTTGGTGACTGGCAGACACCAGCCCAGTTATGTTCCAGGAACAGAGGGGAGAAGACAACAGCCATCCTTTCTCCACCCCTTGCCCTTGAGGCTGCAGTGGTAAACACCTATTGATATGTAAATGGTGAGGCTCGGTGGGAGAGTCTGGAAATTCTGCAGTTTATCCCATAGTTCCATTCAATATTTGAGACATACTTACGCTAAAGAATTATCCATAACTTTGTCTGAAATTCAAGTTTAACTGGGCACCCTGTATTTTATGTGGCAACTTTACTCCCAAGTCTTTTGGAAACCTGAGCTATCCCGGGTCAGGTTACACCTAAGCAGAACTTGCTGAGAGACCAAAACCGTCCTGCAAATGCAGCATGGGTGCCAGCTTGGGTCCTACTGCCAGAGGACATACCCGGAACATTCGGCCAGGCCCCAGGCAGACACAACTGTCTTTGCTCGCTTCTGGCTGGGTGGCCTCAGAGCCACAGGGAAAACAGGCATCCTGGCCAGGCCAGTGGTTGAAGAACCCCTCAGGGCAGAGGCGGCAGAAGGGAGCGTTGTGGGGACCTGCTCTGGAGATGAAAGTTCCAGGGGAACAGGGAGCAGGTGGTGAGCCAGCACAGAGCATACCTGTAGGGTGATGGGCACACAGTAATTAGAGCCAAGACTCAACTGTGGGGCACTGGGTCCCCAGGTGATTCCCCAAGGCACCCTATGTGGACCCCACTTGGAGTTTCTGTTCCCAGCCCAGCCCAGGTGTCTCATAAAGCCCATCTCCCCACAGAGCTGCACTTCTTTCCCCACCCCTCAACTTTACCCCCAACTCCTTTGGCTTGGATTCAACCCCAGCTCCCACCCACTGGGCACCCTGGCTTGTCCAGCTCTTCTGCCCCAGACATCTCGCTCCCATAGTCCTGGAGAGTCTCCCTGCTTTAGGCATGTGGTGCTCTGGAGGGCAAAGCAGAAGAGAGCTGCACAGGCCCATGTCCCTAGGATGCCCCCAAAGGGAACCATCCTCACCGGGCAGGGGCAACAATAGCAGGGAGAGAGACAGGCATTCAGGGGTGGGGGAAGGGCAGACACTGAGAAAGATCTCTGGGGCTGCAGATGGAGAGAGAAAAGCAAAAAGTAAAGACTCAGTGATAGAAACACTGGGAGAGGACACGGTAATGATGGGAGAGGTACAGAGAGATATGGGCCCAGGGATCAGTACACAGAGAGAAATGCCAGGAAATACAGCCTCTGTTGCTCAGCTCACGCTCCAGGAAGCACTCATTGAATATTTCATGAAGATGAAATCTGAGATAGAGATTCTCTGGGCCACTTTGGCCCAGACAACTTAAATACTGCCACCTTTTTCCTCTCTCCATATACCTTTTCTTTCCTGGAGCAGCCAGTGTGTGTGTGTTTGTCTAGAACTGGGCTCAGTGAGGGCAAGTGACATTCCAGTTCCCCCCTTTTGCAAGGCAGAGCCAGTCAACCTTATTTAAACACTCTCCATGTACAGATCCTACAGGAGAGATGCAAAAAAGAATGAAAGGCTTACACCTTTCGTGCACGTTCAGCCAGGTTTCAGAGAGCCATATGATTTCAGCACTGGAAAGGACCTTAGATGGCATTTAGTTCTATCCTTCCAATTTACAGATAAGAAGATTGAGGCCAGAAAGATGGAAAGTTTTAATAAATTCACACAACTAGTCAAGTGCTCTTAAAGAACACACGTACACAAAATACCTGGAAACTGTAAAATAACTAATGAGCCTTTGGAATAGCCATGTGATACAATGGATAAAGCAAGTAGCAGGTGGTGGAGGGGATGTATGTAGTCCTGGCCTTGTTAATTACCTGTGGGAATTGGATAATCAGTTGACTTTTCATTTGCAAAAAAGTGATAATAAATAATACTACTTGACTTTCTTCATGGAATTGTGAAAATCAGTGAAGCTAATAGGTGAGGAAGCTCTTGGAGAGCCATAAAGTGCTAAGAGAAGGGCTAATGGGTGAACTGTGGCTGGGAGGAAAGAAAACAGTGCATTTTACAGTTTGTAAATGAAACCTCTGACTCCAAGTTTAAATAGTACTGAGTTGGGAGAGGCTTAAGAACACTTGTTGCATGACTGTAATTAGGCTTGGTTTTGAACGTAATGAATGATGTGTCTGATTTGGTTTGTCCCATATAATTTACCAAATTTTCCCTGGTAACCACCATTCTACTCTCTGTTTCTGTGAGTCTGACTTCTTTTTTTTTGATTCTACATATAAGTGACTTGGTTGCTTCTAAAAATAGACCTACCTATTCAAGACAAGGTGTCGTTCTTCTTGAGGGCACTTCACTCATCATTCCTTTATTTCACAGATATTTATTGTGCACTTACTAGGTACCTGGTTTTCTTCTGGAGCTGGTGATACCTACAAGAATATGCTATAAGCCCTGAAAGATTGTTGGATGTGGTGCTAAGGCCAGAAGAATTGTTGGGTGTGGAAATAAAGGTTCCTTGTAGACACATATATGAGGGTGAAGAAATTAAGATCCCTGGGATCCCATATTCTGAAAAACAGCTTGCCTCATTGCTGTCCAATAGAAATATAATGTGAGTTCCATATATATGTTTAATTTTCTAGTAGCTACAGTATAAAAGAAAAAAACAGATGACATTAATTTAAATAATTATTTTTATTTAATTCAATGTATCTAAAATAATACCTTAACTTGTAATCAATATAAAAATTAATAATATTATATATGTATTTTTTGTCGTGCTGTTTAAAATATTTTTATACTTACAGCATGTCTTGATTTGGACTAGCCACATTTCAAGTGCTCAATAGCCCTACATGGCTAGTGATTACCACCTTGAAAAGCAAAGGGTATTATCTTCTGGCAAAATCACTTTTGTGCAGGGTCCTCTAGGCCTGTGAGTGCCCCCCTGTCCTGCACAGCACCCCTGTCAGCCGCTTTGTTCTCACGGGCTCAGTTGTCGTGCCCTGGTCTTTCCAGAAGGCGGCACTGTGAGCATACAGGACATGGCTGGGAGGGGTTCCCATGGAGGAAGAAACGGAAATACAGGGAAATACAGTGGCAAGGTGGGATGTGTGTGTGTGTGTGTGTGTGTGTGTGTGTGTAAGTTAATATTAGTACCTTAATTATTCTGGTGGAAATTAAGATTAATGTGTTTTACAACTATTTTTCAATTGTAATGTTTTAACAACAATTCTAAAACTTTACTGTCCCTACCAATCACCTAAGGCTGTTTTAACTATTTTTTATTTTAATGTTATTTAATTTTATTTTTTCCCTTTTATTTATGTGTTACAAAATAAAAATTGTGTATATTTAAGGTGTACAGCATGATGATTTGATATATATATAGTGAAGTGATTACTACAGTCAAACTAATTAACATATCATTTCCTCACATAGTTACCATATTTTTTGTGTGATGAAAACACCTGAAGTCTACTCTGTTAGTGTATTTGCAGTATTCAATACAGTATTGTTGACTGTTATGCTGAATATTAGGTTCCTAGACTTATCCATCCTGCATTACTACAACTTTGTCCCCTCTGACCAGCATCTCCCCATTTCCCCACCTCCCTGCCCTGGTAACCACCATTCTACTCTCTACTTCTGTGAGTCTGAGTTTTTTTTTAATTCTACATATAAGTGACATCATATAATATTTAGCTTTCTCTGTCTGGCTTATATCACTTAGCTTAATGTCCTCCAGGTTCATTCATGCTGTTGAAAATGGCAGAATTTCCTTATTTCTAATGGCTGAATAATACTCCATTCCATAGGGTGTGTGTGTGTGTGTGTGTGTGTGTGTGTGTGTGTGTGTGTGTGTGTGTGTGTGTAATATGTAATGTATATATGCACCCCACATCTTTTCCATCCATCCAGGTCTGTCTCCATGTCTTGGCTACTATGACTAATACTGCAGTGAACATGGGGGTGGAGCTGTCTCTTCAACATACTCACATCATTTCCTTTGGATATATACCCAGATGTGGGATTGCTGGATCATATTATAGTTGTGTTTTTAATTTTTTGAGGAACCTCTATACTGTTTTCTATAATGCCTGTACTACTTTACATTCCCACTGATGGTGCACAAGCTTCCCATTTCTCCACATTCTTGCCAGCACTGGTTATCTTTTGTCTTTTTTATAATAGCCATCATAGCAGGTGTGAGGTGATACCTCATTGTGGTTCTGATTTGTATTTACTTGATGATTAGTAATGTTGAGCATCTTTTCATATATCTATTAGCCATTTGTATGTCTTCTTTTGAGAAATGTCGATTCAGGTCCTTTGACCATTTTTAAACAGAGTTATTTGTTTTCTTGCTATTGAGTGTTTGAGTCCCTAAAAAGCAGATTGTGGCTCACTACTACAGGTGATCTAGGGTGGGGCCCAAGACTACATCTCCAACAAGTTCTCATGCAGAACTGGCTACCTACATATGAAGGAGGCTGTGCTCACCATGATTTAGAAGTAAGGTTTGTAAGGAACTTTGACATGCACCATCTTTTTTGGTGCAACAATCTTGGCAGTAGATATTGCAATTAACCCCATCTTATAACACAAGAAATAGAGGCTCAAAGAGGTTTATACTTAAGATGCCTAAGATCATACCATTAATAGGAAATGAAGTCAGGGATAGAACCCAGGTATTCGGCTCCCAAACATCATCTTCCCGTATCAATTATATAAATTTCCAAGGTAATAGAATAGGGGTTTATCTCATCAACCTTCCTTCCTCTTTGAAGCTTCCTCCTGCTTTAAGATTTATGGGAAGTTCTATAACCTTCTGGACTCTCTTCCGCCTGTATCTATTACAACCGCAGCCAGCAGATTGCGTCATTCCTTTTCCTGCTGTTAAATCAAGCTTGACAGTTACTTTCTATCTGGTGAATATGGGACGGTGAGGTTGTAGCTGGTAGGAGGATCCTGAGGCCCTAAACAGAATCAGATTACTCCAGTGGGCAGAGAACATTCAAGCTGGCCAGAGGCCCTCGGGGTATTTCCTTCACCTTCCTCACTTTGCAGATGAGGAAACTAAGGCCCAGAGAAGGGATGCGGCTTTTCTGGGTCAACAAGACAAGATGGAAAATTCCCATAAGGCCAGCTCACTGGATCAGATTTCTAAGAATAATAAACTGGAAAAGAGGGAAAAAAAGTTAAGATTACTCCTCATATCAAAGTTTGCTTGAAAAATCTGATCCTTGTTCTCTACTGGGATATCTGGCCTCAGAGTCTTTAGTCATTGGGGATATTTTGGGCCTAGAGTGTGACAGTTTATAATGAACCCCTTTCTTTGGCCCAGGCCAGTTGGAATACAAAAGAAGCACCAGACACGAGTGGATTGTGCTCTCATGGGACACATATGTGAGAGCTGAGGACCCAATAAAAGATGTAGGACCTAGTGCTAAGTTGTGCAATAGACTGCATGCAGAGAGGGCAGAGAGAGAGAACATACCCTGGATTTTGTTGGCATGATAAACAACGGGAGCAGGAGAGAAATGACTGAGCACCGTATGAACCAGCCCGTGTCATATAATGCAACTAAGTCCTCCTCCTGTTGTTAATCACAAATTGCATTAACTGGTGAAACCAAGAAGGGAGTTTAGAAACCAATTCCAACCCCTCACTTTAAAGATGAGGGCACTGAGTCTCCAGAAGTTAAAGGATTTTCACATGTTGCTGGCAGAAGTGGGGCAAGTGTCCAAAGCCCCATGATACCATGACTGGAGCCTTGGACTTTGCTCTGAGCTCCCGTTCTCTCCTCTTTGCCACTGCTTCTCCTTTCTCCTAGCTGATGTTTGTTTCTGCCTGCTCCTTAAAGCTTACATCTGAACATCCTGTTTGATAGGCAAGTCACTTTCCAAAACAAGCCTCCGTGATTGACAGTTCACTCTGTTATGACCCTCCCCTCACCCCTCTGCCCACAGGGAAACCCCCACTGACCCGAGATGCTGTGTCCGCCTGCCTCCCTCCTCGGGCATGGGACTCTCCCTGTCCACTGTCTCCTTCTCTTCTGCCTTTCCTCCAGGTTTGAAGAAAATCTTATTCCATTATGTCTTCTGGCTGTCCTGTTGCCACACATACACACACACACACACACACACACACACACACACACATCCCTCGGGGTCATACTTTGAGTTAATCATACTGAGTTCATGGCACATTTTCATTGCTAATCTAGGTAGGACCCCTCTCCTATTTTATTCGTTTATTTCCCCCCATGTATTCTCATTTCCATCTCCTCATTGACAATCATTCTGATAAATTTAACATGTGTTTGTGTGTGTTCTTGCAAAATGAGCATTATGTGTATGCACTTAAAAAATGTATGTAAAGGTGGTTTTGCGGTCTCACCCTGTCTTTTCAATCCCTCCCTGGCACCAGTACTGTTTTAAAGACTCTCCTGTGTGGCTAAGTGTTTATCCAGTTTGAGGCTTCTTGAGGCCTAGTCTCTTTCTGTCACTCCCTGTAGACACACTTGCTGATGGTCCACATTTTCTGCTTCCAGGACCTTGAGCTGTCTCCCCGGCTCTCTGACCACCACGTCCGTTGTCTCCTAAGCTGCTCTCTTCCAGGCCCCCGGCCGTGCCCCCTGCCTGGTTTGGACCTCTCAGCTGGGATTTTACCCTCCCCTTCACTGGTCCAGACAGGGTAGGGCGCTTCTACAGGTCTGAAATCCTTTCTGTATCTTCTCTCACCCCCTCTGTTTTTATAGGTGTATTTAAGTTTTCCTGGGACGTGCTGATTTTTTTTTTGGGTAAATTCTTCAGAAAAGTTTTAGATTTACAGAAAAACGGCCAAGATAGTACAGAGTTTCCATGTATCTTCCGCCTGTTTTCCTCTGTGATTAACATCTTGCATTTGTATGATGTGTCGTAAGGAGTCACGAAGCTCATCAGTGAGCATTATCATCAGCTAATGCTGCCCCTTCCCATCCCAGGGCCCCAAGTCACATTTAGCTGTCTGCCCCATTAGGCTTTTCTTAGTTGTGGCCTTTTCCCAGACTTTCCTTGTCCTTTGATGGCTCCGGCCCTTTTGAGGGGTGTTCATCATGTACATTGCTGGTCGCCCCTCCACTGGGATTTGTCTAATGTTTTTCTAGTGGTGGGACTGGAGTCAGGGTTTTGGGAGGAAGACCATAGAGATGGGGCACTGTATACATCACCCCTGCTAAGGCTGCCTGCTCTCCCTGGGGCAGGTCGCTGCTGCTGTGGGCTCTGGTCGCCTGGGCAAGGGCATGTTCGTCAGGTTTCTCCATTGTAGAATCACTCTTTTGTTTTTCTCCTTTCATACTGTGCACCTTGGAAAGAAGTCATTAGGTACAGCCCACATTTAGAGGGAGCTACGCTCCCCCTCCCTGAAGGTGAAGTATCTACATAGAATATACAGGATTCTTCTGCACGGACATTGGTTTCTACCCGTAGTTATTTAATTATTTATTTATATCAGTATGGACTTGTGGATATTGATTTCATACTTTGGGTTGAAAGTTTTGTGTTTCATTTTTGCTAAAAATGATCCAGTGTTGGCCACTGGGAGCTCTTTCAGTTGGCCCTTGGGTCTTTTGATATAACCCACCACTGGGGTTTTGGTTTTTAAAAAAAATTTCCTTTATTTCTGTCATTATAAGATTCCCTAGGCTCATCAAATTTATTTCCCTCCCTGGTCTCAAAATCAGCAATTTCTCTGAGGAGCCCTGGTTCCTTTTATGGGAGAATGGCATTTCAGACCAAGAGGTGCCAGCTGTGCTCTGGTCTCTTATTTTACAACCCACTTTTCCTTTTGCCTTTCTGTTAAGTCTCCTGTCCCCTGCCCATTGACCATGGGAGTCTCCCAAGAAATAATCACACATTCAAGACAATAACAGAGTCTTGATTCCACACAGGAATTTTGTGAGAAACAAAAACCAATAACATACAGTCATAGAGTTTACAGTCAAGTATGGGAGGTAGGTGGACATAAAGATATAAAAGTCAATCTCTAAGGAATCCCTAAGGAACTAATGACTAATTCAGGCTGTGGGACCTGGGAAGTCTCTGAGCTGAGAATTGAAGGAAGGAAGGAATGTTCTACTTTCTCTATACTCTATTTGCAGATTTATAAAATATCTCACTCGACTGCGGCCCCAGTAAGTGGACCCCTTCTGAACAGAGCAGTGACTGTTCACACTGAGGTTCCCTTTTCCCCATCAGTGCTTCTGCCCTTCCCAGGCAGAAATGAGTGGACCTTGTTCTCTCTGCATCTCTCCAGAGCCCTGAAAATACCTGGCCCAGAGAACTTCAACAGTATTGCTAACATTTTTTTAGTGGTGCCATTATGAATTTATTTATTTATTTATTTATTTATTTATTTATTTATTTATTTATTTATTTATTTTATTAAGGTATCATTGATATACATGCTTATGAAGGTTCCACAAGAAAAACAATGTGGTTTCTACATTCACCCATATCATCAAGTCCCCCCATACCCCACTGCAGTCACTGTCCATCAGTACAGTAAGATGTCACAGAGTCACTACTTGTCTTCTCTGCACTGCACTATCCCGTGACCCCCCCACACCATAATACCCCACAATCCCCTTCTACCTCCCTCCCCCACTATCCCCTTTGGTAACTGCTAGTCCCTTCTTAGAGTCTGTGAGTCTGCTGCTGTTTTGTTCCTTCAGTTACGCTTTGTCATTATACTCCAAAATGAGGGAAATCATTTGGTACTTGTCTTTCTCTGCTTGGCTTATTTCACTGAACATAATAAGTATTGGTAACATTTTATTTCTTAAGTTGGGGGTGGTTGCATGGTGTTTAATTTTGTATTCATAATTTCTTTTTGTATGACTTAAGTATTTCATAACAAAATTTGGAACATATTAATGAAGAAAATAAAAAAGATCTGTGTGTAGCTCTGGTCTGCATGACCCTGTACCCTTGTTCCTGTGGCAAAGACTGCCCTGCCAGACATGCCACTCTCAGCCCGAGGGCAGAGAAGGTGCCTCCAGTTTGGGCCGGATGGGTCTGCCAGAGCCTGTATAACCGGCCGCTGCTTGATGCTCATGTGATTCAACACTTAAGTGGTGTGGCAGATAGAAACCTCCCCCTGCCATTCAGCTGCCCGCTCACCCCCAGGGCCTGCCTCTGACTCCCAGAGAGCCTTAGAGCAGTGGCGCTGGGACAGCCCTTTCCCGCAGCACAGATTTCCTGCTGGAGGCAGGGCTTGAAGTGCAGAGCACCCCCCACCTAGGGACAGCATCTTAGCACTTACAAACATGGATTCAAACTTCCTTATCTTCCATCTAAAGCCATCTGTGAACAAAGACCTGAAAGGGGCAGTTCTAGTTCTGGTAGCAGCCAAGAAAAACCAAAGGCCCTGCCAGCATCCATGACAGGTGAGATGCAGGCCAAGCACGGGCCAGCTGGGGGTGCTGCACCAGGCGAGGGGGTGTTTGAGTCTCTGGGAAAAGAATGGGAGTGAAGCCTATTTGCAAGGCTAGGCTATTCAGCCCTTGGGTTCAGGACATTGCTCCTGTACTGACTGTGGGGGCTGGTGGCTCCTGACAAGAACTTTTCATCTGTGGTAGGTTAAAAATGTCTGAAAATTCCCCCCTCTTGAATCTGATTGACCAATAAGATGTGACATAAATGAGATTCTAGGACTTCTGAGCCTAGGTTATATGAAGTCTTCCAGTGTCTGCTCAGCTCTTTTAGAACATTCTCTCTGGGAGTTTTGATCTGCTATGTAAGAAATCCCATTATGCTGAGACTGCCAGGCCAGAGAGGCCACATATAGGCCTTTTGGTTAACAGTTCCTGTGGAGCTAAGCCCACTGGCCACACCTACTAATGCACAGGACCTGAACAGGAAACCCTCTTAGACCTCCAGATCAGCCCCTCTGCCAGTTGAATACCATAGAGTGGCCCCAGTTGATAGCACACACAGCAGAAGAATTGCCCATTTGGATCCTGAACAAATTTCTGAACATTGTGAGATATAATAAATGGCTGTTGTTTTATGCTTCTAGGTTTGGGGTTGTTACACAGCAATAGATAACCAAGGCAGCCAGGCACCCCCATCAAGGCCACCTGTCCAATCATTGACTTCCTAAGCCAGGGGATTCTGGTTCATGTGCAAAGTGACCTGAAAGTAGGGCCGGAGCCAAGCCAGGGGCTCTGAGCATCTCTCTGAACCTGCCTGGAGGCTCACTGCTTGGGCCATCTGATGAAGTGTTGAAGTGATGGCCTACAGAATGACTTCAGATGATGGGCCAAAGGGTGAGAGGCCGGCTGAGTCTGGAGGGCAGGCATGAGGAGGTGAATGTTGTTGGACGGGGAAGAAGACCAACTTGGAAAACTAGTAAAGAGGGGTTGAATTTTGGGAGGAGGGTGTGGGGTGAGTGTTTCCTGCCCAGAAGAACAGGGGCCTAAGGGAAGGAGCACAAGAAGCCTAGAGCTGGGGTCTGGCTGAGGGATTCAAGCAGTCCCCTGGCTTTGCTGGTGGCTGTGCTTGGCTCTCTTTAAAGAGCTCTGGTAGGTGCCTGGTGATCTCACACGAACAGTGCAGGTGCAGGCCTGGCCCGTAAACCACAGCCACTGGGGCCTGTGCAGCCACAATGCACAGGGCAAAGCCTCTGCAGGGGGATAAAGGGAGATTATTTGTTTAGCATCATTAGTAAGAGTCCCAGAACCTGCCCAAAGCAAAGCAGAAACTTTTGTATTGAGAGGATTAAACCTTAAACTCAGCTGAGAAGACTCTGCTGGGTGGAGTGGCTTTGTTGTGCCTGGCATTGTGTGTGATTATATGCAAATCACTGGGAGGCCTTACCCGGGGTCCTGACCACAGAGGCTTAGCTGGCCACTGCCCAGGGTGGGCATGTGGGAAGGAGACAGCCGCATGTGCTGGCCAGGTAGCACCCAGCTCCCCAGGCAGGGATGCCTGTTTTCCCTTAAGTTTAGGAAATTGGGATTTTGAAAAAGTATTTAAAATGTCAACCAGGGATTTCTGCTAGATGGTTAGGAGTGCAGGGACAGAAGGACCACCAGGAAAGTATAACTGGATATTCAGGACAACATCCAGTAAGGATGGGGGAGAGCCAATCCAGAGGCCCTCTGACCTTGTCACCTAAGGCATCCTTTAGCATTCTCTCTTTCAAACTTAGAGTAATATATGTGGTTGCCAAGGAGATGGGGGCAGGTTTTGGTTTTCTTTCTTTTTATTTTTTCTTCCATCAACCATTAGCTAGTGGCCAGTCAGAAGGACTTGGTGGAGGGATTATCCTGGATTTATTGATCCAGAAAACTCTTAATGTTTGCTCTGTGCATAGTATAGTGCCAGGTGCTAGGGGTAGGGAGCTGTGGGCTGTTGGTGAGAATAGAGATGAATAAGATAGTTCTGTTGTTCAGGAGTTTACAGACAAGATATGTACCCAGATAACTACACTACCTTGTGGAATTTGGTAAGCACTGGGAGAAATGCCCTGAAAGACTGCTTGGCTTCAGTTAGGAAGGGTCAATTAGGAAGTCTTCAAAGAGCAGATCTTGAAGGTCTGGAGGCCAAGGCAGGGAAGTCGGGGTGGGGGTGCTGTGTGAGGCCAGGGATTTGTGTTGGAGGGTATAGGGTGCAGGCTGGCAGTGTGCACTGGGTCACACTATGTCCCTGAGGACTGAGCAGGCAGTTTCTGCATACCAGGACCCAAGTCTCTCTCTGTTAGTACTAGAATTTGGCCTGGACAAATTATAGTCTGTGGTCTAACCCACAAACATATGTAGGGAGTCTGGGATCCTGTTTTGGCATCTGAAGAACTGTATAACAGCCAGGGGGTGGCCCCAGAGATTTCTGGGTCCCTCCTGCTGATGGCTCAGTGGGTGCCCTGGCATTCTCCTGTGCCTTTTCCCTGAACAGTATCTTCAGCTGCTTCTGGTCCTTGATAGAAGAGCTTGGATATATCCGATGCCCTATTCCAGGTGGGCATAAAATATTGTCCAGCAAGGGTCAGGAGGAGTAACCATCAATTCCTCCCTCCTGGGAAGCTATGGCTTGGCTGGGGTCCTGCAGTTCTGAGCGAGCATGAGGGTGGAGTGAGATGGGTCTTGGCTTGTAAGATGTGTTTCTGATGGAGATCACCCGAGACATGACCAGAGTTGAAAAGAAGTCCCAGAAAGGCTTGGTAGCCAAGCCATCAATCTGAGAAACTGGGCAGCGTGTAGGATCAGGTAAGAGACCACAGGATGCAAACTGGGGAGCCGGGCCTGGTTTCCTGAGTTGCTGGACTGTGGGAGGAGGGGTTCAGGGGGTGGTCGTAGGCATGTGCCGTCCAAGCTCTAACCTCAGGCATGGGCAGTGAGGACAGTCAGTGGTTTGCCAGCCCCTCACCCCACAGTAGCTAGCTCACCAGCACTGGCCCAGCGTATTCCCAGAGGGACAGACACCAGTCACCAAGCTGAGCACAGCTCTTGGGCCAGATGGGAGCACTGAGATTTGAAATGAGAAACATTGATTTTAAAAACCACCATCTTTTAAAACAAAAGTGTAAAAAACATCTGTCCTTCTCCAGCACCCTCCATTCTAGTCCCCATAGGAGCACCTTGGCTTCCGGAGGGGCCTCTCGGGGGCAGTAGGAAGCTGAGGGTCCCTGGACCCTTTGCTGAAGGGAGCTCTGAGCACTGGGAGATGAGAACCATGCTCCATGGGGGGATTCCCGTCCCCCTCCCCAGGGCGGCACACTCCTCTCCTTTTGCTGGAAGTCTGTGTGAGCACGGTGTCCCTGGGACCTGAGGGGATGTAACGAGTGGAAGCCAAAAATCCCGCAAACCCAAAAACCAAACCCAAACCAAATTGCTCTTTGGAACTGTGTGTCCTTGGCCCTGTCAGAGAAGCAGAGGTTTCTGTGAGAAAGGGGAAGAATCAGGGGTTCCAGAAGGATGGGAGCCAGGCATAAAGAGCCCCTGATGATGGGGGAGTTGAAAAGAATTTGATGAAGATATTGTCTGGGCTTGGGTGGGATAAAAGACACAGGCAGACAGGGCTGTTCATCTGCTAAGCTTTTGTTGTCTTGCTTCGCCTGCTTTCTACACAGCCCTTGGGCGGGGTGATGGCAGGGGGGCGGGGGGCACGCTGTCTGCCATCTGCAGGGGAACACAACAAACACCCACGTGAGAGCCAACGGAAACGCTGAGCAAAACAAACAGCGTGAGGAGGGTGCCGGCCTGGAGTGCGCGGTGGGGGAGGGGCCAGGCCGTGCAGAGGTGAGGGGCACCTGCCTGCAGGGCGGGGCCTCCGCAGTGCTCTGTGGCTTGGGCTGGCTGCCTGGGAGTGCAGGGTTCAGGCGAGGCCTGTATCCACATCTGCCTGCCACCCCCAGACTGCCAGGTGAGAGCCTCATTCATTCAGCTGCCATGTTTGAAAAGCCAGAGGTTGCAAAGCCAGAGTTAGATCTTACCCATTCTATTGATAACCAATACTGATGATCAGGCTGCTGGGTTTGTACTGATGGATTAATGTGCAATGGAGCTATAGGTAGTTCAGGTTCAACATTTGACTTTGCTGCTCCAGTGAATACCTCTCTGAGCCTCTTGCTTGCACATCTGTAAAATGGGGAGATGATAATGCTTAACTTAGAAGGTGGTTAGGAGAGTGGAAATAATATCTGTAAAAAATGCTTTGTAAGCTGCAGAATATTGTAAGAATGCTGGTCATCATTCATGTTTTACTTCTGTGGCTGTCCCCTTGGATCACAGGTGCTTATTCATGGCTTATGACATGCAGAACGTGTCGACATCAGTCAGGGAGGCCCACAGCCTAGGCAGATGGCGTTTGGGAAGTGTTCTAGCTTATGGGGCTAATGGGGAAGAATCCCTGGACTTATGACTGCGTTCTGGGGCCTGGGTCAGTGAGGAAAGTGGGAAATGGGATGGCACAGGATGGGGAGTGGGGTACAGAGTTACATCTGATGGGCCCTGGCCTTGCCAGGGTTTGAGGCTAGACCACATATCTTCCGCAACATCCCTGCTCTCTTGGGCGTCAGCTTCCCTGCCCTTATCCTGCATCCACACTTTAGCATAGTGAGTGGCAGCTGGCGGCCAGTGGCCACAAACCTGTCAGAACAGGGCAGGCAGTTTGTTTGCTCTTCCCAGGGCCAAGCCTGGTGGGATGGACCAGAAGTATTGTGTTAACTCAGCTAAAGAATTCCTTTCCTTGCCTGCCTCCATTTATAAAGGGGAAATAGAACCTGAGCTATATGCTCCTGTGGCTCCGAGCCAGGTCCTCCAGTGTTATTTCTGGAGCTGCTCCCCGCAGGGTAGGGTGCAGCCTCCAGGGAAACAAGAGTGCTTCATCCCTTTCCCACTCATGGTGTTGGTGGGGGGTTCACCCACCACCCTGCAAGAAGCTCTGTGTTCCAAAACTACCCTTACATATTTTTCTCATCCCAGGTGTGAGCCGTTGAGAGCAGAGTAAGGCTTTGAGCTTCCTTTGGCTAAGTGGAGACCAGGGCTGGGTTTCTGGGTTTATGTCCCAACACTGGGTGGTGCTGGTGCTGGTACATTCCAGAGAGAACCATCAAAGAGGTCTTTTGCCATTGCCTGTGGCCTGGTGCCCTTGTCTTTGTTTGCTTTGAGAAACTGAGATGGGTTTTGGATCCTCCAGGGTTTATACTTCTACACTTCAGAGTTCTGGTCAGAACTAGGCAGTTCTGGAAAAGCCTGCACCAGCCTTTCTGAGTTGCATCTCACTGGAGAGTCCCAGGACCAGATGAGGTCTGAACTGGAGAGATCTGCCAGGTGAGATCCTCTTATTCTGCAGCCAGAGTTGGAATGGCTGATGGAATAAGAGCGAGGCAGGGAGAGTGAGAGGTAAACAAGGGTAGGAGGTGGGAAGTGGATGAAGACATGGTCCAGGACTTGGGCTGAGGAGGACCTCACAGATTCCCTGCCTGCCTTTCCTTCCGCATCCTTTTTCTATCTGGAGAAAGAGGAATGGCTAGGGAACTTGGATTGGAATTGGCTGATGGCACTATTCACCATGGACAAACTATTTCACACCCCTATGTCTCAGTTTCTTCATTTGTAAAATAAGGAGACCAGACAGATGATCTTTAAGGCCCTCTCAATCTTTGATGTACAATTTATGACTGTTTATATCCTTTTCTCATTGCAAACAATAAAGACTGGTTTACGAAGGAATTCTGGATATCATCTCCTTCCTGTCTTCCCTCCCAGGCAGAGTCTGCCCAGCTAGGCTCAGCTGAGATGACAAGTGCTTTCAGAACTACTTCTAGGAGAGACAGGTATGTTATTTGAAAAGTAGCTGCAATAAGATTCTTTTGTTGAGGAATAAGAAAATTAATTTTTTAAACAGCATAAAACAGTATAGAATTAAACTTGGTAAGCATACTTTCCTGCCTCCAGATACATTCATATCTCTTCTACTTGATGGAACAAAACTTTATTTGCCTTGCTGCCTTCTCTCATGCCTGTTATTTACATCTTACTTAAATATTGGATTGCAATTTAGCTTGTCATGTGTTTGTTTGGTATCCATAGCACAGCTTTGAGTGATTTGGGCATACAGACCATGATCTACATTCTTCCATGTCATCCCACCAAGAAATGTCTTACTTATAAGTATTTTCCAAGAGTGTCAGCTCCCTGAGAGTCAGGCTATCCTTGTGAGTTCACTGCTCTCTGACTCCTGGAGCAGGGCCTGGCATACTGCAATTCTCAGTGGATGTTTGTTGAATGGATAGAATGTCAGAGGAATGAATGCTAGGTACTCTACATGTTTATTGCTTGGCACAGAGCCATTCTTTCTCTGGCTGCCCACCCTCAGGTGTCATTTTCTCTCTCCTCTCTGACAGAGCCTGCTTGGATCCATCTCTCAGTTCCTTTTCTCCTCTGTTTTGGGGCTTCAGCTCTGATCCCTTTCCGTGTCCTCCATTGGCAACTCCTTACAACTACTACTTCCATGCTGATGGCTAGAAACTATGTGTCATCACCTCTGAACTCTGCTAGAGATACCTTCTTACATTTCCAGTTGACTTTTGGGCAATTAACAGAATGGTGGAACATGGAAAATTAGTGTCAGAAGGAAACTGAGATGTCATTTAATTAGCACCGTACCTATACTTCCAGTGCTTTTGCTGTCCCCTCATCACAGGGCACCCATTCCATTGTTGTCCAGCCTCAGTGTTGTCCTGCATCCTACTTCTTTCCCTTTGTTTGTCTGCTTGTCTAAATTATAAGCCAGCAGGGGCCACATCTTATGCAAATCAATTAACCTTTGCTTATAGATAGTGAATATTTATAATATGAAATGTTGAATATCTGAACTTAGGTCAGATGTGCTGTTCCCTAAATAGGTTATGGGGGTCCTCCCCTTCCCTCTGGTTTGGGAATCAGGAGGCCCTGGGTTTGAATTCAAACTACCATTTAGCAGCTATGAACCTT
Source organism: Manis pentadactyla (assembly GCF_030020395.1). Lineage (NCBI taxonomy): Eukaryota > Metazoa > Chordata > Mammalia > Pholidota > Manidae > Manis > Manis pentadactyla. The sequence goes on along the minus strand of NC_080031.1, from coordinate 38,606,889 downwards.
TAGGAAAATTACTTTTCTGAGCCTTGACTTCCTCATCTATAAAGCAGTGATAATAGCAGTACCTGCCTTGTAGGTTTGGTATGTGAATGCATGAGATACTGTAAATTTAGTGCTTAGTACAGAGCCTAACACATGTCAAGGGCTCTAAAAAGTGGGAGTTATTGTTATAATTATTAGGCCAACATTAATGCTGAACCTGGAATTCTAGGCAAGCCTCAAGCAGTATGTCATTCTTGCCCCATGTTAGCCCACTCCCAGCTGACCTTACCATGCAAAACTGAAGCTCTTGTCCTCCTTTATTCTCTGTGTCAAGGTACAAGGATCATTCCTCACTTCAGATAAGGCTGTTAATTTCTGCTTCTGTATATAGAACCATTTCCTCTCTGACACAGACACTGTGTGGGCACCAAAGAGAAGCAGAGAACTAACCTGTGTATGTGAGGCATTGTTCTAAACTGCTTTTATACATGTCATCGAGGTGTTTATAATCTGCTAGGAAGGAAAGGCCAGTAGGTGTGGAACAATTTGGAAAAAACGTTGCTGCCTATGATGAAGGCTACATTGTGATGGCCAGGCTCAGTGAGAGGCCCTTTAGTATGGTGGTTAAGAGATTAGGTTCTGGAATCACAAAGACCAGGATTCTAACCTTGGTTTTGCCAGTTAGTGCTTGTGTGACTTTGCGTAAGTTATTTAACCTCTCCAGGCCTCAGTTTCCTCATCTGGGTTATTTTGTGAGGATTAAATGAGGTTGTGCACTGAGAAGCGCTCAGTCCAGTGCATGATGCATAGCAAGGGCTCCTTAAGGGTTAACTATTGTCATTATGTGTTTTCTGCATTTAGGAGAAAGAGATCACTGAGGCCTGCGCTAATCAGAAGGGATAGGATTACATAAATTGAGAGGAGAACGCTCTGTAGATGGAAAACAAAATAAAACAACAATAGCACAGAGCCAGGAAAGACCAAGTGACGCTTAAAGACAGTGGGATGTGTGTCGGGACCTGGACGGAGAATACATTTGGGAAGACAGGAGAAATTAAGTGGAACCAGCTGAAGGAGAATTGAAGACAGGGAGTTGCTTCTTCATATTTTTCACTGGGCCTTGCCTGGTACTTCATTCAGCAAATGCTTGTTATTTGTGACTGAAATTCTTGGCCTAATAATGCCTCTTACAGCTAATGAATGTCACAAGCTTACTACCTTCTTGAGTGCTTCCATTCAATTTTCTGGTTCAAAACTCCAAAATGTTCATTTTTTCCTAATATCTTCAGATTCGGTTATCAAATATGCAGGAACCTTATCTGTATTGTTTATTACTGAGAAGAAATGAAGCATCTTCTCAGCCTTTATCTTCCCAAAAGAAATGTCTGCCTCATTTTGGAGCAAGACACCCTGACCTCCCCAGTCACTTTGTGACCTGCATAAAGTTACTTCACCTCCATGCTCTATTTCCTCAAGTGTGAAATTGGAGTGATGTGCCAGTTATCCATCTATTGCCTTTCAGCGCCTGTGCCTTCCACTCCCTGCTCTGCAGAACTGGCTTGGCTCTTCAGCATTTCTCCCTCCAGTTGAACAGGACTTTAAACTTTGCCAATAGAGGGAGCTATCTCAAATGTAGGTCCTTGTGAATAAGGGCTTAAAGATACAAGGTTTCTTCTGGGGGCATGATACAAATGTTCTGGAATTAAATGGGGCCATGGTTGCACAACATTGTAAATGTACTGCAAGTCACATAACTGTACTCCTTAAAATAGTGAATTTTAATGTTACGTGACTTTGTCTCAATACAAATGAGCAGGTTGTTGTGAAGTCTGACAAATTTATGAATAGGAAAGGTTTCAAACAGTGCTTGGGACATAGTAAGTGGTTTAATACAGATTTGTAGTTCTGCCTAATTATTCAGTGGTCCATCACTGGACCTGCTCTTCCTTAGCCCCTCGCGCTGTCTTCATGGGTATCAGGGCTTGGCTGCTCTGGGGTTGTTGCTGCTTCTCACACTGGCTTCTCAGGGAGCAGAGAAAATGCTTGGCACTCACCCTTCTCCAAACTGCTCCAGACAGCTGATGGCCTGGGACTGGAGTGCCTACAAGGTGAAAATGGCTGGACAGCAGAGAGAGGGGACTGAGAAGAAAGGATATAATGTTGGACTTTGTGTCCCAGTGCTCTGGGCCTCAGGGCCAAAGTTTAACTGGGAATAAACAGCACTGTGGATGCCTAACTATTCTCTCCAGGTCTCCCACTGGTCTGCTGTCCCCCACTGGTGACTATGGGGCCCAAGCCTGCAGTCCCCAGCTCTTCCTGGGGAGAGAAGGGGCATCCGCAGTTGGAGGCTCTGAAAAGCTCTGTGTGTCAGCAGAACCTGTGTAGGCTCACAGGATAGGGATGCAAGGACAAGCATTAGACACCATGTGGTAGGGCTTGAAGAAATCCTGGGCTCTGGTTTGGGGGAGATATTTCTTTAGGATTAGGATATAATCATAGATGATGACAGAGGGAGGGAAACTGGAGACATGGACAGAGGCATAAACAAGCACCTTAATTTCTTCATCTTCTTCCTTTTGCTCTAGGTAGCAGTCCTTGTCATAGCACTTTTCTTAGACCAGTATTTCTATTGTATACTTAGTCTTTCATACAAAACACAGGGTTTTCAGGGCAGACCTAACTCTGAAGTTTTCTGTCCTGATATCTCCATCTAACCCATGTATTGGCAGGCCACTTGTCATCTCTCTTGGTTAGGAACCTAAGGCCATTAGTCAAATCCCTCTCTTTACAGTTTCATTGTCAGCCAGGGCCTCTTGCTGGGGAATCATCAGAGAGTGGGAGGGGAGCCTGCTACTGTCCTGGGCTGCTCCCAGGCAGAGTGGCATGTGTCCTCGCCTGACACTGGGGTGGAGGACAACAAAAGCATGTACCTTGTGATGTGACGCACCTGCCACTCTGTTGCCATTTTCCATTAAGCCTCCTCAGGAAGGGTCAGGGAACAAATGCTTGGGCAAAAAGCTAGAGAAATCAGCTGCCTGCCTTCAGGGCCCACACACCTGACCTCTATCCCCAAGGGGTGGTGGCAACTTCTGGGTGGCATTGGTTTTGGGGTCCCTGAGTGACCAGGGTATCCCTCTGAGGACTTTCCTCAGGCGCAGTTACCAAACATGTTTTCCATCTTTATTAATCTGCTCCTCTTCTCACGTTTCTCAGGTCACAGCTGCATTCTTATCTGATGGGCTCACTGCCAGCCCCACGGAGCCTGACAGTTATAAAGGGTGGATTAGCTGCAAAAGAATATTTATTAAAAAAAGATCCCTCTCTATTCTTCTGCCCTTTTTATGGAGTTAGCCATATACTGACTGGGTAAGATAAGAGCAACCCTTTGCAAGCTGTGAGCAGAGGCCCGACATCTGGGTCATCGGCGACGCCCATGAGTGGTGGTGACGGTGGCTCTCCTTGCCTGCTGTAGACCATCTCTCTCGGCCTCTCCTGGAGGATCCTGCTCGATTTCACAGCTTAGAGAGGTCCATAATGTGGCTAGCTTTCTTCAGAAGGAGGATAATCTTTTTGTGAATGGATCTCACTTTTCCTCTTTTCTCCAGGGCTGCATATAAGTACAAAAGTAGTCATTGGATGATTATTTTTCAATTTAGTGGCTCTACTTGCTGGGGTTTTGTTTAATGGCATTAAGAGAGAAAAGAGATGTTCCATTAGAAAAATGGAAGCAGCAGTGACTGTTTTTCCCATCTATGAAGAAACTCTTCCACAGAGACATTTCTAGATCTCCATGAGAAACTGATTTTCATTCTGTTTTGAGACTTTGGTGGTGCGATTTCAAGTCTAAGGTGTTTCCACTTGGCTGCTGCAAACTTGAGAAATGTAATCACGCCACCTGTCAGGTACCGGACGATGTGCTTTGTCAGGACACGTGCCCTCTGAGTAAACTCTGGGAGATGCCAGCTTCCCTCCCGTGACCCGGAAGCTGCCCGTCACACCTGCCTGGGCCTCCCTGCTTCTGATGCGGTGTGATGCAGGGGCAGATAAGAGGCCCAGGGTGCTGGCGAGAGGGCGACTTCTGATCTAGTTTGTTTGATGACACTGGTGGTCATCATCTGGAATCCAGGCAAGGCTGGGCTCTGGCGGGAAACCGGCAAATCAGGGTCTTGGGGTGTCTGGAGTGTGGAGGGGGAATCACTGTCAGGGACGGAGCCGAGGGGAGCCGCGAGGCTGCGCGGTGGCGCCTCTAGACCGCCTATCCCCCTTGAGAGCCCCACCACATTCGCCACACAGATTTCAGCTGTAGTCCCAATGGCATCGTCTTCTGGGGGAGAAACTATGGCTTTTGGAAGAGCAAGTGCCTTTCCAAGGAGCTTTGGAGAAATCAAGAGAGAATAACAGGTGTGGGTCGTGAGGTGGTGTAACCATTCACAGCGTGGCCCTCGCGTGCAGTGCTGTCACGTACCCCCCTCCCTACGGGCCCTGTCCTCATGGCTCCCCTGCTGTCGTCTCACTGAAGGGACACCCCTGCTTCCATAGGGCGAGACCCTGGGCGCGACCCCCATGAGCTCGCCGCCTCCTTTCCCGACCCAGTGCATCCCTCTTGGCGTCCCAGGTCTGCACAGCGCCCCTCATCCTCGGAGCCATCAGGCCCCAGAGCCCAGGCCAGCTGGATGCCTCTTCAACTTGCCCTCCCCGTGCGGCCGGTTTCCGGACGGGGAGTTTACGCGGGTGGAGTCTCTCCCATGCAGATCTTCACTTCTCTCCCTCCCTATTGCCCTGGTTTTGGTCGTTATTTCTCATCTAGGCTAATATAATATCTTCCTAACAGGACTTACATTCTTTCCCCCTTTCTTCTTAAGTTTGCTTTATATCTGGGCTATATTAATCTTCCAAAAGGCTCTGATCATAACCTTGCAATATTAGAAACTGTTACTAACTTCCCAGTACCAACCTGGAAGACTAGACTACTTAGAAGGGCAACACTGGGGCTTCTCCAGTCTTCCTTTATGGTCTTCCCCTTGGAGGGACTGTGAGCTCCGTGGGGTCAGAGACCTTGTGTGCTGTGTCTTACTGGTGTATCCCTGTGATCAGCACAGAGTGCGCATAGAGCACATGGGCTGGCATGCACCAAGACCTCAGCAATGCTTGTTAAGTATATCTATAAATGCTGCTACTGTCTACCAGGAATCTTCACTCTTTCCCAAAAATACCCTTAATTTTCTCACCTCCACCATTACACATGTTCTCCCTGGACTGCCTGACCTACCATCTCCACTTTTTTTCCTTTTTCAAGGCCCAGTTCAAATCTTGCCTCTTTCATGAAGCCCTCCATGATTCCCCAGACATGATCACCCCTTCTCTGAACTGCTGTGGCAGCTTGTACTCTCCTGGGGCACTCAGCATAGTTTGCCTTAGTTTGAGGACTTCTCAGATCTTGTTCTACTAAGGTTTTGAGCTATTTGAGGGCAAGATCTTTTTAATTCCTCTTCTCAAATACCTAATACAGTATCTTCCTTTGGGAGGTACTAGATACAATTTATTGAATTAATAAGTGAATGCCTAATTTTTTTGCCCTTATTTATAAGCCTGGTTGATTAGTAAGCAGAGAACCTTATAGTTTTAATGATTAATGACTTTGAGGCAAATTAGCATTCATTTGTGCTACTGCTGGGATTGATTAAGCAACTCTATTAATGTGAGTAAATCAGCATTTGTTGTTTTATAGCAAAAATTACATCAAGGTAAATAAATCCCATGCCAAGTGGAGGCAGTGATTGTAGGAACTCAGGCTGCAGATGGGAGATGCCCGGAAGCTTAACCCATGAGGCCTGCCAGCACTGCCCTGGCTGACAACTCTCCTGGGTGTTTCCAGAGATGCATTTCATAGTGAAGGCCAGGACAGCAGAGGCTGGCTGAGTCTATGCACCTGTGCTGATTCCCTTTGCCTATTTTGCTTCTCCATTAAGACTCTGGCTTAATGTTGGTAGTTCTAAGGCAGTGAAAATCAGGGGAAGGTCTCTCTGGGGAACTTGGCTCTCTCTTCCTCAGGCAGGGTCTCAGGGGAGCAAAGGCCTCAGATACGTCCTCACTTCTAGTGCCCTTCATCCTGTGGGGTCTCAGCCCCTCGTGATAGTGAGAGCACACAGGAGGGATGGGAATTCCATCCTGGCGTTTCCCTTCATCTCTCTGTGCCTCAGTGTCCTTGTCTGACAGCATCTACTTTATGGAAGACTATAGTGGTGTGGAGGGCCACATGAGGCAGTGAAGGCCGTGATGCTCTGAGAGCCAAGTGTGTTATATAGTCACTCATCTTGATGGGGGACACTGACAGATCCCTAAGAAGTTGTGGGCATGTGTCTAGTCTGCCTGTGCTGTAAGAGCTGGGCAGAGTGTCGAAAAATTCCAGCTCTCTGGAGACAGGCAGAGCGGCTCTCTGGTTGGCATGGGTGCTTGACTGAATCAGCTGGCGCACATGATTCTTTGAGCCTGGTGCAGTGAGGACTCTGGAACACATCCCATCAGTCTGGCCCAGTGCTGGATTAAGGGCCTGTCCTGGATGTCATTTTAAGTTCTCCTTGAAGCTCCATGTTGTCTGGGAAGCCCTGGCATTGATATAAAGGGCTGTACTTCTCAAGATCTCCCAGATAATGCTGACCTTATTTGGGACGAGTGGGTTGAGAGGGAACTCTAAGTTATTCCAAGGACCTAATTTCACACACCGGTGGCTAGGGGAGAGACTCATCACACTGCTTCCTGGTCCACTACAGCAAGCTGTCAGTAGGGGGAGCTCTGTCCCTGTGGTGCCTCTTGCTGCAACTGGGGCGAGGGTCTGTCAAGGTGTGAAGAGGGGCTTGAAGAGTGGCCAACCAGAGTTGTTTTCTGTATAGGTGTGCTGAAGAGTAGCTAGGTCAAGAGTTAAGGGCTGTAGGACCCTCAGTTGGGAAAGAAGTGGAAATCCACTGTGCCTGGTCCCCTGAGGTTGGAAGGGTGCTCAGGTTAAGCACACAAAGAAATGCACACATAGAAATGCACACATGTCCTAACTTAGGCACTATCTGCAACTGCCCTCCTCTCGCACAGGGCTGTGTGCAGGGACTAGCCACCGCAGAGGCCTGACACAGCACCTAGAGCTCCAGAGCGGGCCCTGTGTGGGTGCCTCGTGTATGTCCATGCTCACTGAGATCTGCCCTGGTGGATCTACTGCACCCAAAGGCAGAGAGGTTCTATGTGAGAGTGTTTCCAAGTGGTAACAGATCCCTCTTGATTCAGGTTGACTGTCTCCATGCACCTAGCCCCTAGCCTCAGACTGGGAACAGGTAAGGAAAAATACAGGGAGTCACCTTCTGCGCCAGCCTGTGGCTTGTGATGGCCATGCAAACATGTGCATGAGTGTGTGTCCAGGACTCTCTGGGTGGCAGGAGAGTGTGAGCAGCAGAAATGTCCATCTCCTGCAGGAGGTCTCAGGAACAGAAGGGAATTGCCTTTTTCCTCTCACGTGAGGCCGTGGAATGACTCTGCATGCTAGATGAGGCCCTGGGAAGCCTGTGGACATTTAGCTCTGTGTGTGCGTGAGAGGAGATTGCTGATGTGAGCACAGGCTCTGGAGCAGGAGGGGACCTGGGAGGTGTGAGCAGTGGAGCCCAGGAGCCATTTCTCATGGGCAAGTGGGGAAGAAGTCCTGCAGAAGGGGGCAGTGTGGTCTCATGCACAGCCCCTCTATCCTTATGGGTGACTTCTGAGACAAATCTGTGCCTCAGACATTAAGATTGATATTGGGGTGCCAGTGAGGGTGGCTGGCTCAGTGGAAGTGGATGGACTCCTTTCTGAAGGTCTCTGGGACTAGACGACCTTCCCTGCATCCGTCCTCTTTGGGGTCAGAAGATGAGACTGTCTGGCTTGGAGCTGTTTAAGAGAATCCTACCAGACTGAGGGCTTATATTCCCTTTGTATGAATGGAGAAGGACTCATCTTCCTGTTTGTGATGAAATTTGCAGAGTTTCAGGGATGGAGAGGCTGAACACACCCAGCAGCCTCTATGCTCTGGAAGTCTTGTGAGCTCTCAATAGTACCATGAAAAATCACTGCCACCTCCCCCCACCCCTTTTGTAGGCTATAGTATGCAACACTGATGGTGGAGCCAGCCTCACTTTCTCTTTTCTGCAAGTGGGGTGGCCTGGACTCTCTGCAGTACAGATGTCATTTAATGTGTAGCCCCAGGGTTGCTCACAGGGATGTCCTGCCTTTCTGCACATACAAGTGCAAACATAAACTTTATCTTTGCAAATCGATTGGCTAGTTTTGCTCAGTAGGAACAGAGTAACCCTCCTGAATTGTCCAGATTAGAATTTTCAGAGCATGATGGACCCAGAAACAAGGTCAATTTTCCCCATCTGCATCTAGGTAATATTAGGTAAGACGGGAGGCCTTGAATACTCAGGTAGGCATACCTTATGTCATCCCTCCCTCCCCAGAGTCCTTCTATGGCTCCCCGCTACTATAGATAAAGATCAAAACCCTTTAGGATGTCTGCAAAGCCCCAAATAAGACCTCCTGGAAAAAGATGCTCTTTGGATCCCTTTCACATCATTCTTTGGACTCCAGCCACTCAGGACCTCTTAGTTTCTTGATTCTGTTATGCTTTTCCCCAACCTCAAGGCCTTTGCATATATTGCTCCTTTTTTCTTGGCATGTTCTCACCTACCTCCACCCCATCCTTTGGTCTAAGTAATTCCTGCTCATCCTTCAGAGCCCAGGTGTCACTCCATGGAAGCCTTCCCAGACTTCTCAGACTAGGTCTTATCATGCTCTCTCAAAGCCCCTGGTAGCATTTGCCCCAGTTGTAAATACATTGTGTAATTGATTATATTCTCTTCTCTCTGGTAGAATGTAAGCTTCATGAGGGCAGTGCCTATGAATTTATCCTGTTTACCATCCAGCACAGTGCCTGGCACAAATTAGATCCTCAACAAATATGTGCTGGATGAATCAATGGGTTCACCAAGCTGCCAGTGGAACCTCTCCCACCCTCGGCAGGCAGACTTCTGACCCGGATTGTGCAGATGCTGTCCTATCTTATCCTTTAAAGAGGAAATCTATAGGTGGGTTAACTTCTGTGATTTTTGAGGCTTAGCTGTCATGAGATGATCACTAGTCTCATCTCCTCCTGTTTTACCTCCCCCAGGCAGTCTCCACTAAGGTAGGTCATGCCTGCTGCCTTCTTCTGGTTCTTAGCCTTCTGGTCTTTGTGTGAAAAATATGGCTTTCTCCAGGCAAAGGCCAGAAGGCTACCTGGGCCAGGGGAGGTTATTGGCTATTATCTCCTGGGTTACAGGTCCAGAGCTAGGTTTCTTAGCTTGGTCTACCCTGTCATAGACTCAATTTCAGGATGAGATTGAGCAGCAAGTCATCTGGCCTGCTTGGGATGGTTTTGGAAGAAACTTTAGTATCTCCTTGAGAAGTCAGCATTTGGTTTTTGCAGGCCCTCCAGGACTTTGCATCTTAAGACCTGGCTCAGGGGCAGCTGAGAAGCTTGCTTGAGAGCTTTCTTTCCTCTAGATAACTGGACTGCATCTTCTTGGCTGAGCTCTGAGCATCTCTAGGGCACTCCAGTTGCCTGTAGTGGGCATGTGCCATTCCCAGCCACTCCCTCACCTGCCTGTCCTTGGGCTCCCCTCTGCTGAGTCAGCAGCCTACTCCCTCTTCCCCCACCTCCTTGTTGGTATTGTTTAGCCAAACTAAGCCAAGTCTCTTTACAATGAGGCAGTTCATCTGGAAGCTTACATCCTGTACTGTATTCCAACATGACATTTAGCCAACTGGCACCCAGCCATGAAGAACAATCCTGGAACAGAGGCTGCTGAAAATTCATGGCCCTACACAAGTCAACAGCAAGGACCATACCGGAAGGCTGTCCTGTTGCCAGGCCTCTCTTTCTGCACCATCTTGCTTCCTGTGTAGCATCACATGGCTCTGCTCTGCCGGCAATCAGCAACCCACTTCCAGTTTTTGTGGGTGGATTGGCTGTCCTCCATCTAGCCAGGGCATTTGGATCTTTTCTCTATGTTCTGCTTACGAGGTTGGGAAACAAGCCAATATGTTTCCTTGGAAATTGCCTCCATGGATATAATTTGGCATCCTAATCCCAAGGGGAATATGTTTCTTTGTTTCTTCCACCTGACACTTTTCTTGCCTTTGGCTCTCATAGAGAAGCCTCAGGTGGTGCCAGCGCTGTGGGGCAGGGAAGGGATGATGGCACATGGCTAGGAGGGGCAGCAAAATGGGGTTACATTTGGCTACTAGTGCTGGATGTAGCTTTGAATGTCCAGGGCTGTAAGTGAGCTGAGAAGGGAGGTAGTCACAGGACTGTTTCTTACTTAGTTCCTGGACTGATTGGCTGTGACTTTTATCAGGAACTCCCTAGTGCTTCTATGAGCACCAGTGTTGACCTCTGTTATAGGCTGAATTGTGTCCCCCTCTTCCCCCCAATTTATATGTTGAAGTCTTAACCTCTAGTAGTTCAGAAGGAGTCTTAAACATGTAATTAAGGTGAAATGAGGCCATATACATAGATCCTAACTCAACACGAGTGGTGTCCATATAAGAACAGGAGATCAGGAGACAGGCATGCAAAAGGACCATGTGAAGTCAAAGAACAGAATGTGGTCATTTGCAAGCCAAGGAGAATGGCCCTCAGAAGAAACCAACCCTACTGACACCTAGCCTCCAGAATTATGAGAAAATAAATTTCTGTTGTTTAAACCACCCATTCTGTGGTGCCTTGTTATAGCAGCCTTAGCAAACTAAGACAACCTCCTCTAGACATAGCAGCAAAAATTTGAAGAAGGGCAAATTTTGCAGAAGAAACAAGCAGTAGATTAGATAGTGCCATTTTGACAAACTTCTTGGGCTCTCAAGATTAGTGGTATCTCTCTGGCTTTGCCAGTTCTTTCTTCTTTAGGCAACCACTGATCTCATCTTTTTTTTGTAGTTAGCTAAATAGCTACCATTATTGCTGGCTAGTATAAGAGCATTTCTTTTCTTATTTCCCCATTGTGAAAACTTTATGATATGAGCTGCAGAATCTCAGTGTCACCTAGCATGGTTGGCCCTGCCCTCCAGAAGCTCACATGCTATGGGGAGAAATTCATGAAGATCATTTCACTGCAGTATAGTAGATGCCATGATAATCAGCAGAGGAATTTAGGACCACAAAGGAAGACAATCTAAGCTTGCCTAAGGAGGCCATGGAAGGCTTCATGGAAGTAATGGCAGAGCTGGAAGCCTGTTGCTTCCATGGGGGTAGAGCCTTGATCTTGCTCACCTTTCTTTACCCATGAAATCTAGGACAGTGCTTTGCACATAGTAACTGTTCAGTTTGTTTGTTGGGTAAATGGCCCTCTTAAAGTGCCACTCAGCTTTATGATTCCATGATCTGTGACCTTAGAGACCCTCAGCAATCAGATGTTGGAAGGTGCTACTGGCAGACAGCATGAAGATGAGCAGATATGGGGTTTTGTAGTATGCAAAGTCATTTATGAGCAATCAAACTGGAGGTGAAGGAAGAGAGCATAACAGGCTTCCCTTCTTTGCATCTCAGGGAGAATCCTCAGGCATAACAACAGGAACCCAGCCAGTGCACCTGCCCCACGTGCATGATCAGAGGCGATGTCTCACTCTCCACAAAGTAGATGTTGGTCAAGCTCCTCACAGCTGTTTCCCGGAGAGAGGAAAGCCCCTAAGTTCCCAGGCAGTGTGTTTATAAAATTCTCCCTGCAGCCCAAGAACATGAAAATGCCTCAGATGCAAGGACTGGCAGCTGGTGCAGCAGAGATTCAAGCTGACGGGGAGTGGGGAAGAGAGCACGGGGGAGAGAATGGTCGACGCTGAATCAGCGTGCCTCTCCTCTGGAGAACACCCAAGGGAATCTAAAACTGAAGTTCAAGAAATAACAAACATACAAGACTTTTGAAAACAAACTGTGCTCAGACATCTTTTACAGTTGAGTGGTCAACCCTCAGACAGTATTACGAGGAAGTAGGGACAGATGGCCCAATACCCAAAGGATTCGGGCAGCTCATGCTCCTTATCCTAGAGCTCCAAGAGCTTAGATTAAAACCCTTTCTGCCTGCCTTTGCAATACAGAACTGAAAGAGCCCACTTGTCAGAGGACAGGCAACTGTGAAGACTTGTCTGACCCCGGTGTGTACTGTGCGATGCTTTCAGAAGAGCTGTTTTGTTTCACGCCACGCTGAGCTCACCTGGGCAATGACCTTGTGACAAGAATACCAAGCTGAGTCCAGATCAGCAAAGAGAAGACAGGAAGAGGAAGAGGAAGAGGAAGAGGAGCAGAGGCAGCCATGCGATTCAGTGACTGGCAGAGACCTCTTCTGAATGGCTAGTTAACTTCATTTTTAATCCTTCCATCAGAGTTGATAACATTTTGCTGAGGGCAAGTCCTTGTAGTTAACCTCTCAGTCTATAAAAAGCTGGTTCAGCCTCAGGGCTCTGCCCAAATGTAGGCCCACTCAAGCTGCACCAGGTCTGGGTTCTCTCAAGATCAAACTAACACATGGCAAGCTCTGTGCACGCTGACATCCTCAAGAGCTTCCTGGGACATCCCCCCCTCAGCTGCCAGGACTGCCACGTCTGTGCCTTCCGGCTCTGTGACCAGGGAGACGGCCGTGGAGCCAGGTTCTCCTATGTGCTCCATGTGCACGTGTCTTGGGAAGCTTGTGGTCAGCTTTTTGATCACAAGAATGTGATTATTCTAATGGTAATCACAAGAATACCATACAGAGAGGTCATATGGAGATACAAGCCATCCCAACCTCCCTTTTGAACAGCCGCCATTGTGAACGAGATACGTAAGGAATCCCAACCCCTCTCTCTCGCCTCTCAGCCTGACCACGGGGACCTTAAGTCAGAGGGCATGGTTCTTTTTCAATTAAAGGCAAACATTTCTAATTCTTTGGACCTGTATCCTTGCAAGCCACCTACACAGTGCTGTCTCTTACACTCTGATTTTTCAGTAAACATCAGCGACAGAGTGACTGCTTATACAACAAGGGAGTCTGAGGGGGAATGAAAGAGGAGGCGCCTCGGCGGAAGAGGGGACGCTCAGAGCCTGGGGTCGCTCCTCACAGACTGGCAGAACATGCTAGCAGTCAGCCAACTAGTCGCAGGGTGTTGCTGAGCAGGACCAACTCTGCACTCTGCTTGGGCCAGGCAGGCGGTTACCACCTCTGCTTCCGTCTGGATTCCAGGGAAGTTGGTATACATCACAGGGCATCTTGCAACGGGAACCCCATTTCACATCCAGTTAGCCAGCAGGGTTTGTGCACATAGCCATTTATTGTTTTTAGCTGCTTCTCTCTCTTAAGAATGTATGACTTTTATTTCACTGTCTTTCCAGATTAGCCTTCTACCCTCCCCACAGGGCCCCCAGAGGCTTGCAGAGTCAGACCTCTAGGCACCCGTGTCCTCCCCGCCAGTGCTGGGGGAGGTGGCAGCGTCTCTGGCAACCCCAGGCTTGAGTCTCCCTCTGTGAGGTACCTAGTTGGCAGGTCATGCAAATCGGTTTTGCCTGGAGTCCTGCCGAGAAGAAAGGGGAGCTTGGAGGCACTGCTCTTGCTCTGGGCTCTGGGAAGCTGCATTTTTCTCTGCTGCTGCTTTCAAGTGATCTGATCTCTAATCTCTCAGCTGTTGAAATGGGGTGTGGTTCTGATGAGGCGCCTGAGAAATGGGAACGTGCTGTGCTTGCTGCCTTTGAGGGTCGGTGGGCGAGAACCACACGCCTGTCCAGATCTTATCTCCTCAGGAAGGGGCAGGAAAACAACCCAGCCAAACAGCTGCCTGGACTAGAACACCACGCAGTGCCTTCACACTGCACACCCACATGCGGTGAAGTTGCCATTTCCCACGGAGATGAAAGGGGGAGGTAAGGGGTGACAGGGAATCCCTAGGCCCCCATGGGGAGGCTGGGCACGGAAGGGACTGGCAAGCCCCCCATGCAGGTGGACCCACTTAGCCATCAGGACTCATCACCTCCACCTGCTGGTCTCCCAGGAGGGGCCTCAAGGACCAGGGAGAGGCTGGGCTGTTTTCGCTCTCTAGGAGAGGCCCTCCATCACCCAAAGCTTGATGAACACACGCTGTGTGTCCGCCTTTGCTCTGGGGAATCCAGTTAAGTATAGGACAGTCCCAGCCCCCATGGAGCTTAGTAAAAATTGAGTAGGGAGACCAACTACAAATAAAGGAAAAATGAAATAGCATATAACACACACACTCACATAAATCACACACAAGGGCGGTTACAGGTGACACATGACTAATTGGCAAATGAGACACATTCACTCAGTTTGCTCCCACACTGACATTTCACCAAATCAACAAAACAAGAGGATAACATGCTGCTGCAGCTGGGTGAGCTGGAGAAGGGTGGGGGCTGTTCAGAACAGGGCAGCATGTCCTGGCTGGAGCCACCACGATGTGTCCCCTGTGCTAACGTCAGAACTTATTTTCTGAAATGGGTTCAGGACCACCTTTGCCACACTCTCAGGAGGTCTTGGTTGTATCTTCCTACAAGATAATGATCACACCTGCTCACACCTGCCCTTCCTCCCACCCCAGTGCAGGGCCCTTCCTCCACTGCTCACTGTGCACACTTTGATACAGAGTGGATGCCAGCAGCAGCTTCCCTGCTATTGTCTTGGCCAGAACACTCTTTTCTCAGTCCCTAAGATGGATTCCCACTGAGTTATCAAAAGAAAGGCATTGAATTTGAAGCAAATTGGTTTGGGAACAAATCCAAGCTCTGCTACTCATTAGGTGTGTGACTGTAACTGTGGGCCTCAATTTCCACCCCTGTAAAGTGGGTACAAAAAGGTTATCTTTATTGTTATGATAATGGTGAGGATCAAGAGGGATTGTGAGTGTTAGGCAGCTAGTGTGTGTCCAGAAGCTATTGCTATGTGGAAATTCACTAAGGTCTATGCTAAAAGGGCCTTCCAAACTTACATATACATTCAAATCACCTGAGAATCTTGTTAAAAATGCAGATTCTGGCTCAGTATAACTGGGTAGGGCCTGAAATTCTACATTTCTGGCAAGTTCCCCATTGATGCAGATGCTTCTGGTCCAAGGACCACAGTTTGTGAATAGCAAGGTACTGTCTTATGATCATAATCCTGCCTTTCCATTATTTTCTCAGGTGCTGACCCTGCTGTGTTTCTGCAGTTTACACTGACTTTTACCTTCTCTGTGTTTGGAACCTCCTGCGTCATCCTTCTAGGTCCTGGTTGTATCTTCCTACGAGATAATGATCATACCTGCTCACACCTACCCTTCCCTGTTGCTGATTTTTTTAGCGTCTTGATCTCCTTTCCCTTTCGGCCTCAGACTACGCTTCTTTCTGTTTGCCTTCCAGAGTGGCATTGCTCACACTGACTATCCTCCTTAACGTTTCTGGCTTGATCTCACAAAGTTCTCTTAACAATTTGCCAGAGGTCATCTTTGGCTAAAACTCATCCCAATTGTCTTTTCCCCTGGGCTGTTAGGAAGCTTATAGTTAAGTTTGTGGTGAGTTTTAGCAGCATTTTCTCCCTGTGCTTTCTTACCAAGTTAGTTTCTCCAACTTGCCATCTTTCTTTTATGACTTGGTTATTAAAGATTTTGTTTTTTTGTTTGACTATCTTTATTGCCATTTTCTATCTGAGTGAACTTGGGTGAGTCACTTAACCTCCTGGGAATCAGTTTTCTCTCCCATGAAGTACCTTCCTCATATGCTTTTTGGGAGAATTAAATGAGTTAATATTTGTGAAGTCCTTTAGAAAAGGGCTTGGTAGATGATAAGAACCACATAAATGTCATTTATTGTTGCTGTTGTTATTTTATAAAATGCCTCACATCCTTTTTAAAAGTGAGATGGGTATAATCATCATCACCACCAGCAGAAAAACTGTTGATGTTCAAGTGCTAAACTTACCATAAAATTATCCTATTACACTGGAATACTTGAGTTATGAGACACATTTTAAGCTAGAAAGAAAGAAATTTAGAACAAATTGAATCAAATACAATGGACAGTAAACTTTAGAGTGTAGAGTACATGTTTCTTGTATTCTAAAATCAAGTAGTTCCAAGACAGGTTGAACTGAAAGAGAATTTGTCCTTCCCAACTCTGTGCCTGTAAACCCGAACAGTCCACTGATGCACCATGTAACCTTCACAGTACAAAGTGGGCTTTGAGCATTGCAGTCACAACCGAAGCAATGCCCTTGTCTTATGTTTGCTTATTCAAAAGCCTCCCTCACTACACTCTACACTCTGAGGCATTTTATAAAATAACAACAGCAACAATAAATGACATTTATGTGGTTCTTATCATCTGCCAAGCCCTTTTCTAAAGGACTTCACAAATATTAACTCATTTAATTATTCCAACAAGGCATTTCATTGATTTCTATCTCTGCCTAGTGCCTGGCACAGAATATCTCAACATGTTTTTTGGATAAATGAATGCATGCATAATGCTTACTTGGGTTGCTCTGAAGATGGCTTCATTGGCTCCTGTTTTATTATCTCCCGTGTCCTGGTAAGGGAAGAATATCCAGGTTGCCCTGGGTTTCTTTGCACCTGTCAGCCTCAGGCAGAAATGAATGAAAGCAGAGGTGCTGTGTTTGTGCTGAGTATGCCCAAGCTGTGCAGCATCCCCTATTTGTCTGAAATCTTGTCTTGGATGGTGGAGGTGGGATGCTGAAGACAGTTTCAGGAGGAGGCAGGCTGCATCTGGCCAATTGCTGGAAGCTGCTGGTGTCCCCAACAGTGAGCCTACTCCTTCCTTCACTCATGCTGGGAGCATTCCCTGAGGTGCTATAGCGGCCTCTTCCTCAAAGAATCTACCCCAGGGCCCGGGAGTCAGGTCTGTGGGACTCTGCCTAGGTCATGGTGATTGGTGTCTCACCAACCAAGAGACAAAAGGAAGTGGGCAAATGTAAGAGAGAGAAGAGGAGAGGGGATGGCTTCCTGTTTCCTACTACCCATCTGTCAGGTGTGGCCCCAGCTCTGGTGACTCTGCACAGCCATTTCCACTTGTCCCCCAGGACTTGCATCTGGGCTGCAACATGAGGTTGGAGGCCTAGGATGGGGAAGGCTCAGTATGAGATGAGCTTGGTGCCGGCACAGGGGGTACTGTGCAGCGCGGAGGGAGCTTCAGCATTCTTCCACTTGCCCTGAAGTTCTTTTGCCCCAGAGCTGTTTCCTGGCTGTAGAGGCCTCCGTGCCCCTCCCCATCCTAATCAGGACACAGTCCGCTTGTCCTGCCCTTCTCATCTGCATCAAAAGTCAAGTGTTCCGAGGAGTAAGAATTTGTGCTCTGGAGCTAGTACAAACTGGTGCAAATTCTGGCCCTGCCACAGGCTGTTGTGCAAGTTATTTACCTTCTCTGAGGACAGCTAACTCATTCAAAATGTGTCAAAGATTATCCACTCATAGTGTTTTGTGAGGATTATTTTAGATAATGCTTATGAAAGGCTTAGCATATTTTGAGCCCACAGCAAATAGTGACTGTTACACTGTTTTATAATTACATTTTTCTCCAACTCACCTTGTCAGAAATAATCACGCTTTCTTTGGTGTTAGTACAGAACATTCCAAAAATAATATATAGCATTTTAATACTAGTACATATATGTATAATAATTTGCTATATATGTATAGTATATACTTATATGGTATAACTATATTTCCTGTATGTACTGTATGCTATATACAGTATATACTATGTTTAATAGTATATAAAATGTATAATATAATATGATGATAATAATGATAATTACTTTTTATTAAATGTCTACCTGTGCAGATATTGCTGTATGAGCTTTATATGTACTCTTGAATCCTGACAAGGTAGGTATAATTGTTATTCAAATTTTATAGATGAGAAACTGAGGCACAGAGAAGTTAGCAACTTGCTTGAGGATATGAAGTTAGTAAGTGGAAGAGCAAGATTTGAAACAAGGTTGGCTGGCTTAGGTACTAGAGTCTCTGTATGAGGGCTTTGCATCCACCCCTGAGGTGTGGGTCTCACCATGCATTACCCATGTCCAATTCATCCTCAGAACCTCCCCAGAACCTTGTCCAGGTTTACAGTGGTCTAGGAACGCTTGTGCAAAGCAGATGCCGTCAGTAGCTAATAGTCCAAGGAGGGAGGGTGCCCAGGTGCCCACAGCCAGTGTCCAGTTCCCAAAGACCTGGCCACCTACTCATTTCTGGCCCAACTAGATAGGCTACATCTGAGCCTAGCAGCACATGGCAGATTATTTTTCCCCTAGGGAAAAGCACTTAGAGTATACAAGACATACTGTAATGGGACAAAATGACCACTGAACTAATTAGAATAAGAAAAACAGAGGCTCAGTTTGCAGTTAGGCACTGTATTTGAGGGGTGGGCAGAGGTAAGATGTTGGGCACAAGCATGGACCTGATCACGTGGTGCTCAGGCAAGAAAGGGAGATACTCCTTAAGGTGCTCTTTAAGGAAACAGCCTATTCAGGCTAGCAGGGCCTTGCTGAGGCACCTGTCCCTGCCACACTCTAGGCTTGGCAGGACTTGACCACCATCTGAAGATTGCTCTCTGCACCCACCTACCTCAGAAGATGAGAATGGTGTAATGAAATGAGCATCGACTGGTTAGCAAGTCACTTAAGTCTTCTGAGCTTAATTTTCCTCTCATCTGAAATGAGGACTAATAATAAAATCTGCCTCATGAATTGGGAGAAAATGAAGCATCATACATTGTGAAGTCATAAAGATACCTTATATCTGCAGAATGTTTTAATAATAAATAAAAATAATAGCAATAATAACATCTAACATATATACAGCATTTGTCATATTTGAGGAACTCTTCTAAGTGCTTTGTATATATCTGCACAACAATCTTATGAGATAAATAATAAAAATAGTTATTATATCCATGTTAGAGATGAAAAACTGAGGCACAGAGAGGTTAAGTATATCATCCAGTCACAGAGCTAGTGAGTAGCACAGGGGCGTTAAACACAGGGAACCTGGCTTTAAGTCTGTGCCCAACCACCCTGTCACTGAGATGAAATATTAGCATGTGCATTTATAAAGCATGCCTGCTTCCACCTTCACAGGTGATCCTCCACGTCCTGGAACCAGGGAGCTCCTTGGCCCTGGGGAAATCGGACCATTCTTTACACTGAGCTGAAACTTTTGGAGAAGTGTCTGGAGTCTACTATGGAGCTTAAAACTTTCCTGATGCTTGCAGAAAAATATTAAGAGGGTCATCTTTGTTTTTATAGGGAGGTTGGATAATCACTCCAAACTGTCTAGATTCTCACTGTTCTGACACCTCACTGTCCATTAGAGTCCCCAGCAGCTGACCTGACTACAGTGGAGGTGTCTGAATAAACAAGTTCTCTGGTACTCATCAGGTACCCACCCCATGCCCAGTACTGTGCAGGGTCATGGGGGCATGATGTGTAAAAGAAGCAGGATTATGGTCTCCATCCACAAACAGTGAGCGGTCTACCAGGAGAGATCAAACAGCTGAAAAAATATATTGACATGACGAGATAATACCAGTATGTAAGAGTTCGATAACACATGAAATTGTTCAATATTGACAGGGCAACTATGGCAGATGAATTTGTGTCTCATTGATCTCCTAGTTTTTTTCTCAAAGTTTTAAGTTTCTGTAAGGACATGGTGACCTGTCCTTCCTTCCAGGGAAGAAAAGAAAATTCCATGTAAAAGAACATTTAACGTTCTTTTACATACACGCCGTATCGCCGAGCTGTGTCTTTGTCCTCTCACATGCACCCTTCATAGCGGTGGTAGGGAGCCAGTTTCAGGTATGTCACCCCTGAGAATTAACTCACAGTGGTGTGAGCAGAGTGGACTTGAGGCCAAGAGGTTAGGTCAGAAGATTCCCTGCCCTCTACTCCCTTCCTGTTGAGTTTTTACTTCCCCAGGGATCTTGAAACTGCTTCCCAACTCTGGAGATTTAAGTTGCATCTATCATCTTAAATCTTCGGTGGGCTTTCTCACCTAGCTGAGTGAGTTAATCTCTTTCAGCTTTAGTTTTTCTCATCTGGAAGATGGATATATAAGAATGAATGTGAGGAGGGACCGAAATAGTCAATACAGAGTGCTGATCACAGTGACCGGTATATCTCACTATAACGGTGATTTTCTGCTGGTACTAGCTCTGCTCCCACGTTCTTGCATCACCCTCACCATGAGCATTTGCACCTTCATCGTTAGCGGCATGGGCACCATCATATTCTTCACCTCCCCAGTCATCATCATCTCACCGTGCCTCCCACGTCCAGCTCCCTTAGGACATTTTAAATGAGTGGTAAATGATCTGATAAACACCATGCTCTCCCCAGTGTGACAATGGCTTAATTTGTCACCCTACTCAGATAATATCTTTATTCAAGTTTTCAGAGATAAGGGACTGACTTGCTGAGAATGAATGCTGGACAGTCTCAGTCCCTGCGGTGGAAGAGGAGGGCTGGCAGCTCTGGCTGGAGGGACCTCTGGATGCTCCTGATGGGGCCTCCTTGGTGGCTGGTGGGTGCACCCCAGAGAGAGATTCTTTTTACTGAGTTCTCACCACTTTCCCATGAATAACAATGCAGGTAAAAGAGATCTTAGTCCACTAAAATCCCTTTTTCCCATTAATTACAGTGTCATGGTAAAGAGAAGATGCTTCATTTCAATTTTAGTCCCTAATAATGGGAGTGCCTGGGAGAGAACAACAGAAATATTTGAGGTTGGGGTTCTGCAGCAGGAAAAGCACAGAGTTAATTACCTTTGGCTTTACAGCCATATTTCTATGTACATAATTGTGTTTCATCTTTATAACCTGTGGCTATGCTTTGAGGGTTTCTGAAGTAGAGAAATTACCTGTGCCGTGTCTAGAGTCACATCCTAGTTAGGAGCTCATAGGAAGATGGACGTAAATACTACTTGGGCCCCCAAAGAACAGCACTTCTCTGGAGAGATGTTTATTTGGTAATTAAGAAGAGTACAGAGACTCATTCTGAAAGTTCTGCTCTGGGCTCTCATGTAAAGTTCCACTCTGTGAGGGGATGTTCAGTTCCGTTGAATTTCTTCAGCAAGTCAACACAAATTACAGTGTGGAAACGAGTGTGTGAAGACATTTCCGATGTATTTCTTTTTTTTTTATCCTTGGATAAAAACACAGTCAGACCTTTGTGCACAATGTGGATTCTGAAAAGCTATAAATGACAGAGTGGGAGGATCTCAAAGTATCTCAGGGGAACATTTAGCACAAACACAGCACATGCCAACCTGCCTCGAGGCTAGGACACCAGCGGCTTCTCTGAGCAATCCCCCTCTTCCTACACACTCACCTGAAAGGGGCCAGAGGGCATCCCCTTGGCTTGCACAGGAGGCTTGGTCCATTCATTCACTGAACAAGTATTTATTTAGTGGCACCTAATGCCAAGTGTATTCAAGGTGCTGAGAATACAGCAGTGAACAAAATGGGAAAAAATTCCTACTGGCATAAATTCACTTTTCCTCAGATTGGTTTAATATTTTTATTTTGCTCTATTTGATTATATATATGAGTGAATATATATTTTATATATATATGTATGTATATTCTACATACATATAGAATATATATATTTATGTATGCATATTTTATAAATAAATCTTAGATTTCTCAGGTTTATATACAAGTAATACATAATAAAAATAAATATATTTATATATAAATATGTCTTCTTTGATTGTATGTTCCAAGAATTCAGGGTTTAGTTTATCTAAACTGATACTTGCGCAAAGTCCAGAATAGCATCATTCATTCATCCAGCCATTCATTCAACACATACTTTCTGTGTTGAGTTGGGTGATAGGGATTCAGTGATGAACAAGATAGGAAATCTCTCATACAAATTAGAGTATAGTTTAATAAATATTGAGACAAAGATTTTTGACAGTTAATTCAGGTTTAATGACATACAAAACTTAAATCTTACATCTGAAAAGACATATCTTACATCCAAAGAAAATGCCATATTTATTACTACTTGACACATTTTCAGCATTAATGACTTTGTCCACACCATGTACAGTCTAAGTTTATTTTTTTCTTTTAGCTTTTCCTTTGAGATAATCTTAGCTTTATAGAAGGTTTGCAAAATAAAGTACAGAGCCTAGCTTCCCCTTATGTTATGATCTTACTGTAACTATGGTACATTTATCAAAACCAGTAGTTTAACATTGGTACAATACTATTAACCAGGTTACAGCCTTTACAGGATTTCACCAGTTTTTCCATTAACATCTTTTTTTCTTTTCCAGGATCCAATTCTAGGGTACCCTATTGCATTTAGTTATCATATCTTCTTAGTCTCCTCTCATCTGTGACATTCAGTCTTTCTCTGTTTTTTATGACATTGACACTTTTGAAGAGTACTGATCAGGTGTGTTGGGGCATGACCCCAAGTTTGGGTTGCCTGGTGATGCTTCCCTGTGTCAGAGAGGAGTTACGGGTTTTGGAGGAAGGATGGCGCAGAGGTGGAGTGTCCTTCTCATCGCATCATGTCACGGGTACCTGGGGCCAGTGCCACTTCTCACTGGTCACGTTGACCTTGGTTGCTTAGTTAAGGGGGTGTCTTCAGGTCTCTCCACTGTAGTTATTTTATTTCCCTTTATATGATCTGCATGTTAGAAGCTGGACACTGAGTCTGCACTCAAATGGAGGGGAATTCAACTACCACCTGGAGGAAGACTTGCTTTCTTTGTGAGTTTTCCTCACCTGTATGTCCTGTCTTGGGGATGAAGAGATCATAGTATAATTTCTCCTTTAAGTGATGTTGAAGTTGGCTATATTAAAGTTCAAAAATCTAATCTGTTGGTGTAGTGCTTTGTTTAGGAAATCCTTCATCATTCAACATGAACTTTTATCAGGGAGAGAGGAGTGTTTTCATTGGAGAAGTTCTCCATTCTGAAGTTCTTGTTGCTTGTAAATTAACTTCAGTGCTACAAATAAAATATCTTTTCTTTCTTCAGTTTAATGCAGTTTTGGCAACTGCTCATTGTATTTTAGAGTGAGTGTCCCAGGAAGAGTCCAGTGCACATGGCTGTGGACTCACAGCGCATCGTGCCTGCGTGGGATGAAGGGCGTTTGGTTTGGCCTCCTCACTTCACAGATGAGGAAACGGAGGTCCAGAGAAGAGGTACTGCTTTTCTGAGGTCAT
Source organism: Manis pentadactyla (assembly GCF_030020395.1). Taxonomy (NCBI): domain Eukaryota; kingdom Metazoa; phylum Chordata; class Mammalia; order Pholidota; family Manidae; genus Manis; species Manis pentadactyla. The sequence goes on along the minus strand of NC_080031.1, from coordinate 38,583,643 downwards.
CAAGGCAGTCACAGGGAACCCGGCCTCTTGCTTCTCAGGGCTCTTTCCCTGTAAATTCCTGTCCGACCTCCCCAGCAACTGAGAGAATCTGTTCTATCTCCTCCTGACCCCATCCCAGCTCTTCCCATAGAGCAGGGCTTTCCATTCCTTTCTGCAGATTAGGAATAAGGCCTATATCTGGGCCATATTTAGAACAACACAGGATTAAGGGAAATGTCCCACTCTGACCCAGCTCACATCTGCCACCCTGGAGGCAAGAGGACCCTGTATCCTGCAGCCACTTCCCTGTTCCCCAGTCCCACCAGCCTCAACTGTAGCCTGGAAGCCTCATTCCCGGTTTAGCCAGGCTCTACCTGGAATGAAGATGCTGTGATTTGAAAGTGGAAACTCTTTTGAATTTGGAGTTTATTTTCAGAGACTGCTGTCTCAGGAACAATAAGAGAAATTATCTTAGAACACTGAGACAGCTTAAAGCCATGAAAGGACTAAGAGGTCTTACCTTAAAAAGCAGTAAGAGCTCAAAAGCTTGCATTTGGAGAAGAAACTGGAAAAGTGCCCCTGCCTCTCACTTTGGCTGGGGTTAAAAGGCAGTGAGATAGACATCTGATGGAATATGCTTAACTAGTGAGATATGTAATTTGCTCCCAGTAAAAGAAGTGACATTTACAGTCCCACTCAACTCCTATGCAGAAGGAGGCCACCAACAATCAGCTCCTCAGGGAGGTGTTGTCCACCATCGCCCCAGACAACACAGTGCAGGAGAGGTTGGGGCAGGGCAGTCCCCAGCCAGAAACTAGGCGGTACTCAGGGTTTCAGCCAGAGTATCTGATCAGCTGGGCTTTTCAAATTGCCCATTCTGAGAGTCTTGGCCAGTTGGTGAAACCGAGAAGCAAAGCCAAAGTCAGTGAGAGTTTGCAAAGAAGTGGCTGCAATTGGGTCCAGGGCTCTCCTGCAAAGGACTTTCACAGGCTGCATGATCCCCTTGGTGAAGTGAGTAAAGATAGTTTTTGCTGCCTCAGTTTACCTCTCTAAGTTGTGTGTCATCCACATGTCCCCCTTGGCCTAGGGTCTTTATTATTTTCTCCATTTCCCTCCATTAAAATATCTCAGGAAATCTCAGGAACTCATTCCTACTAGCATGTAAATAACTGATTCCACATAAAAGTTTTAGCTTTTTAGAAGGATCATTGCCTTTCCACAGGGATAAACACTCACACAAGGTTCTCAGCCTGGCCATGCTTCAGTGTCGCTTGAGGAACACTTATAAATACAGAAGCCCAGGCCCCACTCAAAGTCTATAATGTTAAAAAGCTCCTCCGGTGATTCCCACGCACAGCTAGGGCTGGAAACACACATTCCTATTTAAGCCAGAGGTCCTTAGTGTGTGGTCCCCGGACCAGCAGCATCCCCATTGCCTGAGGACTTAGGAATGCAAATTTTGGAGCCTGAAGCAAATCTCCTGAATCAGAAACTCTGGTGGTGGGGCCCAAAAATCTGTTTTATTAAGCCTTCCAGGTAATTCTGATGGTACACACTGAAGTTTGAGAACCACTGCTTTAAGCAAAGGGACCAATGTCTAAACTTGAACACTTTAGTTAGGAGTGGAGGGAGTGTGGGTGGAGGGCAGGGGTTCCCTCTGCAACTGTAGGGGCCGGCCTACGGCCGAGGCTGAGTCCCACTATGGCTGAACACCGCCCTTCCACTCTAGTTGACCAATGCCCTAAGATGGCGCATGCTTCCTGGGCGCCACCCTGCCTGGTTTGGTGGCATTAGCATAAGGAAGTTGCTCCTATAGGCTTGCCCCATGCTTCTGCGCTCGTGCTCAGCTTGTGCAGAGGGCATGCTACCAATCAGCTTAAAGGTCACGCATGATCTTGATCACCATAGGCCAGCTTCCTTTATATAAGGCATAAGCAGGAAAGAGAAGCATTCTCACTCTCTCTCTCTCTCTCTCTCTCTCTCTTTCTCTCCTCTCATTCATCCTCTCACTCGCTCCCTCCAGCTGTTGCTCCTTCTCACTCACCTTCTCCCGGCCTTCCGAGCAACAATAAACAACTGAAGTGAACCAGGTCTGTGTACGTATCGCTGTCGTCACCGCCACAAGGGGCGAACGCGGTATGCAACCACATTCCATAAATGTTGGCGTGCCTGTGAACACATATAGCCATCTCTGGTTACTTGTCAATCAAGTGAAGCTGTCTCAGATTCACAGACCATCAGCAATGTTAGAAGTGTTTCCTCCAATAGGATGGACAGTTTTACTTAAAGTGGCAATCACATACTGGGTAGTAGTAGTTGGTGGTGGTTATGTTGGTGGTCATGACTATCCATCCCCCTTCCTTCCTCTCATGCTCCACAAGCCACAGATCACAAGCAAGACAGGACAGAGGCAGAGAATAAAGTTGTGGTAGGGGTAAGAAACAAATCGATTGGTTAAACTAAGCTAGACTGAATTCAAGGCCATGTACCTCTCTTGCACAGTGTTTCTTCATTTGTAAACTTAATCTCAAAACAGTGATCCCAAAGCACTCACTTGAAGGGCAGTGCTTTCATGGCCTGAAGCATTTGGCCATAGATCTCTTTCATCTAACACTGAACATTTGGCTGAAATGTGGGGACATTCGATTCTATTCAATAGCATGATTTTTGGTACCAGGGATATGCCGATGAACAAAAGGGACATTGTCCCTAACCTCAAAATCTGGGAGAGAAAACAGACAGGTGAGGAATGGATAAAGAAGGGGAAACATCGCAAGGATGCTGTGTGAGCACCTGGCAGTTACTTGGATCTTAGTTCTGGGGTTCAGGTAAGTCTTCGCTGGGTAAGTGATGTTTAAGCTGAAAACTAAAGTTGAACAGGAATCAGCCAGGTGAAAGGATGCAGGGGAGGGAAGGAAAGATTAGGAAAAAGAACACTCTAGATAGAGGAAGAGCTTATGTGAAGGCCTGGAGGAGAGACAGAGGGCGAGAGCCTGGTGTGGATGTTTCAGGAATGACAAGCCAACTATTTAGGATCCTGGAGTGTAGGGATGTGGTAGAAAATGAGCTTAGAAGGCCAGCAAGTCCAGATCCCTGAAGGCCTAGGAAGTTAGATGAAGGATTTGGACCAGGGCCTAAGGGCAACTGGAAGCTACAGAGGGGTTTAAAGCAGTGGAAGAATATGACAGATTTGCATGAAAAAATAAATCTCTTGGCTGCATTTTAGAAAGTGGATTAGAGGAGGTGAGAGTAGGTACTGGGAGACAGGAGGTGTCTGTTATACAGATTAGACTTGTAAATGTTTGCTTAGGAAAAATATGAAATGAATTAGGAAATTATGCGATTAAAATGTATATTTCCTCTTATGTTCTTTTTCAGCCCTAATTTTCTTTCTTTGGATGAAGAAGATCCTCAGCAGCTATCTTCAAAGAATATATATGCATTTGACATGTGGAATACTTAATGGTATGAGTAAGTCAACTAATAAGAATTGAACATTAGCCATTTGCAAAGTGCAATATAAAACACATTGTTGGACACCATGGGAAATTCCAGGAGGGCTCGGCCCTTGCTCATAAGAAACTAACAATTGAATTATGGAAATAAAAACATTTAAATGTAGTTGAAAAATTCAAACAAATAATTTTGATTAAGTATCAAAAAGTAAGGATGCAATCATACATACTCTAAAAGGAGTAGTAGAAGTAGTTTCATGGAAGATGTAGGTCTTGAGCAAGTCTTTGAAGGATCCTGGGGGTAGATAGACAAGCCTAGTGGGGACAGTGCAGTAGAGGGGATGGTGTGAGCAGTGGGACCCACATTTGTGGTTTCAATTTGTCTTGATTTTTAGAGAAAGTAAACTGAACCTCAGACATAATACAAAAGCACACTAGCTTTTGGCAAAAAATAAGGGAGTAGTAAATGCCTCCATCTTAATTGGTGGTCACTTTCCTGCCACACCTATCAGAGCTGCAGCAGAATAGAGGCACATGGGTGGACCTGGTGGAAAGACAGGTGGGGTTCACTTGAAAGAGGCCTGAGAGGGTGGAGAGAACCCAGGCACTGCCACAGGGAGTCAGTGGGCTTCTCATGACTGGCTGGTCACCCCGGAAATCAGTGTGCTCTGGCTCAGGACATCACCCAGTGTCAAGGCAGTTTAGAAGTTAAATCTAACAGAAGGGGTCATTTCCAAAGTCACACCCACCAGAAGCCCCAGCTCTTTGCCTCTTAGCACTGAGACAATCTGCTCTCGTGCAGGGGTTCAGCTGCTCTGAGTGGTACATTTGGCTCTGACTTGCCCTCAGTCCCAGGTACAAGTTGCTATTTGGTGGCCACCTAGCATCACTCTGGGCAGGGGGTGGGGAAGAGACTGCAGGTCAGGGGGACTGACGCGGGCCTGCAACAACAGTCAGGTCAGGGTCAGTCTGAGAGAAGACCGGTGCGCCTCTGCAGGCCAGGATGAGAGGCTGTGTGAGAGGACGGGGTGGGGCCAGCGTGTCTCAGAGTCAGCAGGAAGACACTGTCTGCTTGGTGGGTGCCAAGGGGAGCTCCATGGGGCAGAGCGCTTCCAGCCCTGTGTGCCCCTGGTGGTGCTGCGGCACTGTCTGGACTGAGGGCCAGGGAAGCCAGAGGAGCAGGTAGATCCAAAGACAGCCTATGGACCCCACTCTGTTTTCAATGCAATTGGTCCTCATCAGTTGTATAGTTTGAGGATCTGCTTAATAATTCACTAAAAAAAAAAGGATCTAATGAAATCCCTTGAAATCTTTGTCAATTAGGCCTTTTCACAACATGCTGTTTTGGTCCCTTCTTAAAGGAATGTAGGGAAGGTACTTATTGAGCACCCCAACTCTGTGGAACCCACCAGGGTGGCATGCTGAGCCCCAGAACCTGCTCAGCATGTGCAGACCAGGCAAGGCTGTGCCGGGGTCGCAAGAGCCAGAGTGCTGCTGGCAGGAGCATGAACAATGGGCTGAGTGCTGCCTGGGGGGCTCAGTGGGGGCTGCGGAGGCGTGTTTGCCCAGGCAGGAAGCCACAGGGTCCCAGCCAGCCTCCCCTGGCACAGCTCCTCGCCGCACCTGCAGCGAACCCTGAGCACCTTGAGGATGGCAAGAGCAGTTGCTGGGAAGCCTGCCCCAGCCCACATGGGCTGCCCAACTTCTTCCTTACTTCCTGCTTGTGTCCGAGGGCTCCCCACACCCATCCCAGCCTGGGAAGGGAGACTTAGCCACCTCATGGCTTCACTATCCAGGAGATACTTGCTGAGCTGGGGGAACTAAGAGCTAAGGAAACAGCTTTTAAGGGGGAGAGGTCTAATGGGAACAGTATACCTCATAGGTTTTCACTGATATCTGTGTGGGATGAATGATTTTATGTGTGTGCCTGGTCTCTCCCACTGTCCTAAGACTCTTGGGCCCACACAGATGTAACTGTATATTGGTGATATAAACTATATATGTTATACATATATATGTTATATATTCAGTTATAGCTGTATACGTAACACAGGTGTAACTGTATATTGGTGGGTGGGAGTGACTGTATCATAAGACCCCAGCATTCCTGGTGTCAGTCACTTGGGGAATAGGCCTGCCTTTCAGAGCAGGCCTGGAGATGGGCACAGATACCTCAGGAGGGAGTTAGGGTGGGCTCCTGTGGATATGAACAGTAGAAATAAGGAGGCAGTGGAGGTGGGCCACACATCTGGCATAAATTTGAATATTGTTTCTGGAAAGGCAGGACTTGTGAACCACTGGAACGAGCTAGTTCTGGCAAGTTCCCAAAGCCAGACTTTGCTGGCTTGGCTTCGCTGCCATGCCTGGGGTTCTCTGGGCTCATTGCTACTGTAGTCTTTCTTGCAGAGTGTTTAGTATTGTACGGCCAACCTTTGTTGGGCATCTACTGTTGCCAGCCTTGTGGTGCTCCTTTTCATTCAGGATGTGATTTGGTCCCTACTATAGCTTGGGAAGGAATTATTTTCTCTGTTTTACAGATGGGGAAACTGAGACACTTAAAGTGTTAAGTGACCTGTTTAAGGTAACACAGTTTTAAGTGGTAGAGCCAGGAATTGAACCTGGATATATCCCATCCTAGAAGGATTTTTTGCTGTGGACACTTCTAGAAGGCATCAGCCTGTCTTGCCTGTGCTGAGTGTCACTGAGGCAAGTGTCCAGTTCAAGCTTGGAGAAAGCTGTCCACTGGGAGATGTGTCAAGTCACTTGGTCAGTCATCCTTCCCTCCTAGAGCATTTCGTTTCCGAGCTAGGCTTTAGACCCTCTGGTTTTACTTTATGAATGTGGGAGCCATCCCTCATGGCTTCTTTCTGTAGTCTCTGGCCAGCTGTTCCCCAGAGATGAGAGTGACTATTGAGGAAATTTTCTAATGAGTCTGATGGTTCATCAAACTTTGGGGTTAAAGAAGACCTCCAAATATACTGTTCTCTGGGTGGCCAACATCCCAGAGACCCACACTCAGCTACTGCCTGGTTTCAGCGTGTACTTCTCAGGCATCCCTATGGACTGAGAGGCCCAGGCAGCTGCTGAGGCTGCCTGAGGGCATTTGGAGGGCTGAGCAGGGGCAGGGGTTCAAATGGTTGATGTCTGCCATTTTCTCTGGTTGATCTAATCAGTCTAAGCTGCTTTCATAGCCACTGACAGATGGGAGGAGCATAATGCCTACCTTGATTAGATTATGTGATCCCTTGTCACCTAGAGCTGTGATTTAGTTAACTGGTTCCCTGGCCCAGAGAACTAACAGGAGAGAGAGTTCTATGATAGCAGTGGACTAGGAGGAGGCTTGGGGGAGATCTAGATGACATCAGCCGACAGTGGTCTCTGTTGTTCTAGCCATCTTTGTACTCACCAGCATGTATGTTTATGAACGTAGGTGACTACATGATGATAGTATCTATCATCACTCTGTTGCATGTGCCCACGCCTCTCTGTGCTCCAGGCAGGACTGCAGGACTCTCCCTGGGGCCAGGTGCAAGCCCATCCATGGCATCGTAATAGTAACAACTATCCCTTTTAGATGCTTACTATTTGCCAGGGACTGTTGTAGTGTTTTACATATATTAATTGATCTAAGCCTTACAAAATTTTATAATATGTGTATCCAGAGAAGGTAAGTAACTTGCCCAAGGGTGATGGAGGCAGGATCAAACCCAGACCTTCGCTTATAAGCCTGGGCTCTCAAACACCAAGCTCACCACTGTTACACAGGCTGGAATAGGCTGGGATGCCTATTCCCCAAAAGCTCAGAGCCAAGCACTAAGGGATGAAAGAGCCAGGCTGGGGCCTGTTTTATGAACAAGACAGCTAGGTGTTATGGAGGGAAAACTGGAGAAGCAGGGTTCTCAAATGTGATTCCCGGGACAGCTGCAAGTCCCTAACTTGGTAGAAATGCAAATTCTCTGGACCCATCTTGGATCTACCAAGTCAGAAACTTTGGAAGTCATGATTCTCTTGCATGATAAAGTCTGAAAACCACTGGAACAGGGAGTCAGATGGCTATGCTCCAGCCCACCTGTGCCCTTGCCTACCTAGATGACCATAGGTGAGTGATTTCACCTCTTGGATCCTGGTTTCCTCATCTTTAAAATGGAGGGATCACTCCAGATTCATTCACTTTTCATTAATCCAACAAACATTTCTCGAGTGCCTGCCATGTGACAGAGTCCGAGAACACAAAGAGGGCACAGTGACAACTGGGCGGCTTGAGATCGCTTATGTTTAGCCCTCTAATTGCAAGGTTAAACCTCATTAATTCTTGCTAGAACAGTTGTTAGAAAGGCCGTCTCTCTACCTCCCCTTTCTCCTACCTCCAATATATCTCTCTACTGTTGCCAAAACCACATTTAAGGGAGCATAATTCCAACCTTGTTGCTCCTCACTTAAAAATCTCCAATGGCTCCCTATTATCTATGCTTCCCAAATGGAACAAAATGAAGGACCAGGATGTTTATGATCCTTAGAAATAGCAGAAGCCTTAGACACAACTCTACTGAAGATGCACACCTATAGGATGGTCAGGAGAAAGGAATCCTGGCCTGCAAATGTCCGAGTTCTACGGAATATGAATCCAGTGGCTGAAAGAAGAAAAAAAGAGTAAGATTTCTGTGTGACATTTGACAAAGCTCTTCTCCGTGGGATTCACATGACATTTCCCAAGACAAATCTGGCATATATTTCAAAGCCTACAAAATATTCAAAGCAACAGAAAATGTGTGTGTTGGCTTAAGACTCAAGACTTAACAGAATGAGTTTGAGTCTATTTTGGCAACTGTAGCCATTTTACTCATCAATTAGTATGCTGAATGAGGTCCCTGGGGCTTAATGTCTGCACTTAACTTTGAGGGTTTTCCCAACCCAACAATGCGTGCAGCTGATGCCTACATGGTTTTCTCACCCTCTGACAAAGAATAAAGAACCAGTGATTAACAGATCCATGAGACTTTATTGAGCACATATTCTATGACAGGCATAATGTCAAATATACTGGACCTAAAAGAAACCCTTAGATGCTTTGCTAAGGAACATATGCTTCTTCCACCAGAAGAGGCCATCTGCCAAAGTTTCTGCTTTCCACAAGTTAGTGTCATGTATACAATGGGCAATCCACACTCGAGGGGAGGTAGGGCTGGGACTGCTTAGCAATCTGAAGATGCATGTCTTCACTTGCATCCGCCTGTGAAGGCTACTTCCCTGGTGCAAAATAACCACCTTGTTTCAAAGAGATAAGTAGTCCAAGTTGTGTTCTAGACTGTAAAAGTGGGACTGGCAGCTTTTGGAGAAAGAAAGAAGGCAAGGATGCTTGGGTCCTATCAGACATTTTGCTTCTGGGCTCAGCATCCCCTGGTTAAACCCTCCTAGGCACCTGTGAAAGAGTGGAAAGCCCACCACAGTGTCGGTCCCACTTCCTGCTAGCTGAGTGAACTTGGGCCTCCTTGATTTCAGTTTCTACTTTGCCACTGGGAGGCAGTGGCTGGTGTTCAGTTGATGTTTGCTGAATGTTGAATATCTGGGTTTAATGCCAGATATTGATTATTTTTAACTGTATCCCTTAGCTGGGTTTTTAGAAATTTTTCCTGAATGTGTCCTGTGGAAATACAAGTCTGGAGGCCTCAAGATGTTTGCTTGGGGAAACACTTTCTGATCCATGGCTTTCCTTTTTCTGGTGTGAAGATACATGTGCTGGCTGTTTCCCTCTACCTCCCCTCCACTCCCACTAGAATTAAGCTCTATGTAGTCAGGGACCTTACTCTTCTTGTTCACTGCTATATCCTCAGTACCCAATACGATTGGATGACAGTAGAATGATAGTCAACAAATATTTGCTGAATGAATGGAGAGATAAATGGATAGATAGAGGGATGGATGGATGAATGACTTGTTGTCTGGGACTTTACTGTCTTGTGGTGGTAGAATTATATAGTGATAAGAGATGTCATCATAGGAAAAAAATTTGTTACTGTGTGTGGTACATTTTAACTAGATTTACTATAGTGATAATTTTGCAATATATACATATATCAAATCATTGTGTTGCATACCTGAAACTAATATTATATGTCAATTATTTTTCAATTAAAAAAAGGAAAAAAAAAGAGCTGTGGAATCAGATTGCCTAGATTGGATCCTTGGCTCTTATGAGCTGTGTGTTTAGCTATTAACCTCATTCTGTCTGTTGCCTCATCTGTAAAATGAGACTAATACTTCAAAGCATTGTTATGAGGATTAAATGAAATGATATGTGGAAAGTATTTAGAACGGTTCCTGGCATAGAGTGATGTGCAGAATCTTGGCTATCATTGGCTTGTTTCGTGAACTGGAAGATATGCGTGGAGCTCCTGGAGCTGCCTGATCACCATCCCCTCCCCCCACTCCTTTTTTTCATGGTGTGACTGTATCTATTTGTGAGACCCATTAGCTATGGGAGATTTGTTTTTTAGGAAAATGTACTTATGCCAATCAATTTGTATTTAATTGTGTGACTGTTACATTTCTTACCCTACTTCTGTTATTGTTTTTGTATTTGCTCCTATAGACAATGATAGAGACAACTCAAAACTTTCAAATAAAAAAAATTATAGTATTTCATGTTAATAAAAATAATAACACCAAATAATGACTATCATTTATAGAATCTTTACTATGTGCTAGGCATTGCATGCTTCATAAGCGTTTGCCTGGACCAGGGGTTCATGGATACCTAGGTATTGACTGGCTGTCCGTATCTGACTTTGTTTCTGGGTTCACTGAGGACAGGCTTAGCTAGCTTAATTCATTCACTAGTTTCTCCTTGGTGTTACTGTGAGCACATAACTCACATAGAGTTACTGCATGATTGAATTCACTGCTTTGTCTTTGGAGACAAAATTTTTTCCTTTGGACCTTCAAGATGTCTAGCTTTTAAGTTATCTTTCTCCTTTTCTTCCACTTTTCCTCTTTTTCTTCTTTCTCCACTTACATCTCTATTTCTATCTCTTTCCATCTTCATTCAAGCCACTTTCTCACCAAATTAGAGATGTGGCAGTTTGAAATATGCAGCATAGCCACCTGCCCACAGCTCCGTCATGACGGAAAGCCATGTGACAGTGTTGCATGGACACAGACAGACTTGTCCTGACAGGCTGGTGCCTTTTCCTTTCTGTAGTAAACTAAACCTTTGATTCACAAGGAAATGAACTTTGGCTTTATTGTAATTCCTATTTCCATAGTGTTTGGGCACAAATCATGAACTATATCTGGTGAGTATCCTGAGTCACTGGAGGATTTGGTGTTTCAGGAAGAGGAAGAGGAAGAGGCTCTTCGTGCATTTTCAGAAGGAAAGATGATTGACAAACATCATCTCAATCACTGGACAAACTCCCCTCACTTTACTCCTTTGAGCAGTTAGCTCAAGGGGAACTTGGGCCAACAGCATCTCTGATTTCAAATAAAAGAATTTGTTTTTTCAGGGGCTCTGGTCACTTGGAGGCCCTTTAATACTACACAGAGAAGCAGGAAGACTGTGAGGTCTGAGTCACAGGCACGCAGAATGGGTGCGAGGGCATAGGGTCACCTGATCACTATTCCTTGGTGGGGGAACTGCAGGAAAGGTGTCTGTGGGTGCAGAGCATTCATGGTGCAAGTTCCCTCCTGCGTTTGGGAAATGGTGGTCATGTGCTTCACTAAACAATGGATCTTCCATGCTACACTTAAGTTAGAGATTTTTGTTTTTCTTCTTAATTAAGGCTTTCTAGGGGCATTTCAATAAATAAGAGCTGAAAGAGGATAGATAGGAAAAAGAGATCTTGAGTAACATGGAAGGATTCATTTTTTTAATTTTAAAAATGAATAAATTCACCATATTAAAGGTTAAGAAAAACTATATGACTATCTTAATAGATGCAGGAGAAGAATAGAACAAATACAACATCCAGGCATGGTGCACACTAGGAACAGAAAGGAACTTCCATGAGCTGACAGATGACATCTTCAATAAAGCCCACAGAGAAGAGCACACTAACTGTGAAAGACAGCTTCCCCCTGAGATCTGGAGCTTGGCAGAGAGCCTCTCTCTCACCACATTCATGTGGGGAATGCTTGGCTTTTGGCCCAGGAAGGCAAAGAGGGGAGACGGTGATTCATAAGATGTGCTCTGGGAGTGACTTGAGCTGGGAATGTTGAGGAAGTCTCCAACCAGATGCGATGCAGCCATCCCAGGCAAGGTTCAGCGTGCATGTGCGAAGTCTCGCCAAATGGGATCCTTCCTGGAAGAATGGAGGCAGGGCTCTGCTTAGTGGGACAGTGAGGGTAGAGGCTGCCAGCAGGGGGTCCTGAGCCTCAGGAAGGACTAGTTTTTGATTGCCTTGGTTGGTGCTTCCTAAATCCCAAAGTGATGTTACCTGAATTAAAAAAACAAAACAAACAAAAACAGTCCACAAGTAGTGGACCACTCTGGACCTACTAAGCCAGGTTTTCTGGGGGTGGAGCCCATAAATATTTCTTTATAACAATAATCCCACATAATATTGATGGGAACTACTCTCTAAGAATTCTTATGAGACTCTCCATTATTTTAAAAAATCAGGTTTTTCATACCAGTGATAATGCTTGCGCATCGGGACTGTGTTTCCTTACCTTGGTATCCCTAATACCTAGTGTAATTCCGAGCACAGAGTTAGTGTTCAATAGGCATTTGTGGATGTATCATGGAAGATATTTCCTGAAAGTGGCCATCAACTATGCAGACTGTGGAAGTAGGTGCTGTTGGTGGCACAAAGATGAAGCTATCAAATTGAGCCTATTATTCAGTGTATGGTGCCAAGCAGCAGTAAGGAAAAAAATATCCCTTTGCCTTGGAAGGACCACATAGTGGATAGAATAGACTGTAGAACTTTTCTCTTTCAAAGGCTTTTTTCCAAAGCTCTAGGGTAACAGAAGAATCAAAGGTAATAACCACTAGGTTTTCTTGACTATCTTCCTGGATTAATTATGGCAGTCTTGGGCCATAAATTGCAGTTAAGGCCACCTGGCCCTGGTTTTCTCCCTGCAAAATGGGGGAATGGGCACTTACCAGCTGCCTGTGTTGAAAACTGTCAACAGTCAGTATGATGTCAGTATGACTATAGGCCATCTGTCTAGCAACAGAGGGCCTTCAGAGATAGCCATAAAGTTGGGCATCTTCCAGCCTGCCGTAGAGACCAGGCTGTTACATGTGATAAAACCCTAGGTTAGAAACACTGGCACTCATACAGGCCTCTCTGACTTGTGTCTATGAAATTTTTGTTTGATCAGAAAGAATTTGATTTCCTTTTTAATTGTTCTTAATCATAACATCTAATTATTTAAGGCACAATAAAGATTTAAAGGCCATTCCTAGATAAGGACCCGCCATGTAAACTGTCAGCCATATATGCAGATGTTGGCTAGGAAGTGGGAATGATGAGATATGGTCTGAATCCCACCGTTTCTTTGGCAGGGATGGCAGAACCTGCTTTTCTCTTGAAAAAAATAGAAATTGGTGAAGCTTGAAGGGTTTCCTAGTGTGTATGAATTTTGAGAACAAAAACATGAAAAGGAATTCAGTTATGTATGATCAGAATCAATGAAAATCAGTGTATGTAGAGGACTCTATACTAGGCTACTGATTTAATCATTGCAGTAACAATCATTATTATTATTATTTTGATTTGGAAGAGGTGGAAACTAAAACTAGGAGAGCTTAAACAACTTACTGAAGGCTACTAACAGTGCAATGGATTTGAAAACAGGCTTCTGACTCTAAATAACCTCTTCAGTATGCCCTGCTGCCTTGCTCAGGGACAAATTCTACAGAAGAATGAAATGATAATCATTTGCTAGCAGAATGACAAAACAGGGTGGCTGACTCAGTGTGAAAGGAAACATGAGACATTGCCTGTAGGCAGCAATGGAGTTTGATATTATGCCCACGGACTACCCTTATCACTTGGGGGTCCATTATTATTCTAGCTACACTTAGGCAATTTATGTTTCATATATTTAAAAGTTTGATATTATAGTGTTTTACTAAAATAAACAATAACCCTTAACCTTGGAATTCTCGTGAATTCTATGGACTGTTTACTAAGGAAAATGTATATATGTATACACAGCACCTCCCTTTAAAACACTTGTGACCTCTCCTCCCTCCCACCCCACCTTCAAGGTCAAAAAATCTTTCTCTAGTTATGTGACTACAAATTGCTCTGAGTTTCTGGGCCATAGACAATTGTTATAGTCTAGGAGTTATTCAACTTGTAGACCATCAATTTTTCTATGATCTAGTTAATCCATATCTGCATTGATGAGAAATCGTTCATTGCAAGGTCATATGGATTTTTTTGTCTACGCAACACCAAATATCTTGCTATATGTTGCTAACAATTTGTTTTGTTCATTGCTGCACCCTAAAGCCTAGAACAATAGTAGGTACAGTTACATGATGTAATCTAAGTATTTATTTATTTGTTGTTGAATATGTGTTTCTGAAAATTGTTGGGGACAAAAATCTTTGGAAATTAATCACGTAGATGCAATAGGACGACTTGTTTTTAAAGGAAATTTATCTACAATTTCTCCATTATCTGTAGATTTTTGGTATATAAACTTTGGTATATAAACTTCACCAAGCAAAGAAAATTTCCTTGTAGTTCTAATTTTCTAAGAGTTACTTCTTAAAATTACAAATAGACATTGGGCTTTATCAAGTGTTTAGACTCTGTTTGAGATAATTTCATAATTTTCTCCTACAATCTATTAATGTGGCGAATTTTGCTGATAATGTTTCCAAGAAAACTATTCTCGCATTTCTGGGATAAATCCTACTTCATTATATGTTATTATTATATCATCATCATGTATTATTTCTTAGTACACCACTGAATTCAGAAAACAAAGATTTTATTTAGGATTTTTGAATCTATGTTTACGAATAAGCCTACACTGTTCTTGTAGAGACCTCATCTAGTTTTAAATCAAGAATTCTATCAGTCTTTTATTTGCAAACTACCTGTTTTTTTTTGTTGTTGTTGCTGCTGTTTTTAAGAGACACATATTGCTAAGAGACATATATTGCTGGATCTTTTTTAGAATTGAAATTCAATCCAGGAATCTGTATTTTTTAATTGGTTAGTTGAATCTTTTTATATTTTTGTAGTTACTGTGCCATTATAAGCTATGCTGTTACTTTATTTCTATTTTCTATTTAAAAGTTTTTTTAATACTTCCTTCCTATTTTCCATAGAAAGATTCAGTTATCTTCTATTTAACATTCTACATCTGTTCTTATAGTAAGAATGTAAGTCACAGTTGCCCCTTACTTCAGATCCATATTTATGTTTACTTTTCCCTGTTCATTTCTTCAATTTATCAAAAACTATACTTTCGCTTTTGTAAAACAGAAATATGAGTACATTTTAATTTCCCTTTGGTCTTCTTCAGTGCCACACATTACATGCACTCACAAATTAAATGAAATATGTGAATAGTGTCCCTGGACTTGTGTAACCCTGTTGATATTTTCTAGATATTTTGTTCTGGTTGATATGTTTTTGCTTTTTTCTTTTCCAGCTTAAAGAAAATTCCTATCATAAACTTTACCCAGGCATTTGACCACCTCTTGTTCCCATATTTCTTGCAATTATCCTAGTTGCCCTTTCTTTTCATTTGAGTGCTTCCTCAAAGAGCAGTTTAATATAAGGCCTAGTAATGTCTGAGGATATTTTTATGTTACAATATTTAAATGATAGTTAAGCTAGGTTTTAAATTATAGGTTCAATGTTCTTTAATACTTTAAAACATTTCTTCACTGTCTGCTTGCATTTGTCTTTGCTGTTGAGAAGTGTGCTACCAATGATACTTATTTCTCAGCTGTTAATGTACTCTTTTTCCATAAGCTTTTAGCTTCCTCTTTGCATGTGCTGTTTTTAAAATTCATTATAATATGTATAGGTATTAGTTTTCTTTACCTCTGTAGTTTGAATGTTCATAAGACCTTTTAATCTTTTATCTTTCATAATATTTTTTAATGTTAGAAATGTATCTTAATCATATCTTCAAGACAAGGGCAAGACAAGAATAACCGCTTTCACCATTGCTACTTACTGTAACAGCCAACACTCTAAGGAAAGGAAATAAGAGATGTAAGGATTGAAAGAGAAAAGATAAAGCTGCCATTATTTTCAGAAGAGATGATCATCTTCTTAGAAAGACCATCATAATTAATAGACAAACTCTTAAAACCACTAAGAGAGTTCAGCAAGGTTGTTGGAAATAAGTTAAACTCACAAATATTATTAGACCTTTTCTGTAACATCAATAACAAATTAGAAAATATAATAAAAAGTAAGATGTCAGTCACTCTATTAACAGAAACTATAAAACAAATAACAGTTAACTTATCTAAGAATGCGCTAGACTTCCACGGAGAAAGTTTTAAATCTCTGATAAATAACATGGGATATGAGCTCCATAGATTAAAGGTATCTCACCTGTAGCTGGGCCACATTACTCTTACAATGATAGAAATCCTCCTTAAAGAAATCTATAAATTCAATGAAGAACCAATAAAAATCCCAGTTACATTTTTTTAGAAGAGCTTGATAAGCTTACTCTAAAATTTTAACACGTACTGTAATAAATAATCACAAAAACTGTAAAGTATTCATTCAAGAAAAATGAAACCAATAAAATAAAATAGAGTTCAAAGATGGGCCCATGTATATAAATTAAGTATTTCTATTCAAAATAAGGATACCATGAATAAAGTTAACACATGCCAGATTAGAAGAAATTTATATCAAATAAAATGGACAATATCTAAAGTCATATACACATAGAATATACAAACAATTCCTGCTAATTAACAAGAAATGACAGCATTCCCACTAGAGAAATTGGCAAAGTAATGAGCAATCATTTTACAGAAGAGGAAATCCAGAAAGTTAACAAACATATGAAGAGATGCTCAAACGTATTAGTATTCGTAATATAAAATGAAATCACAATGAACTATCACTATGTCTATTCAGTCAGCAAAAATTAAAAAGAGGAATGAAGCCAAGTCTGGTGGTGAAGTGGAAATATGTGTTGCCCCGTGAACTCTGGTGGGAGCCCTGGAGAATAATCTGATTGTATTCAACTAACATAAATACACCTATATTCTTTGGCCTAGTAATTCTACCTCTGCATATATAACCCCAAGGAAATTTTCATATGCCTCTAAAAAGCATCTTAGAATGTTCATTGATGCTTTTTGTGTGGGTGTGGAGGGAGAAGTTGGAGACAATCTGGTTAAGTAAAACATAGTGTTTGCATTCCATGGAATATTTTCAAGCCTTTAGAAGTGACAGATTCAATGCACACATAGCAACATGGATGGATCTTCTAACATGGTGCTGAATTAAAAAATAAGGAACAGTATGAGCTCTATAATACAATACCACTTACATGAATTAAAAATCCATGTGTGCAAAGCAACACATATTTTGCAAGAACAGGTACAAATATCTTCAAATAAAAATATCAGCATCAACCAGATGAAAATAGCTGTTAATTGGAATGGTAGATAAGTGATGGAGGTGAGGAAGGACAAGCAAAAGAATATCAGGGAAGATGGGGAGAAAAGTGAATGAATGAATGAATGAATGTATGAATGAGCTAATGAATTAATAAGTAAATAAGAGAGGGTCTTTTCATGGACTAATGAGGCCAAAGTACCATGAACGAAGAGGATGACTAAAGCTTGTTTAATCATCCTCTAAAAGTACAAATAAGGCCTAGTATAGACAATGGCACATAATGAGCACTTTTAAATATCTGTTGAAAGAATGAGGAAATAAATTATTTTTGCAAAGTGATGAGTTCTTTTACAATATGGATCAGTGCTGTTTACTAAATTATTTTAGGTTTTGATTTTGGTATATCAGATTTTTTTTGAAGTGTCAGCACACCTGCATTTGGAGACATCTAGATGATGTCAACAGAATTTTTTTCTTTTTCTCCACTTTTTGATGTATTGCATGAACATGGTCACCTTGTCTTCTTTTGAACTGTGCCATGTAGTTCGACTTTTGATTCTGAGTCACAGATAATGTTTTCCCAGCAAATATCTGACATTCTGATCTGGAGTCCGGGCGGCCTTGACCCTAAACCGTTCAGGTCATGGGGCGTGAGCGCGTGGGCTTCAGATGCACAGCGGCTGAGGCTTCCGCGCTGGGAGGGACGCCCCGCACACCTTCGGGCGGTGAACCCCGTTTTCCCTTGGGAAGCTTCATGCTAACTGGTGGGTGCGCTCTAGGGTCCTGTCCCGTCCGTATGTGCCTACAAGTCCCCTTGAAGGAAGCAGCTCCAGCCGAACAGCACGCGAGTCTTCTCTCTCCCTCGAGGAGGTGGCCTTCCTTCCCGTGGGCAGAAGGACCACCACAAGCGGCAGCCCTCGCATTTAAGTGTGACCACACCTGGCCAGCTTGGCGGTCGCTGGGGAGCGAGGGGAGGGGCTGTTGTGTTTCAAAATGGAATAAACAGAAAAGCAGTATTAAAAGAATGAGGGGGTTGTTTAGTGAGGCTTGAAGAGACTACAGGTGTTTCCTCCTGTTTAGAACCAGTGACCCCTGGGAATCGCATTTCCCGCGGAGCAGGGCCCAAGGCCGACAGTACCCTGCTGGCGTCCTGGGAGGCAAAAGTCTGAACGGACGCCACCAAGAGCCCAGAGCTTTCCAGGGGGCTTTGGACTCGTCACTGGGGTGGGCAGGTGCGAGCCTGGACCCCCGCGCTCACCAGTTCCCACCTCGCACACCGTCTCGCTCACAGTGCGCCGCATCGCACCCTGCGGCCGCAGCTGGTGGCCACAGCCTCCTGTTGCTGCGCTGCGGTTCGGATCCAGCTGGCTGGCTCTGCGAGTCAAGTGGCCCGCAGCCGGAGGGCCTCTGAGGGTGCGCACAGTGGGGTGACAGGCAGCCTTGCTGAAGAAAAAGTGCACCGGTGCCTGAGGTGGGAGGATGTGACGCCGCTGTGCCCCCGCGCAGTGGGAACTTGGGCCTTTAAAAGGCCGAGGAAACAGCCTCTGAGCAAGCAGTGGCTGCACTGGAGGAACGCACACCCAGGTCTCACATTAAAGAAGTCAAACTGTCTGCTTCAAAGAGAAAAGGCAACATCCTGTCACAGGCCATGCTCTGGCAAAAACGTAAGTGCTCCGGCCAGGGCTGTCAGAGCCACGTGAGCACGGCAGGGGCTAGGAGCTCCCCAGTCGGACCGACAGGTGATGGTGGGGATGGGGGCCACAGGGGTCCGGGCCCCGAGCAGGGGGTGGGGAGGGGTGAGGTGGGCGTGACGGAGCCGGGTGGAGAAACCAGCCTGTCAGAGGTGATGCTGATTTTCCAGGCTGGAGGGGAACGAAATGGTGTCCCAAGCTGGGGCAACTCATCGAATCTCCGCTGCTGTGCATGAATCACTGTGGTGAAAAGGGGCAGTTTATGATTCACAAAACGAAAGCCAGATGTAACATTGGTTTGGGACCGGGAGGGGTAAGCGTTGAGTTCTTTACATGAGAGGCATTCTTTTTATAAATAGCTACCCTGTAGCCTGTGGTTCAATTCCATGGGCCCTGCTCCTCTCTGGCAAAGGTGTGGATTGTTTCTGTTAATGCGTTGGGGAGATGTGGAAACTCGGATTGGTAGAGCACTGGCTTCACTGACCTGCCTCCTGTCATTCTTCTTCCCATTCAGTGGCAAGGCTGGTGTTCCAGTGCAAGGGGACAGCAGGCTTATCTTTATCCGTAATGTTTATCCTGGGGGTTGGATGGAACAATTGTGAACTTTATTTTCCATTATGTGGGACCAAACAGAGACTCATGTTATTAATAATGGAAACCATACAGAGATTATCTACAACATTCCTTTCTTGAAATAACAAAGTCAACTCAACAGCCTTATGAGTCTCAGTTCTGTATTTCCTTTAAAAAGAAGTATTACCAAAAAATTGCTCTTTTAAAAGTCACTTAGCTCTTTAAAATGTCTTTTAATGAATTCAGGTATACCCTACTTCAAGCAAACTTAATATAAGAGAATCTAGATGTATAGGAAAGATAAATTAGGGAGTGTTTATTTATTTTACAAAAAGATATTCTATTGGAGTGCTTAAAGTTCTGAAAATATGCCTTTGACATTACGACTAGCATGTACAGTGCGTGGGGGACACGGGGAGGGCTGCGCAACACAGAGAAGACGTAGTGATTTTACAGCATCTCACTATGCAGATGGACAGTGACTGTGAAGGGGTATGTGGGGAGGACTTGGTGAAGGGGGGAACCTAGTAAACATAATGTTCTTTCTGTAATTGTAGATTAATGATACCAAAATAAAAAAAAAAGATGAAAACATTTTTAAAAGAAATGATAAAAAAAAAGAAAGAAAATATGCCTTTGATTAAAACACAACTTGTAGTCACTTTTTTTTTAATTATCTGGAATTGAGCTTTTTAATGTGTACAGAAAAGTGATTTGAAAACTTCTCAGACTGTGAAGTTTCATCGTTGTTTGATAATGGCGAGACGGATTTTTTTTAAAAATAAGAAGTGCACTTTAATTTGTACTTGAGAGTTATGGAATCCTTCGAAGAAAATTATAGATATCCTAGTATGGGTGGTATGCAACTGGTCCCTGAAGGAGGAGACAGCAAGACCCTAAGCTTCTTAGGGTAATGGCAGCCAGCCCCGTGGGAGTGCTATGTGGTGGCTGAAGGGCAGGGGGGCACTAATGTCTTTACTGGAGCCTGCTGTGTGTCCATATACCCTTACATGTAGGCTGAATCAGTGGGTTTTATGTGAGCCCCTAGATGGGCTTTTCTGCCTTGGTTCCTGCCTATTTAGGGCAAGTCATTTTCCTTTTAAAAAATCCTTAGTTTTCTCATATGTAAAATGGGGTAAAAATAATACCCATTCTGCAGAGATACCTTAGTAGGCTGAGATGCCACCAAAATGATGTTGATTGCTTTGGTTTTGTTTCTGTGTCTGAGATATGGGCTTCTTCCTTGTGTTCATGAGCTGCAGTATTCTCCCTTTGTCATTATGCACTACATTTTTTCTTATATTTCTCCTAAGAGATAAGCAGTTTTTTAAAAGGGGATATTGGAGGCGTATTTGCTGCTCACATCCTGCAGGTCAGTCATGTGCAAGCAAAACTCCATCTTTAGGGGAACCACATTGTAAGATCAGTGGTGAAATAACTGGGGTGAATGTTTCTACATGTTGCACACCATCAAAGTTCTTTTCAATGTCCTTTGGTACCTTAAAGGAGATTAAGAAATGCCCCCAGACACTGAATGCATCTCTTCACCCTGGATCCAAATAAGACCTTTGTTTAGAGCAGAGGGTACCTAGGAGATTATACTCTGGGGGAAAAACCAGTAAAAATAGAGCAACATCATCAGCCCACTGAGAATCACCTGATGGAAGGGCAGGGTTTGAAATCAGACACCAAGAGTGCTGAAAAAAGCACTTTCTTTTTTCAGAAAACACCCTCAAGGCATGAGCTGAAATGACTGTACTACTGGGTTCTGGAAAGGGTTAAGAAAACATTTGCTTTGTGAATATTGTCCCCTCCTTCCTTGGCCCATGTTTCCAGTTTGTGGACTGAATATGAACATGGGCTGTGGTTCAGATTAGCTCAGCACGACTGGCACACAGAGTGGAAATCTTCAAGCCCCATCCACGGATTTAAGATTTGCTTGACTGGCCGGTTGGATAAATAAGTCACTCCACCTGCAGATTCTCTCCCCAGGTTCTTCGCTCGGTCTGGCAGGTCTTGCATGGATGTGAAGAACTAACAGCTGCCTCAACAAGAAGCCCTTGTTAAGGCCACCTAGTAACAGTGAAATAGAAACAGCAGGAGCAATGGAGTGAAACATGCCTCGGTTTGAAAGCTGTCTCTGCAACTTATTTAGCTATCTCATACACTTAAAAATCTGGAAAATAGGGGTGTTAATGCCTGCTTTACACAGTTTTAACCAGAGCTAAAGCAGGGAATGTAGCAGTGTCATCAAGTCTCCTGAAAGTGGTCAGAGAGCCCTTCGCTCCTGTAATACCTTCCATCGGCCTGTCTTGAGTGATCAGGGTTATACTAAATTCTTGCCTGTCTATCTTTTTCCACGCTTATATTAGAGTAATTAAAAAGGCACAGTCAAAATGTTCTTGGATCTTACAGTTTTTCAAAACTCTAAATCAGGGGTGTACAAATGGCCTAAGTGCCAAACCAGTCCTGCCACCTGTTTGTGTAAATACAATTCTATCAGAATACAGCCGTGTCTGTTCTTCTGCTACAACAGGAGGGCTGAGTAGGTGCTACAGAAACCATACAGCCTGCAAAGCCCAAAATGTTTACTATCTGGCTCCTTTCAGAAAAAGTTTGCTGACCTCTGGCCTAAAATGACTTGGGTAGTACTTTGGATATTCATTGCCTTAGATTGTTCAGTATCCTGGGCTTGCACTGCACCCACACCAGTAGGAGATAAAGCTTGCAGTTAACTGATTAAATAACTTGCATAATATCAAAATTTTATTTTATTGACATCTACCTTAGAGTCAGTGTGTGTAGCAAACTCAACACCACTTGTTAAAAAATAAATGAATTGAACAACTGTTTTTTATTGTTATTCGTGACAGGGAAAAATCAAGGGGATATCAAACGCAGGTTTGGCTTACTTTGTTTGAATTGACTGGTTGTCTTGATGCCTCATAGACTTGGCTATGGTGTTTCTTTGCTGTAGTGCCCAAGGAGGCATTTTAGGAACAGGAAACATTTACTATCAAATTATAATAGTGCTGATTTGCCTTTGCTTCCTGACATGAACAGAGCAGAGGTTCACAAACAGATACATTAAGGTCTCAAAATTCTCATTAACATAATACTTTGGAACTATCTCCTGCATAAATTCAGGCAAACTTATAACAAGAAGTAATGTAGGTCTGTGGACTATCTCTAATAATTTCTATGCTGTGTTACATACAATGTCTGTTTAGTTATTAAGCCTAGTAAGCACCTTTATTTCTTACCAAGTTTATCTATTGATTCAGTGGTTCTTGTTGATAAGTGTAAGTGGGATCCAAAAGACAGACACAAATTCACGAGCACAGAAGGAGGTGAAATAAATGACACACATCTACTGAACACACAGATTAATTGGTAAAAGAGCAGATGATTTTCAAGGTGGATACCTACTTCCTTCTCCCGACATTTACTAAAGAAAAATGCCAACATTGTCTCCTTCTACACTCAAAAATTTCCCAAGTCAGATGTTTTGAAAGCTTTCTTCCAGCTCAAATCTACAAATCTGTTCCATTGTGAGGAAGAAAAGGACCAAGGTTGTCTATACTTCCTAGCTAAATATCTGGACATTTAATTATCTTCGAGGTTCTGTAAATTTTTGCCTTTAAACTTTCCCATTACCAAGTACAGGCATTAGTTTTTTTGCCCTCTGACTTCTTTCTAAAGAAGTTTATTTTGCCACTAATGATAATGTTCATCAATTTCTCATTTTGAGGCAGACGAATCAAAGCTGGCTAATAACTTCTGATCTTAACATAATTTTCACCTTTATCAAATTCTTGGCAACCTTCTAATTTTCTCATTTTTGTGTAACAACTACTTAATGAGCGTGGGCCTGCCTGGGTCGGAGTGGCCTTCCCTGAAACTCTTGTGTTCTGGTTGTGTGATGTTAGGGACGAAGCGTTCCCACAAGCAGGAGACACGGATTCTACCTTCGACTTGTTGGTAATTAGGGGTGGGGCCTTGAGAAAGCCACCTGACCAGTCTAGGTCCCAAGTATCTCCGCTGTAAGATGGGGCCTGCCTCTTCCTGGCTAGGGGCATATTTAACTGAAACCCTTTTCCAGCTCTAATTGCTGAGATTTCATGAGTGCTTATAAAAAATAAACAGTTCAAACATGTGTCCTTAATTTAATAGAAGGAATTCTTGCATCTGTATAGAACAGTGCTTTTTAACCTTGGCTACACATAGGAATGCTCTGGGATCTTTAAGAAATATCAATATTTGGGTCCTAACCCAGAGGTTCTCATTAAATTGCCCTGAGCATTAGATTTACAAATGCTTCCCAGGTGATTCTATTGTGCTGTCAAGGTGAGAACTATTGACCTGGAGGTTGAAATTGATCATTTCTAATATGCCTTTGGACATTACACTACTATAAGCAGAACATGTACAATCCTTTTCATATGGATAAATGTTGGCTATGGGGTATGAAGTACTTATTTGGGGCCACGCAGTGGCAGTGTACCTGATGTTCTGTTGGGTCTGTTTGGGTTACATTTGGTTGCTAGTAGGAGATCTGAAACTATGTGGATTTAAATAGGACAGTGGTGTATATTCTCTCACATAAAAGAAGGTCCACAGCAGGCTCTGAAGGACAGTCTGGAGGCTTTAAAGTGCCAACAATGTCCCAGGCTACTTCTGTCTTTCTGGTCTGCTGCCCTTAGCATGTGGCTTTTGTCCTCAAGGTCGCTTCATAGTTGCTACTGTGACTCCAGCCATCACATCTGTGTTTTGGACAAGAAAGAAGAACAGGGAAAGGCAAAAAGATCATGGCTCCCTATTATTGCCCCTCCCCAGTGACACACACAACTGCTGACAAAATGACCATTCCTATCTGCAAGGGAAAATAGCGTACTTAGCTGGGCACACTGCCAGCCCCCATAATGTGAGGGTTGTTAGTAAGGAAGCACAGGACAGATGTTTGGTGTGACAACCGCTAGTCTTTGCCATACTTTGAAAGTATAATCTTATTTACTCCCCATAAAAACTCCATGATTCTGTTTTAAGCTCCATTTCATAGATGAGAAAACTAAAGCTTAAAGATTAGGTTGGTAAATCACCCTGAATGTCATCTTGCAAAACTGTTCTATCTCCTTGCCATGGTGCCTGCCTCACTCACATGGTCCAGGAGGGTGCTCTTGGAAAAAGCACAGGCCTCTCATGTTAGATAAAAGACCAATGGCAAAATGATGTGTACCAGCTGGCAGATGTCTATTCATACTTTGAAAACTCATGTTTCATGCATGTATTTCAGC
Source organism: Manis pentadactyla (assembly GCF_030020395.1). Lineage (NCBI taxonomy): Eukaryota > Metazoa > Chordata > Mammalia > Pholidota > Manidae > Manis > Manis pentadactyla. Next base: position 38,559,083 of record NC_080031.1, on the reverse strand, counting down.
TTACTTTCTGAAGGAAGTAGCGTCATTGCCTCGCTGCTGTACCTCCTCCACTGGGCTTTTGTGGCAGCTATTTTAGCTACAATGGAGGGCTCAAAGGGGAGAGAGGGACCTAGAATCTCTCCCAATAATGCAGTGCATCTTTTTTTCTGGGCAGCACTAGTGGACAGCCCTGTGTGGCAGTCTGTACTGGGGGCTAAGGCTTCTGCCTCCTTGGCACTTCCTTTGTTTACAACTGCCTAGATTTTGGAAGAGTCTGGTTATCCTTCCACATGTGTATATGTGTATATTCATGTGTGTGTATGTGTACATGTATGCATGTGAGGTATGAGAAGCAAGATAGAGAGGGTAAGGGTTTATTCTAAACTGGAGCATGACATCTCTGCTGTTTCTTTACCTTCAGTGGCTTAAAGCTTAGCCTTTGGGGCAGGCAGACCTGAGTTTGAATCCTATACTGAATGCCTCACTTGTTGTATGATGCTGGCAAGTCCCTTTGCTTGTTCTGCTGCCATTTCCTCATGTATATGATGGGAATGCAGTTCTTACTTCATAAGGTGTGGTAGGGGTTGAACCACTGTGTGTGGCATTAAGTCAACACCCAATAACACAAAATAGTTTACTATTATTATTTTTCTCACTCTTCCTTTAAGGACAAAGGTTATGCAGCTAATTTTAGATTACGATATGTATGGCCTCTGAGTTTTGCATTTCTTGTGAAATAGCAGGACACGTATTTCCAGTCTTGTCATTTGTGGTGTGGTTAGTAATTAGGGCTAATACTGTTGGTTACAGTGGCCATTCTATGACCAAACCTGGAACTTGGGCCATAATTTCCTACCAGCCTTGCAAGGTGTGATGGCAGCAGGCTGAAACTGACTGGCAAACTTGTGTTTGTTTTTTTAATTCACAAGATTGAACAGAAGTGTTTATAATTTAGCTGTGAGGAGAATGGCACTTGACATATGCAAGAAATAGCACAAATGATACTGAAAACTGAAACAAGAATGTGCTGCGTCCTTTCTTAGTAATGGTCTCATTAGTATCACTTTCTGGGAAGAACAGGTAGCCAAAGAATTATGTCCCAGAGTCACTCTCGGGCCAGGTGTTGGGGCCAAAAAGGATTTGACTGCACTTAAGAAAAGCTGAATTACTTTTCAATCCTCTAGAAAAAATTATAAATTTAATTGGAAGAGGGGAAGAGTACAAGCTTGTACTTTCTAGGACTGAGAAATACTGGGGAGGTAGAAAAGAAAGGAAAAGAGAGAGGCAAGAGATTTGAAAATAGGAGCAAGTTTTACACTGGGTGACAGCAGCACCAATGTCTTCCCTGAACTGGTGTTGCTGTCACCTAGTGTAAAGAAAGAAAGGTACAGAAGGAAAAGCAACCGTCCATTCATCATGCCGTACATGCAGGCTTCCAACTGATAATAGAATTATTTCCAGCTATAGGGAAATCTACCAATGAAACAAATTACCATCAGCAGGAGGGAGGGGAGGCAGGAATTAGGGAAGGTGTCATGGAAAATATGGCATTCAGTGTGAATATTAGCATTAGAAAGAAAATCCAAGGATATATAGACTGTTGTCCACAGTATTTTTTTCTTAACCCCTTTTATTCAAAACTACTATTCAAATCTACTGCAGAGCTCTGATACAAATATAAAAATGGGATACTGGAGTTCCAACTGCTCATTCATCCCCAGACTCTCCTGATTGCTTCCCTTTACTGGCACCTACAGGCACATTCACTGTGTCCCAGAGTTCTTTTTGTATCAGCTTGACAATGCTGACCTGGACCAATCCTTTACTCCTTCAGCATGATCTCTGATAGCTGATCTCAGGTCCTTGGTTTAAATACTTACAAAGTAAGGAACTCATTATCAGAGAAAAATTAGCTTTGGTCTCCATTAGACTTTGAAGCTGTAAAGGTCATGTTTTCTGTCTACATGGCTGTCTTGTGAATAAGAAAGGGGTGTCTTTCTCAAAGACTGGCTTAGTGAGTTCTTTCTCAGGCTTGTTATTCTCACAGCTTTTCAATTGTCCCTCACAAGGGAATCCTCCACATCATGAGGCCATTGGTTAGTAAACCAGAGATTTAGCAAAAAAGTTCATGTTGACTGGCAGTTAAATCTCACATCGTGAATCAATTATTATGGCTACTTTCATGCATGTAGGCTGTACCCCAAGCCACAGTGAGGGCAGCTGAGTCTGACTCCAAATGTACAGCTGATGCTGGATCTCAAGAGTCTTTCCCCCAAGGAATTGTCCATGCCCAAAGCTCTCAGGGAAAGTCTCTTTCTTTCATAACATTACAAACTAGACATTGCTTACATCAAGGAATAAACAACTGAAGTTCCTCTTCTTTAACTGCTGAACTATAATTGTTTCCTATTCTAGATCAGACTGGCCATTCTAGATTCAGGCTATGGGTCTTGATCTAATACGGAAAGATGTGTCTGTCTCCTCTGCTCCATCTCCTCTCTGGTGCAGCCTTGCTATGTATAGCATGTGTTGGGGGCTGGGTATCTCGGGTTGGTTCACCCCTGACACGGTCTTGTGAGCTCATTATAAGCCCCTTTCACCCACCCCTTTGATCCCTGCTGCTCTCAGTAAAGCTGAGGCAATGCCCAATATGGCAGCCAGAGGTCTGCCTTACTCTAACAGGTATCAGAGAACTCCCTTCTCTGACCAACAGAGAGCCCTCCCTTGTGCACTGCCGTGTTTCCATCCCATATGTGATATGCATTTATAGGTTTCTAGACCTGTGAAGAAGTATCCATGACTATGGCCTCAGTCATGCCTCTGTCCTTGCCCTTTAGGAGATGCAGGTTCCTTCAGGGGCCACATCTGAGGTCAGAACAAGGGTATGTCATCTTACTTTGTCTGCCACCCAAAAATCTCCAAGGTGCTCCTTTGTGGAGTTGCTCTTTAAAAACTCAAATCTGCCCCAAACCTAATCTTCTGGTGGCTTATGAAGAAAGACGTCCTCTCACTCAGCTCATGGTCTCTATAAGAGGCCAGTGCCAGGATTTTGATATCTTCTATCCAGGCTTGATCTGTTTGCAGGGGAGGTCTTTGGTCTTTCTGCAGCATCATTGGCCTCCCTGTAACCTAAACATGGATATTCTTGCTGCTTGTTGATGCCAGACCCAGGTACCTCAGGGATGGTTTCCAGGAGCACAATCAAGGCAGGATGAGATGGGCCTTGCTGGCAGAAGAAGTCCCCGGGTGTGTTGAGAATAGAGATACTCAGGATCAGGAAGCAGCAGGATGGGAGAAAGTTAGAATCACTGTAGCAGGGCTACTTCTCTGATGAATGATGGGCCCTGGATTTTTGGCTGAGCTCAAAGGAGATACAGCCATTTGCTGGACATCTATTGTTACTACTTGTTTAACTATGTTAATTCCATATAATGCTCATGCTAATACCATGATATGGTTATTATTCTCATTTAGCAAGTGGGAAAACTGAGGCACATGCAGGTTAAATGACTTGTTAAGGGTGACACATAGTAAATTATGTAGTAGGCTTTCCAAACTAGGTCAGCTTCAGTCCTAAACACCATTTTTCAATGCCAAGAATTTTAGGATTTCATTAGATACTTCTTCCCCTGCCAGCTGAAATAAATTCACCCTTAGACAGAGGGGTTTCTGACTGTAGTGAGAGTAATTATAACCTGACTCAAAAGCACCTGCAAATATAAATCTCAGGAAGTTATATTTGGGATTCAGTATTAAGATCTCTGGATCTAACTCATTTACATCTTTGAATCTGAATTCCCTGGACTTGTCTTTTCTGAGTGGGCTTATTAGCCAAGATAGAATAAGACCAGCTGCTGAAACATCTTTGGGGATTATCCAGGGTCCCTGGACTGTGGAAGGACCCTGAACATCTGGGGCTGTTTTGTATGTCTTGGGCAAGACTTACATTCATTGTGTGGGCTGAGCCTGACACCAGAGCCATTTCTGCACTGGGGACAGAACCACCGTGCCTTCTGCTCTCTCCCCTTTCGATCGCCTCTGGAGGCTGGGGCCTCCAGCTCTCTGCTCATTCAAGCCCTGCTGAACCAAGCAGAAGTGGAAACTGACCCGACAAGGCAAAGCCCTTCAACTATGAGGCAGATACAGCTCTGTCGCAGTGTGTGATTCTAGGTCTGCTTATGCATTTATTTGATTTGTTTGATTGGTATTTGTGTACCCACACTAGAAGAGACTGTGGTGGCAGGGGCCGTGGTGGTTCATGCTGCTTAGCAGTGCTTATTCAATGGGTGTTCTGCCGGGCATCTCCGTTTCTTGTCCCCTAATTTGGGAAATGATGTATGTGAGATGGGAGCCCTGTCCGCTCCAGTGACCCCAGTTTCTGTAAAAGGCGGGCAGATGCAGCTGGTTTCTCAGGCAGACCTATCCCCTGTCATTTCAATCGAAAACACCAAAAATAAAACTTTGCGGGGAATTGTCTGGGCCTCTCAGTTCTCGTCACCCCTCATGTGAGCAGACCGCTGCTAAGCTTCTCATGGACTTTTCTCTCCTCCCTCAGCTGAGAAGCACCATTTCTTGGGGAACTGGCAATCAAGGGAGACTGGATTAGGGTGGCCCAGCCCCAGTCTCCAGCTGGAGAAGGAGGGTTAGAACTGGGCAGGGGACTGATGCCTGGCCTCCAGTGTTACCCAGAGAAACAAACAGGACTTGCCTGGGCAGGGAGCGGGCAGGCAGTGAGTCAGAAATGGACAGAGCTTAGAATCATTGGGCCTGGGTCTAGTTGATGGCACTGCTCTTTACAAGTATAGTTCTTGGCCGAGTCACTTACATCTCTGAGCATCCCTTTCCTGACCAGTGGTATGGGGAGTGGCAGGTGAAAGGAAGCTCTCCCCTGCCTAGTTCAGAAGTTGTGATGAGGCCTCACATGAAGACATTTGTGTCAAAAACTTTGTGAATCACAGGGTCATCTTGCAAAAGTGAGTGTGGTTATTTCTGAGTTCCTGGGATTGTGACCAGGAAAACCATGGACCTCTAGCACGCATTCCCTCAACATACCTGAGTCTCCACGAAGAAGAGGCATAACTCTGACACTGTCTCTGGAAGTAGAGAGCAGAATCAAAGACACTGCTGTGCTCTGTGTGTTCTGCAGGAGGTTTGGAGAGAGGGTGAATGACTGGCATGAAAGGCACTGAGCCCCTGGCAGAAGGATGCCTCAGCAGCTGAGCCTGTGAGCAAAGAGTCTGAAGGCTCTGGCACTAGAGACATATTTTTTGACCTTGACCAAGGTTATGGAGCCAGACAGCCAGAGTTTTGGGGACAATCCAGGTAATCCTGAGAATGCAGATTGGAGAACCTCAGGCAGGAGCTTGGTGGATGAGAGGGGCTGTAAGGAAATGGCTCTCTACATAAGCCTACATAATTTGAGGGGAGTGTGACCACCTGGGGTCCATTCCAGGCTGGCTGTAGCTTCTCTTAAATAGGGATCACTCAGTTCCCATGCCCCTTTGGTCTGGGCTTTGGCCTGGGGCTCTGTGGTTCTAAGACTGCACAACTCTCTGTAGTCACCCCAGTTGTGCTTCAGGAGCTTCCTGTGGCCCCTTTATCTGGGTGTTCCTTCTGTGTCCCTTTGGCCTGCCTGGGTCTGGGGCAGTTCTTAATAACTATGGCCCTACTTCAGTCTTTTCCTGGTGACCTGCCTATGGTTGATCAGTGAGCTCTTTGGGGGCTGATAGGAAGGAGCCTCTTAGAAACGGGGCACAGGGAGGGGAAATGCCCCTGGCTACCCCCTCACCTTCTCCACCCAGACCCGAGAGCACACTGTCAGGGACCATCCGTGAGATCTCCTAACAGAGACATCCCAGTCTACACATTGGAACCGCATGACTTACTCCTTTTTGGCTTCCCCAGAAGCTTTACAAACAACATCAAATCATAATTCAGTTGAGGTTCCACTTTCTCATAGCTTCTGACTACCTTTTGTGTCCAGCTATTTTTTTGTCCATCTGTCTTTTTTATCTCTGCCTGGGTCTTATCCAGATTGCTAGAATATATGAGTGATATGTTGATATTTCCTGGCTACAGGGCCCCTTGGTTCAAACATTAGTGAATAGAAAGCCCACATTTCTGTGCATATGGGATCTCTTTGCTGGCTTACATTAAAAAGAAAAAGTAAACTAAAATCTAGTGTAAATTGGATGGGGAGTTCTCTGTAGCATGTCAAGTCCAATCTTTGGTCAAAGCCCAAGTTCTTTTTCCTGTTTGGAAAAAATATCAGCCATCGTCCATGAATGAAAAGAACAAATTTGAAAACTTTGACCCAGATCTTCACTAAGAAGAACACTCTCATTAGAGTTTCAGTTAAGGATATGAATAATTCCTTGGCCGACCTGTGCCAGACTTTCCCAAGAGTCCTCAACTATCTTAGGCCAAGAACACAAACAATATTCTTTACATTAGAGTGAAAGGTGTCAGCCAATTTTGTGACTTTGTTTTCAGTTAGATGCTAGGGCAATTTTGTTAACCCTAGGTTTCAATTCCTATTGTTCATTTAGTTGTTTTTGGTTTTGCTACAAGTAAAAATTATTTGTATTTCTCCTTAGTGAGTCTTCTTTAAAAAAAAAATACTGAATATTCAGAAGCAAAAGAGAATAACATTTACTGTGTTTCCCTGGAGTGAACCATAGTGTGTCATGTGTCCTTTTGGATTAGGAAGACCATGTCCTTCAGAATGACCTTGCTGCCTGCAGCCTTGAGATCCAGCTGGTTGGTTGTAAGTAGAAAGCACTTACAGAGAACCGATTGCCATGGTGGGTGAGATGGGTTCCTCTTCCCAGTTCCCTGATGATGGAAACATAGGCCTCCCCTGGATCCCACCCATTCCTTAGAGCAGCATCGTAACTGGTGTCTGACTTACTGCCTGGCCCTGTGGCCCCTGGGAAATCTGTACCAGGACAAAAGAGTCTTCTTTCAAGAGCATATTGGAGGCTGTTCTCGATAATGCCTGAGTAGCATCTGAAGAGAGGCTGCTGGGAGGAGAAGTTACAGTGACCAATGAATTGGTCCCTGTGCAAGTGTCAGCCCCACAAGGGTCTTATCAGAGGGACCTACCTCCTTAGCCAAGGAGCTTTCTCACTGTAGTGTGAATGCGGTTTGCATGGGGGTCATTAAATAAACAAGTGCTGACAATTTTGCATATTGCCTCAGTGATATTTATCATACCTTCATCAAGGAACTGGAGGGCCATATTTATTTAAATCAGTGGGATCCATACATTCCCTAAGCTTTGTGTAAAGTGAGTACAGCACCTTGTGCAGCCGGAGTGCTGAGGTGGTCAGTTGGCTTGAGTTGGTCACGGTCTGTGCTCCCCAGCAGAGCCGCAGCTGCAGGACTCTTATTTTTGTGATGTGAAGCATGTCTGGGTGTGTGGCAGGGGGAACTGAAATGTCCTCTGCTGACTTGCTTATACCTTTTGGTTTCCCTTTGGAAAAGGGAAGCCCTCACTGGGGCCAAATTCATAGGTTTTGCTGTAAGTGAGTTTTGGTCTTTTTCCCAAATTCCACTGGTAATTGACTTCAAGTGGTTGAAAAACAACATGACTGAACTTATCAGCCAGAAAAAGGAGATTCCCAGGGAAGGCCAAGAGGCTTGTGTTTAGGCGGAAAGATTTTTCTCAGTGATGGACACTTGGATGCCCACAGGAGACTTAAAAGGCCTTCAGAGCACAGGATAAATCGTGAGAAAGCTTCAGGCTGTCAGGGCATGCTACTTGGAGTTGCACTTTGATAGAGGGCTGTTCTCTGGTCAGCTCTGCTTTTGGGAGTTGGACTTTCATCTTCTCTGCTTGCGTATATTGTTACTTTCATTTTATGCTATATTTTCTTTGGCTCTTATTTACTATTATTGTTTTAAGAAATTAATTTAATAATATTAAAATTTTTCTTCTAGGTGTTCTAGTTCACTTGTTTCAAAGCTGGCTCAATTCAGGAATCCAGGAGCCCCAAGGCAAAACAATCATGACTTCAGACAAACTTCTTTTCCTTTTCCAAATTTGTATTTGTGGGCTTAGTTCTCATACTGGTAGCAGTAGGGAATAGTGTTTACTGGGAAATTAGAAATGTTTATTGCTTCAAAAACATTGTTGTGAAAGGCACCAGCTGAAAATGTACTTGCAAGTACTCTTGGCTGTTGGGATCCTTTGGGAATTGTCCCCAGACTTCTGATTTTGATATTTCTTAGTCACTTTCCAAAGATACTATCAGAAGCACCTCACTCTTGCCTACTCACTTGGGGTCCTTGGCAGCTGGTTGTGGACTCATGGGTGGGAGTGAGGAGATCCTTGGAAACTGTGGGAGTTTTGTGACTGCAATAGGAAGAGGTGGGGACTTAAAAACTGCCTCTCCATATGGTTGTTGTGCCAGGGCACACCTGTTGACACTGTGGGTTCCAAGGAAGTCCAGACATCAGATGGTGACACCCTCTGTTCACAGCACCTCCCCCAAGCCCTCTTTGTCCATTGATTCAAAAACAACAGGAGGCAGGGAGCCTTGCTGGACAGGATCCCGGAAGTGCCCAGCTGGCCCCTTTGCAGCCAGTGTTTGATGTGTCCACTTCCTGGGAGGGAGTGAGATCAGGGGTCCTCTGGACCCTTCCCAGGAAGTGTACATGCAAATCCAAGGGTGATTCATCATATACCTGTCTATGATCTGGTCTAAGATGTGTGCATGTGGGATTGAGCCTTTCTTGGTCCCCAACTGAATTAATAGTGCTGAGTAACCACAGTGCTCAGGCCCCCAGATAATCCTGTCCTCCAGGTTTCTCCAAGATGCATAAAGTCCCGGCTGCACTTGGTGCCTACAAATAGCTGAAAACTCAGTTGGAGACAAGTATAGGTTGAGTGATATGGGTATGAACAAAGCCAGTGTGGTGTGGCTGTGCGTGACCCTGAGAATGAGTGAGCGGAGTGTGGGAGGGCAGGTGTCTCTGTCCTCTGCCTTGTCAGGCCACACCTGGGGTCAGTGCTGGGCATCACCCTTCATATGGGGGAGTGGCAAAGGGATCTTGGGCAGGAGTGATACACCCAGAAGGAAGGTTGGAGGTGTTCAAAACATGTTGAAATAGCTGAAGGAATGGGATCTGGACTCTAAAGAGGACCACAGATGTCAGAAAGGGATATAAGCAGTACTGCTAACACTAATGATAGTATCAGCTCACATTTATTCAATGCTTAAACATTTATATGTAGTTCTCAGATTACCCTACCAGGCATGTATCATTATGATCCTCATTTTATAGATGAGAAAAATTATAAGTGAATTATGAATTTGAATTTCATTAGAAGGTGATACCAGGAAAATGGTGCTTGTTAGCATGAGGCAGGCAGAAAGAGGAGTTTTCTGAGGTAGCTCTCCAGAGGAAGGTGGGAAGGGCAGATGGAGGGGAAGGAAAACAACCTGCATTGAACATCTACCATATGCTGGACATGGCTTTGGGAAATTTCCGTGTATTATTTGCTGGTCCTCACAGCTGTGTGAGACCAGAATTATCACTCCCATTTTACAGATGAGGGAAATGAGGCCCAGGGATTTTACATAAATTGTCTGAGACCTTTCCACCAGTAAGTGACAGCCCAGATTTGAATTCAGGTGTTTTTGTCTCTCATGTCCATTGTCTTTGCAACTTAAACAAAGGTGACAGCACACAGATGGTCCTGGGGCACAGGTAGCAGGCTGGCTCTCTGCTATGCACTACTAATTCAGCCTGAATTTTACAAGTTGCTATTGTTTCATTGCTCATCTCTTCCACTAGCCTGCAAGGAGCATTTGGTCAGGGACCACATTTATTTTGGTCAATGCTGTATTTCTAGTGCCCAGAGGTATTTGAAGTAATAGCAGTAGAGATCTCTTGTTATGACAGGGTAAGTTAAACAGAAGATAAGAAATCTCCTATTGGGTTGTTAGAAGGGGATTCTTATTAGATTAGAGATGAATTATCGGTAGTTCTAATCCCAGCAGAGCTTCACAATATCCGGAGGGAATTTTATAAACGTAGAGTTCTAGGCCCACATCAGGCCCCCAGATTCAGACTCTCCTGGAGCAGGGCTTGGGCATCTGCATTTTGCATCACCCTCGGGTCAATCCTTCTTCTTGGCCAGGTGAGGAAGTTCCCTGGGATGCAACAGAGTCTAGGGCTGACTCTGCATCATGGGTTCCGAGCGCTAATGGACACCCCTCCCTCTTCCCGCTGCCTCTCTCTGCCTGCAGGGTCTCAAGGCCAGGCCATAGATGGAGGTCTGGTGCTGAGTCAGGGCTGGGATCTTATCAGCTGGGTATTTACTGAGCAAAGTTCAGCTAGGCAGCAGTGCGGATCCGGGTTTAATGTATACCCAGGCTCCTGGGCTTTTGATTCAGAGGCCAGGTCTGCGGGGCCCTTATCAGTGGATGATAATGGAGTCCCCACGTGCGTCCTAAGGGCCAGTGCTCCTTGCTCCTGGTGGCTGACCTAGGCCTGCCCTCCAAGGGCCCAGGGCCCTGTGCTTTAGGCCTTCTGAGTAGGCAGATTGTCACTGCCCAGCCATGGCTGCTTTTAGGCAGCTCTCCCAGGCCAGGAAGAGCCCTGTGTTTTAATGTGGTGCTTTGATTTCCTGGCTTTGATAACAAAAGGCAGAAGGAAGCTTCTATTAGAAGCCAGGCTGGGTACTCTCTGGCCTAGGGCACAGGGGTAGCCACTGGGTATTGTTCTATGTCCTGGGGGCCACGGAATACTGGGGAGTCGTCCATGGCAGCCCATTCCAGAGGTCCAGGAGAGGCAAAGGAAGATGAATGGCAGCACATTTAAATAGTCATCCAACCAATTAATTAATAAATAACTTACTGAGCTGTTTATGGACATGCTACTTGGGAAGATATAGAGAAATAAAGTACAATATCTCACCTTGAGAAGTTTAAAATCTAGTTTTGGGCATAAGAGACTTACACCAAAAGGATTACTTACATTACCTAGAGGACCGCACATTTATTAAATGCTTACTCTGTGCATGAGTTTTATACTAAGCACATGCTATAATTTCCATTTACTGTGTCAGTGACTCCTTACAACATTCCTTCAATAAGAAATTGCCCATAAGAGGCACAGAGAGGTTTAGTAACTTGCCGAGGATCACAGAGCTAGAATGTGTCAAGAACATGTTTTGAGGCTTGTGCCACCTGACTCAGAGTCCTTGCTCTTAGGCTGTCCTTTGCTGCCCCCTATAATGAATACTAACCAAGTCTGGAAGTGTTTAAGAGGAAGGAGGAAGTACAGGAGGAAGCAAATTCTGTGGGCTGCAGTGGCCAACCAGGAGGGCTGCAGTAGTCTTGGGTCAGGAAGAATCAAGAGGTTGAGAACAGTGAGAGGGAATCCTGACCACGGAATCTCAAGTAAGGAGGAGGAGGTGAGGCATGCAAGGAACATGCAGAGAAGTCTAGGCAGACCTTCTGGCCAGAGTCAGGGTTGATATAGTGGTTAGTGTGCTAAGTGGATAGAAAAATGGTTGAGATCACACTGTGGAGGACTTTCAGTTCCAGACTAGGCTGCCAGGCCTTAATTGTCTGGGTAGAGGGGAGCCATAGAAAGTTTGGGGCAGGAGGAGTGACAACACTGAGAGAAATATTCTAGGAAGCCTCATGTGATCCCCTGCATTAGGCATGACTTAGATGATCAGGCAGGCCCTTGGGGAGAGTGGGCACAGTGGGGCAGGGGCTTGTCTGAGGGGAGATGAGCACCAGTGACATTGCTTTCTTGCAGCCACAGCTCCGGAACAAGCCCCAGCCCCACCCCGGCCATACCAGGGTGTCCGTGTGAAGGAGCCGGTGAAGGAGCTGCTCAGGAGGAAGCGTGGCCATGCCAGTGGCGGGGCAGGGGTCACACCTACTGCGGTGAGGGGCCACTGTGGCCAGTGGTGGGCTAGGGGTCGGGGAGCCAAAGGGTAAGGGGAGATTGTACTTCCCTGCTCCATGGGATACTCACTGAGGCCACGAAGGCAGCTCGTTGCTGTGGTGCAGCTGCTGGAGAATGGACAGAGAGTAGTACAAGGCCGCAGTCCCTTGACGTGGAACGAGGGGTATGGGCTGGCTGACTTGACCTGTTGAACTAAGATGTTGCCAGGGCACAAGTGAGCAAGTGACACACGTGCTGGTGCGAGTTGGGGGCTCCCATGGGAAGAGGACAATGCCAGTTCCCTAAATGCACAACTCTCTTGCTAAATGGAAACAGGAATCCCTCAAAAGTGTATGTGGTGATGGCTGGGACACGGGTTGGGTGTTTCGTTCTAACAAGAGAAATTCTCCTATGCTCTCCTTCCCTGGGGCTCTCTGGGCTGGTATCCTGCAGAGGTCTAATTGGAGATGGCTTATCACTAATCCTGGTTTTCTCTTCTTCCCTTTAGGTGGTGTTGCCACATCAGCCCCTGGCGACCTACACCACAGTGGGTAAGAGCTCCCCTCAGCCTTGGCCTCCTCCAGGCCCCTCACCTGGGTGACACTGGCAGCCCTGTAATTTCCTTCTCCCCACAGGTCCTTCCTGCCTTGACATGGAGGTCTCCGCGTCCACAGTGACGGAGGAAGGGTCTCTGTGTGCTGGCTGGCTCTCCCAACCCGCCCCAGCCACCCTCCAGCCCCTGGCCCCATGGACGCCCTACACTGAGTATGTGTCCCATGAGGCTGTCAGCTGCCCCTACTCAGCTGACATGTATGTGCAGCCCATGTGCCCCAGCTACACGGTAGTGGGGCCCTCCTCCGTGCTGACTTACGCCTCCCAGCCGCTCATCACTAATGTCACGGTATGTCACACAAAGGCATTGCTGCTCCAACTCATGCAGAGGGCACCCTTTAGAATGTGGGCTGACTTTCTGACCCCTGATCTTGCTTGCTATTGATTCCCAGGATAACTAGGTCATCTAAGCCCACCCTGTGCTCCAGGGTGGCCTGCTTTTATCCTTATTGACCTAAAATACCTTTCACTAAGGAGGCTTATGGCCTCCCTTGTCATGCCCAGTGCTGCTGTGGGTTGGGACAGAGCTCCTCTTCTCTTCCCTAAACCTCCTTGTCTGCTCCAAAAGCAGGGCGTCTCATTCACAGGTCTAAGCTTTCAGTGAATGGAGTACAAAGTGAGATCTGGGTGGGGTCTCATGCCAGAGCCATCATTTTCTTTCTATGTATCTAAGATAACTTAGAGGGTGATAGTTCACTTAACAAAGGGATTGTCCAGAAGATTTTTAGGCTAAGCAATAGGTGACACAACTTTGTAGAAAATGACTTTTGATGTAGTGAGACCCACCTGCAGTGTAATATTTTGCATACCACCTCTAGTGTCAGACTGCCCAAGTTCAAATCCTCGCCCTTTTACTTACTACCTGTGTGATCTTGGACTGAGTGATGTAATTTCTCTGAGCTTCAGTGTCCTCATCTGTGAAATGGGAATACTAACAAGGAAGTTGATGTCAGGATCAAATGGGACCCTGCATGTTTAGGGCTTAGCATAGTTCCTGGCATACAGAATGCACTCAAGAAATGTTAGTTATTATGAATTATCTTAAAATTGACCCACAACATTAACCAAGGGTTGCCTTCAAGTGCCAGTTGGGAAAGAATGGGCCTGCTACCTCAGGAATGGAGAAAGGAAGAGAAATAGTTTCATGTGAATGGTACCAGTCCAGCTGAAGGAATAGGAATCCCCCAAGTGTTCAGAGGAGAGCAGGCCTGTGAGTACAGCTATATGTGGTCCCCATCCAAGGAAAGCTGTAGGAGGCAGAGCTGGGGCCCTGTGAGTAGCTACAGACCTCCTACTTGATGGCAGAGCTTGCTTTGGTTCCCCATGTCCCCTCCATCTCCCCCAAGGGTCCAGTGTCGCCCTGATGCGCCAGCCCTTCAAGCACTATCTGGGCATGGCCCTGAGGAGCCCTCCCCCACCCTGCCCACCTGGCTACCAGCAAACCAGTTGGGGCTGGATGATGGTAGACAGGAAGGAGTTAGTTCAACACCTTTTCCTGGGAACTCATCGCCATATCAGGGGGCCTTGGGTGGTGGTGGAGAATGGGGTGGACATAATAGTTCCCAGTTATTTCAATCCCAAGGATTTTTTTCATTGTTTATCCTTTCATCAGCCATCCCACCTTCTGCTTTGAAAGGTTCTGCATATCAAACTGTATGTATTAAGAAATAATTTATTTGTTTTACCACTTTGTAAATTAACTCATCAAAGCTGGTTAGAGCTACTAATCAGCATTCCTGGTCAGCAGGAGATAAAGACGTATTATAGCACAGGGTTGGTGTACTTCTATCCCTGAGCATAGACCTCAACAGCTTTATGACTCTAAAAAGTAGGATCCCCATTTGGATGTTTGAAATACTGAAATAATAAGGCTTTGTTGGGAGGCTAGAAGGCCTCTGAGACCCTTTCTCAGCTCCATCATTCTACAGAAAAACACCCTGAAGTCTTGCTACTCAAACTAGCACAGCTGCACAGGTATCACCTGGGATCTGATGGCAGGATCCCAGCTCTATCCCCACTCCCAGGCATCCTGTACCAGAATCTGCATTGTAAAAGATCCCAGAGACTGAAATAAGCTCTTCCCTACGTGACTCTCATTATTTATTCTCAAGGCAGAGTGGCAACTGGAGAGAGAGATGATGGGGGCAGCAGGGGCAGCAGGGGGAGATTTGGGCCTTTCTTGCATCATTCGATGCAGGGACCTTCCTCTTCCACCTGCTTCCTTAGCTGCGGAAGATAGTTCGGGGTCTGCCTCTCTTGCAGGCTTGGCCTCAGGCTTGTAGGGTGGTCATTGAGAAGGCGAGAGGTATTGTTTGTAGTGCACCTGAGAAAATGCTCCTGACCTTTGGAGGTTCCTGGGAGAGCCACGGGAGGCCTGGCCCGGAGGTGGAAGGGGATGAGCATCTGGAAGCCTCTAGCAGCTGTAAGGGAAGCCAAGTCCGTCAGCAGAGCAGGGCTTCCCTGGTCCCCAGGTCTGGCCTGGCACCCCTGTGCTGTTCGCCACCAGAGGGTTTGGAAGGTGAGGGATGCTGGCTCACATGGACCTTGGGATGCCAAAGCAGCTTTATGGGGACAGGACCGTCCTCGTGTCTGGTAGGACAGCAGCCACTTTGTGATAGAGCTGCTATGCTACGCAGCAGGCTTGCTGTTAAATATGCTGTATTTTTATTGATTTTTCAGATGTACATTTTTTCCCCACATTTTAATATCTCTGAAATCAGGATGCATCTTATATTTAATGAAATCTGGAAAAGTATCTCTAATTCACTCAGCCCTGTGCTGTTAGTCCTGTTTGTAACCTATGTTACAGATGAGAAAATGGAGGAAATAGCATAAAGCAAAAACAAATAGCTAGTGAGTGACAGAGTCAGGATTCCAGGTAAAGTCCTGCTTCTTCCTTCGTGGAGGCGTTGAGCAGGGGGAGGTGGAGCGCCTTAGAGGGAGGCAGCAGGAAAGGGCTGAGCTGAGGGAGAAATAGTGACCCTCATGAGGACAAGGATGGGCAATGGACACCCCAGGGCTGCTAACCCTCAACCTTGTGTCTCCCCATCACAGACGAGAGCTGCCGCCACGCCGACAGTGGGGCCACAGCTGGAGGGCCCCGAGCACCAGGCGCCCCTAACCTATTTCCCATGGCCTCAGCCCCTGTCCACGCTGCCCACCTCCACCCTTCAGTACCAGCCTCCAGCCCCAGCCCTGCCCGGGCCCCAGTTTGTCCAGCTCCCCATCTCCATCCCCGAGCCAGCCCTTCAGGACATGGAAGACCCCAGGAGACCCGTCAGCTCCCTGACCATCGACAAGCTCCTTTTGGAGGAGGAGGATAACAACGCCTATGCGCTCAACAACACGCTGTCTGTGGAAGGCTTTTAGGGCTGGCTCCCACCCGAGAATCCTGTTCCCTGAAACTGGGATTTTAAATTGAGCCTGGAATTCATCCTCAGATTCATATTTGTTTGGAGTAGTCATTTCGTTACCACACTTTCTATTCAAACTAAAACTGTAGACTTTCATTCCTTCCTTCCTTTGTCCCTCTCTCCCTCCCTCCCTCCCTTCATCCATTCCTGCCTCCCCCCTTCCTTTTCCTTTCCCATTTCTTTTTCCAATTTGTTCCTTTATGAGTGGGAATTACAAGCGTTTTACAGATAATATTGATGTCAAGTGTTGCAAATATGTGAAGCAGGTGTTTTTATTTCTGCCATGCTTGCTCCCTGGAGAAGGCCCCGTCAGAGTGCCTGCTGTTTTAGCACAGCCACAGGCCTGCTGAGCTGTCCTGGGGTCAGTGCAGCCCTGCCCTCTGTCATTCTGTGATTTGTGGGGTGCCCTGCAGGAAGGCCGGTCCTGCCATTCCTCCAGGGCCAGCCCGATGCCGGAGTCCTCGAGCTGTGGGTCACCAGGGCTGCTCCTTTGTTTGCAGTTCTGAGCACTGGCCAGATTTACAGTCTAGGCAGCAGAGTTTCAAGGCCTGGGGCTCAGTGAGATGGGGGTTTGGGTGGGGGACAAAAAAGAACAGAGTGGGTAGGGGCAGGGACAGGAGGGATGGGAACATGGGGGACAAAGGAGGGAAAGGTTGGGTTTTGGGGGGATAATGGGGGCTGAGGAATGGTTTAGCTCCAGATTACTTGGTTATTAAGAAGGCAAATAAACTCAAGAAAACTGTTACTTTAGTAGGTGGTTTTGCTATTTTCCTTGAAGATACTTGCAGGAAAAGCTGAGCTCTAGTGAAGAGGGTGGTTGAAGCGTCTGACTGCTTCTTCCCACGTCAGGACCCTCTGTGGAGCTGTGTGGTGGAGGCTGAGACTCAGCAACGCCCAGCAGTGGCAGGGGTCTTTGCTTAGTGCTATCACACATGCTTCTTTAGTGTCTTAAAAGCCTCCAGGAGCCACCGGTCCGTGAAGCCAAGGCCTGCTCTCCAAGCACCGTCCTCCCTGGCATCTTCTAGGGCCTTAGCCAGAAGCACCATTTTTATTTTTATTTTTTTGCTGGAGAAACTTCAGATCTGCAGGGTCTTGACCACAGTGTCAGTGGGGGTGCTTAGCTCCTGACGGTGGCTGTGTGCTGTAAGAGCTGGCACGTCATCTGCTAATGACACCACTGTCGCCATTAGGCAGCTGCATTTGTTGTGGAATTCATGCAGAAGTAATGGACTTTTCTGGGAAATGACAATTTCAGTGGCACAATTTCTTTGCCATTTTATATAAAATCTACAGAGAAGTTACCTTTTTATGGATTTTTTTCTGTGAGTTTATTTTGATCCATATTCTCAGTATCTGCTGGAACTCCCAATACAGATATCTTAAATTACTTTTATTCAGACTTAAATTTTAGATTTAAAAGCTTCAAATTTTAGATAACAAACTTACATCTCTGTTCGTAGCAATGGTGAGTAGTCAAGGGAGATGGGATCTCAGTCCTGTTTAAAAGCCCTAGTTTTCTATTAAAAAACCAGTATGCAAGAGTTTCCAGCTTATTATTTGAGGATCTGAGAGCATGCAGAAACAATCTCCATAAGTTTAATTGGCAAAAATCTACCAAAACAAAGTTCTTTAAGTATTTCTAAAGATTTAAATGGTGTCTTTTATTCTTTCTTATTTCAGGTAAAATGTCTCAGCTGCAGTAGTCCCTCTAGTTTTCTTCCTGGATTTTTCTACTAAGATGGAAACATTTTCAATGAGGATTTGCTCAGACTTTTCTGTGCAGAAGTATTTTATATCTTATCAAATTAAGCCCCCTTAGTTTTCAGTCTCTTGTCAGGCATTGTCATTATAGGAAGATGCTTACACTAGTCTTACTGATTTTGCAACTTGATCTGCTGCAAAGGAAGATAAACCAGCCGCACTCTTGTCTGCAGGCCAGTTCCCCCAAGCAGAACAGGCAAGGCCATAAAGCTTGGTCTCCAGGAGAGCAGGGATCTGAGGAGAGGAAGGAAATCTTTTTAATTCTATTGTTCTTCCTGTTATTCATGTTAAATGAGTGAATCCTCATGATGCTGCATGTCCAGGAATAAGTTCAACCATTGGCATTTCCACTAGTCTCAACCCAGGAGCATGTGACATGCTGCCTATGTGCAGAGGAAGCCATCTCCTAGGGGCAGAAATCACAATGAAACGGAGCTTCAAGAAGCCATCCAATCCCTTCTAACACCAGTCCCTGGAGTGAGTAACAGTTTGAAGGGAATCTCCTTTTCCTGGTGGTTTTCTGAACTCACTGCCCTCATTGCTAATTTTTACTGGGGTAATTGTATTTTTAATGGTCCAGCTTATTCTGCCACTTGTTTAGTTTCCAGATGTTTGGAGACAGTAATATGTCCAGTTACTTAGCTCACTTTGGACTATCACCACCATTTTCTTTTTTCTTATTCTCTATGAGGATCATAAGGCAAAAAAAAGAAATGGAAGGAAAGGAATCTGACAGGTTTTTTCCTCCAGCTTTACTGAGGCTCAAATGTAGGAAAAAAGTGTTTTAAAAGTGCACTTTGCATTACTCAGCCTTTTTTGTGATAGAAGTGTGGCCCTCCTGGTCTGCAATGTGAAGAGAGTGGCCAGCTTGTTGTAGATTTGCTTTACAAGGTTCTGATCCATAGCCTGTCCATTTCCAGCATGAAACAGGGGAGAGAGTATGTGGAAATATGAATATGTGGAAATATGAAGAAGCTGGCATCTACAAAATAATATAATCACTGACCAAGTTGCTCAAATTTTCAAAACATTAGTGTGTACCCATCATTAAGTGGAAGTTTGAAGACATGTTCAAAGCTAAACATGAATTTCTTGAAATCAGAAATCATAGATATTCTGTAGTAACTTATTTGTAAATCAAATATGAGGCATTCAATAGTTCCTCATTGCATTGAAATGATTTGGGAGATTATTACATTCCATTTAGGAAGTACTGATACAGATTTTTGTAATCGATTAAAGTCTCCTTTATTAGACTTACAGACACATGATGCTTCTCAGATGTTTTTTCTGAATGCTTAGAAACTTCTATAAGCTGTTGTTCACAATATATTTGTCAGTTCTTCCATGGACAGCTATGGCTTCTGTGTAAGGGTTTGAAATTATTTTTATTAAAATTTTTTAATTAAATTAAAAAATTTTGGTAAGAACACTTAACATGAGATCTTCCTTCTTAACAGATTTTTAAATGTAGAGGACAGTATTGTTAAACATAGGCACAATGTTGTACATCAGAACTCTAGAACTTATTCATCTTGAATAACTGAAGTGTTATATCCATTGATTAGTAATGCCTCTTTTCCTCCCCCCCAGCCCCTGGCAACCACCATTCTACTCTTTGCTCCTATGAGTTCAATTATTTGAGCTATCTTATGTAAGTGTAATCATGTCCTTCTGTGACTGCCTTATTTCACTTAGCATTATGTCCTCAGTAGATGAACAAAATGTGGTATACATATACAATAGAATATTATTCAGCCTTAAAAAAGGAAATCCTGCAATATGGTACATCAGTGAACTTTGAGAAGGGTGAATTTATTGAATATGTATTACTGAGTGCCAATTCTGGGCTAAGCAGACATAAATTATTACAGATTTGTGCTTTGAAATAGTTTTCTAGCTTAGTGATCTCTTTGTAGTATTAGTATCCATTCTTATATATGTATATTTAGTTATTTATAAATCATATCCCTGAACTACTCCATGAATATAATATCTATTATAAGACAGTGACAATAATGGAAATTTTAAAGATGAAGTGAATTATATAAAATAGATAATATTTTAACTAATGATTTCATTTATTAATAGTATAAAAGTCCTTTGACCTCATTAACTACAAATAATTCAGAAGAAGAAATGTTACTGAATATGTTTCATTGCTTTTTAAAATCTTTGTGATATACTCAGATATAATAGTCTAAGTTAAAACACTCAAAGTATTTGGAAAATTTTTAAACAGTCTAAAAACATTTTACTTCTACCCTTTTTTTTTTTAGTATGAAAATAAGAGAGTTTTTGTAGTTGACACACACATGTTGCTGTTAGCAACAATATCACATGATGACAGAAACATTCCTAAACATCTACTAAATTTCCACTTTCTAAGTGTTTTCCCTATTGTATAAGTTTTGAAAAGCACCATTAAAATGTCATCTTTACCTTGATGGAACAGATTAAATGCAATTCTGTTTGTTTTAAAAAAAATCTGTAGGTAGCATATTTTGGACAGTCAACTTGTCAACCAAAAAAATGTCAACAGCAGTATGATTATATTTGTACTAAGAAATACATATGTATAAAATTTATTTTTAAGTTAGACAGTTCTTTGAAATCTTTTGCCATGAGATAATCAGTGATTCTCTTTGTGGTACAAAAGTCTTGTTTCCATATAAATATTGTATCATTTTGTCTGTAAAGGTGTGTGTCTGTAAGGCTAATCACACTGATAATCATCCTGTAAACCTTCGTAGGTTGCAATATGATAGAAGTGAATGAGCTGAACGAGGGCACCTCTACCATCTCCCCTCCTCTCCTGTATAACTTCCTTTTGTTCTGGAGACACTCTCAGAACCACGGGTCACACATAACGAAAGGGGGCGGCAGGTTAATTCACACTGGGGTGACAGGCCATTCTGGTTTTCTGGGACTTCGCTGGATTTGGCATTGAAAGTCTTGAATTTGAGGAAATCCTTTAGTCCTGGGCAAACTGGTATATATGGCCACCTCAGTCAATATATTAAGTACAAATAGATCTTAATTTCTTATAAATTAGTAGTTTCTTTCTGTGCCCCCAGTGGATTGTCTCATACAAAACCCCACTCTGGAGTTTGTATTAGAGATTCTTGCTTGCTAGTGTTCTCCCTAAAATCTCCTCAGGGGACCTCATGAAGGAAGCTGCCTCGGGCCTGAAGAACCCGCCATGATGTGTCTTAAGTCAGCACCAGCTCTGGGAACACCAGCGGTTCTACCAGAAATGATCCTCTTATTTCTCATTTGAGAGAATGTGTAGTAGTAGCATGAGATACATAGTCATTACACGCTCCCATAAAAGTGAAATCAAGTTCTCGCAAAAGGTTTTCTTTATTCAGTCTAGTTCTAAAGTGACAGCTGTATTAATATGACAATGCCAGCTCATCTGGGAACATCCTCAGAGGAAGGTGTTTTTCATACGGTCAAAGTGTCAGTTTACCCAATTCAATTAGGTGGGAAGCTGTAACAGCAATTCTCAATCTAGACTGTACAGTAGAGTAATTTGAGGAGTTTCAAGATCCTACTGTCCAGACTGAGCCTTAGATCAACCAAAACAGAATTGCTGGTAGTGGGAACCAAGCTTCAGGAGTTTCTAAAACTCTCCAGTGGATTCCAATGTGCAGCCAAAGCTGTGAACCACTGTTCTTCTACCCTTCTCCCAGGCTCGTTCACTTGTCAAATGACATTATTATCTCATCTGAGGCAGTGGAGTGCTGTGGAAAGAACAGTTTGGAGCAGACAAAACTAGGCTTGAATGGGGATAATGTATGTGATAATATAATTACAGTGTCCAATGTAATGTCTGAGATACCACAAACCTTCCATAAATGTTATTTCTTCATAAGTAGGAGGTTAGAAGTTCTTACCTTAAACTTGTAAAATTTAAAAACAACTCACAAATATGCTAGAAACACTTTAAAAACAAAATTTAAAGGCAACTTAGTTTTCTTATAGATGAATTAAAATAGAATCTCCTGGCTGCAGAATAATTTACCTTACTGTTTACAGCAGTTCATTTTTATCTGTTTTAGGTCTGAAGTGTGATTATCTTTCATATACCTAAATAATGTAGTTGTCATAAAATCTACCATAGTAGTTACCACAGTTATTAAAATTAGAATGTACAGACAGACTTACAGAAAACCCTGTATATCCTTCTGGGAAAGTTTAATGCAATGACATAAGTTCTTCAGGAACCTGTGTGTTGGCCCCATCCATGGTCCAGGTGGACTGGTGAGCTGGGAAGCAGCAGAGAGAGGAACATTTACCAGGGGCTGAATTCCTCAGGGTTATTCTCTGAATTCACCAGCAAAAGTTTGGTATTACATGTCAATGTTACTTTTTTTTCCTACCCGTCATTTTATGAAAATTTTAAAATGCACAAAAGTTTAAGGAATTGTACAGTGAATAGCCATATATGCACTACCTAGATTCTACAATTAACATTAATCTCTAGTTTATCATAAATTTAATCTATCCATTATTTCTTCCTTAATCTGCCTTATATTCAGATGCATTTCAAAGTGAGTTGCAAATATCAGTACACTTACCTCTAAATACTTTAGGGTGCATATATTAGACTGATATTAGGTAAGGGTTCTTATTTTTTGTGAGGCCAAATTTACATACAGTGAAACAAATTCAGTGAGTACACCTGTGTAACTCAAATCTCTGTCAAGATATAAACCATTATTGTCAATGGGGGGAGTCTAGTAAACATAATGTTGCTCATGTAATTGTAGATTAATGATACCAAAAAAAAAAAAGATATAAACCATTACTATTGATACCCAAATTCTCCATGCCCCTTTTCAATCTCCACCACCTCCTTAGAGCCAACCCACCATTATTTTTTCACCATATATTAATATTGCCTGTTGTAGAATTAACATGAATGGAATCACACAGTTTGTACTGTCTTGTATAATTATTCTTCACTCAGCATATTATTTTTTATATTCATCTATATTGTTGCATATATAGGTAGTTTTTTTATTGCTGAGTAATATTCCACCAATATACTACAGTTTGTTTATCCAATTTCCTATATATTGACACCTGGGCTGTTTCCAGTTTTTGGCTATCATGAATATATTTGCTAAGAACATTCTTGTGCAAGTTGGCTTATTTTTCATGTGTTGTATACTTATGTTTTTATTAATCTTAGGAAAATATCTAAGAACTAAATTACTGGATCATTCAGTAGGTGTATGTTTAATTTCATAAGGAAACTGCCTGTTCTTTCTCCACAATGGTTGTGCCATTTTACTCTACATCCTTGCCAGTATTTAGTGTATCTCACTTTGGTTTTGATTTGCATTTCTTTGGTGACTAATGATATGAATACTTTGTCCTATACTTACTTATTGTTCATTTATCTTCCTTTATGAAATGTCTGTTCAAATATTTTGCCCATTTTTAATAGGGTAATTTGTCTTCTTTTTATTGAGTTATATGAGTTCTTTATATATTCCAAATAAAATTCCTTTGTCAGATATATATTGTGTGGATATTTTGCCCCAGGCTGCAGCTTGCCTATTCATTTTTCTAATAGTCTATTTTGATGAGAACAGACTTTTACATTTGATGCAGTATAATGTATCTCTTTTTTTCTTTTATGGGTGTTTATTTCTGTGCCCTGTCTGAGAAACCTTTGCCAACCCCCCAGGTAGTAAAGATATTACCCTATTTTCTTCTTGAAGCTTGGTAGTTTTATGATTTACATTGAAATCTAAGATCCACTTTCTTGGTGTGGTATGAGATAGGAGTCATTTTCTTTTTCTCTTTTCCCCTATGTGGATATTTGGTGTTTCTAAAACATTTGTTGAAAAGCCTTTTCTTTCTCCACTGGATTTCTCTGATGTTTCTGTTGGCATCAAATGACTATACAAGTATGATTCTATTTCTGGATTTTCTTTTCTGATATGCAGATACATTTACCTATTCTTATGCCAGAACAATTCTGTCTTAATTAGTGTAGCTTTATAGCAAATCTTGGAATCAAATATATTAGTCTAAGTTTGTTGTATTTTCAAGAGTGCTTTGAATATTTTAGGTCCTTTTGATTTCCATGTAAATTTTAGAAACAGCTTGTCAATTCCTCCAAAAGTAAAAAGCCTGGTGAAATTATAATTGGGATTGCACGAAATTTGTAGAACAATTTGTAGATAATTGGCATTTTAAAACACTGCACCTTCCAATTCATGTATGTGGTATATCTCTCCATATATTTAGGACCTTTAAATTTTTTCTCATTAAGGTTTTATAGCTTTCAGTGTACTAATACTACACATTTAAAAATTTATGCCTAAGTATTTTATGTTTTGATGCTATTTTAAGAGCAATTGTATTTTTAAATTTCATTTTCTAATTGCTACTATTAGATAAAAAGACAATTAATATTTATGTATTTATTTTATATCCTAAAATCTTGATTAACTCATTTATTGGTCCTTAGGATTTTATAGGTAAACATGCATGTCTGAGCGGAGATTTTGTTTCTTTCTTTCCAATCTGATGGATTATTTTCTTTTCTTGTTTTATTGCATAGGTTAGGATCTCCAGTAAAATGTTGAATATAAGCAGTGAGAGGCAACATACTTGCCTTATTCTCAATCTTACAGAGAAACCGTTCAATATTTCACCATTATGTGTGATATTAGTTGTAGGTTTTTTAAGGATTCCCTTTGTCAGATTGAAGAAACACCCTTTTTCTAATTTGCTGTTTAAAAGGTCACAATAGTGCTTAATTTTTCTTATGATTTTTTTTATCCACTGAGGTAATCATGCAGTTTTTCTCCTTCATTCTGTTAATATGGGAATTACATTTAGAGGTTTTTTTGAGAGTTAAATTAACCTTGTATTCCTGTGATAAATCTCAGTGGACATGATATAACTTTTTTTTTGGTAAAAATTTTTCATCCTTGTTCATGAGAGCTATTGGTCTGTAATTTTCTTTTCATGTTAAGTCTGTGTCAGGTTTTGGTGTCAGGTCATGCTAGTCTCACAAAATAAGTTGGGAAGTATTCTCTATTTTCTATAATAGTTTGTATAAGATTGATGGTAATTTTTCCCTGAAATCCTTGATATAATTTACAAGTGAAAGTATCTGGGCCTATAGCTTCCGTTGCAGGAATAAACATTTATGACACATTTAATTAGGGTTTCTCAACTTTAGCACTATTGGAACTTTTGCCTGGGTAATTCTTTGTTGTGGGAGTCTGTCCTATACATTGTGGGTGCTTAGGACCAAATCCGACCTTTACCCTCTAGATGCAGGTAACTCTGTCTTAGCCAGCTGTGACATCAAAAATGTCTGTAGATATTGGCAGATGTCCTCTAGGAAATATGATGTCTTCTGGTTGAGAATTATATTTTATCCATATTTTAAAGGTATATCCTAAGGTCACCGATTTTTCTTTTAATACCTTTCCTAATATACATGTTTAAATTGATAAATTTCCATTTAATACTACCTTAGCTGTTTTCTACATATTTTGATATATTGTATTTTCATTATTATTCAGTTAGGAATATTTTCTCATTTGTCTCGTTATTTCTTCTTTAGCCTATGGGTTATTTACATGTGTTTTGTGCAATTTCCGAGTATTTTGGCATTTTCTAGATAACATAATATTACTGTTTTACAATTTAATTTCATTGTGATCGGATGTATTCTGTAAGAATGCAGTCTTTTAAAATGTATCTAAGCTTGTTTTATGGACCAACATTAAAAGATTTTCTTGGTGAGCATTCTCTGTTCTCTTGGGAAAAAAAGCCAAATTCTGCAAATTGCTGGATGTATTGTTCTATAAATGTTTATTTTGTTAAGGTAGCTGAGTGTTACTTAGATCTTCTATGTATTTACTGATTATTTTTCTCTAGTTAGTCTATCAGTTGCTGAAAGGAAGGTGTTATGTTAACATTTCTGTGCTTGTGAGTTTATCTCCATTTAATCCTGTTGACTTTTGATTCATGTATTTTGAGTCTCTGTTATTAGGTGCATACACATTTATGGTTGTTATGCCTTCTTTATAAATAGATGCTTTTATCATGATGAAATGCCCCCTTTATCTCTGGTCATACTGTTTATTTTGAAATCTATTTCATTTGATGTTAATATAACCACATTAGCCTCCTGATGCTTACTATTTGCTCAGTGGTATTGCTGTTCATTTGTAAGTGGAAATAAAACTACAATATTTTATATCTATAGTGCATTATTTATGAAACTATTTAGCTTCTATGCTCTCCTTTGATCTTCATATTAATCTTAACAGGAAAATGATGATGTTACCTCCATTTTACAGAGATGAAACTGAGTCCACAGGAATTGAGTGACTTTCCCAAGAGCATGGTGGTTAGTGAGCACCAGAGCCTGGTTTCTGTCTTTCCCCAATGCCTGGATTTGGGGAGTATCCTGATGGGCTTTTCTCCATAGATCAGGTGGAAGGAGAACCGAAGGGGGGGATGTGGGAAGCCATGTGGGGAAGGTGGCTCATTCTCTGCCATCTAAAGACAGGGATGCTCACAGTGCCACTCTGGGGCTCAAGGTAGGAGATGAAGAAAGAGCTTTTTGTTATTAAGGTGGTGAGATATTGTCACATAGAGTGAATGGAATCATCAAGATCTCTGGGTATTAGAGGAGAGGCTGGGCCGTGACCGCTGCTGCTATGACCCATATGTTATGAGCATCAGCTATTTGTCTTTACTATGTTACATGTAATACAGTTTGCCTGGAGCAGAGGGATGGATACAATGATCTCTAGTTGGCTGACTGGCCTTGGAGTCCATGACCACTTCTGTGGAAGCCATAAAAGAAGCTGATGTCTCAAGCTGCCATTCACCTGGGGAGATGGACCTTCCCCGAAGGAGCTCTTCCTTGCTTCTCACCCGGCAGTCTAAGCCCCAGGCGGCCATGCTGTTGGTCTTCCTGGGGCCTGGCTGCTCCAGCTGGACACAGGAGCTCAGCTATGCAAATAACAGTTACAAGTTTGTATTTGTACCTTTTGCTTTTAAACTTCCAATGCCCACCAGAAGGGAATCTGTCTAGGGAATTTTGACAATAGGTTTTGTTTGTTGTTCATTTGTTTTTTGTTCAAGTGGTGAATTTTATAACTCTTAGACATGAACTTGTGATTTTATTAAATAATCCTAGCTTTGTTATAGCGATTTTTCAAACAGAAAATTCGCTTTGCCTTTGTTTGCCACCTAGTCTACCTCACTTCAATCACTGCTATTACTGAAATAAGCTGTGGACCTTCCGGCTTCTTTCTTTCCTGTTGTCTCAACTTCAATGCCCAGTTCAAATACTACCTTCTCTGAAAGACTCCCACCATCTGGTCAGTCAGAGTAAAAGTCCATTGAAGGAATCCTCCCACCTTCAGTGAGCCCCAAGCATCCCCTGGAGGAAACACATTCCCCTTCAAAAGTTCTGGGAAAGCAGGATTTGGGCCTCAAACCCACTGTATGGACAAACCTGTTGGATGAGTTGTGTGCCTGTCATACCAGTCCTGAGTAGTCAACCTCTGTCATGAGGCTGTCATGTCCTGGGAAAACTCTGCATTGATCAGGGGTGTCTGTTTTCACTCTAAAGGGGGATGGAAAGGGTTAAGTGGTTAGGCAATTCTCCTGTGGCACAGTAATTTCTGGAGAATCCTGTCACACCTAGTTTGTGTATTGCGGACTTACCTCCTGGACGAAGCAGTGTACTCAATCCCAGTGCAAACAAACTCCAGCTGTGTTACCCTCTGAGGCTTGGGGGCTGACTGGACCATTCCTGGGAGCTCTTTCAGGAGGTCACCCTTGCCCTCTACAGCCACAGGGACAGCAAAAGTACACAGAGAACTGTTCATGTCTCGGGTGAGAATTTTGCTGGAGGTCACTCTCACTCCTTCTCTCCACACTGGGTGAGGGGTGAGGTGAGGAGTTTGAAAGGGGCAGAGACAGTTCAGGGGCTTTTCAGTCTAGTTCCATGCTACCCCTTCATCTGTAGGCTTCTTCCTGGCCTGGTGGATGTTCGAGGTCATCTTCTCCTGTGACCCCACAAAGCTTTTTATTAATTAGTAAACACGTGCACAGTGCTTACTACGAGCTAGGTGCTGCTCTGAGTACTTCACAGGTACTTCACAGTACTTCACAGCTCATTTCATCCTATAGTAACCTCAGAAGTCCCACTCTGGGATCTGTGACTGGCTAGGAAATGGCCTATGAGGTTGGATATATCTAGTTTCAAATCCTGGTTCTATCATACAAGAGGCTGTGTGACCAAGGGACACGGTGCTTGGTGCCCCTCTGCCCTAGTTTTTTCATCCAGAAAATGGGCCCTCAAAGGATTGTCATGAAGATGAGATGAGATAATATAATATATGCAAAGCACTTAGCCTAAGGCCTGGCATCTTGAGTGGCTAGTGGCTATGATAACAATGAGAGAGAAAACTTGATCTCTCAGAGATTCCTCCCTGAAGCCTACAGGATCTGATGTGAAAATATTGTCCCCTGAACCATCTTCAGTGTTCTAGAGACATGTGGCCCCCCTTTCACTGAACTCTGCAACTCCAGCAGGGTGTGAGCAGAGTTCCCTCCTATGTGGGGACCCCCATCCCCTTAGGCAATTTGCTGCTTGTTGAGGGGTGGAAGGGAACAAGTGATGGCACTGAATCTCCCACCAGGAGAGCGTTGCAGTTACTGTCTAACCAGAAAACTCAGTCCTGTGCATCTGTGCTTCTGATCAGATTCACTTCTCTGCCCGTGGGAACAAAACCTCTGACTTACCACAGAGCAGGGACCCTATCCGAGGGAATCACAAGAGCCAGCCCTTCTGAATATCTAACCCTCCTTATCTGTAGTGATCCCTGCCATCAGAAGTCCTTCTTGGGGGAAGACCCTGCCCGACGCAGTCAACAGGGAGACCTAGGGCGTAGGGCTACTCCCTGCTCGTTTCTTGGGAGATAGTGTATTCTACCTGACCCTTTAGCAGTGGGTAGGGATATAGGGGTCTTGAGCAGGGAGCTGGGATGTTCCCAGAGAAGACACAGTGAAAAGCCAGGGGTCCCAGATGGCACAGAATAGTTTGAAGGCCCCTTGTGACCAGGAGCACAGCAAGCTAGGACTGATGATAACTTTTGCCCCTTCAAAATGTCACCTCAGGCTGGCCCTTTCTCTTGGGTCTGGCATTCTTGACAATCTGAGAGCCAGCAGGCCCCTCTGCACCACACCGGAAGGGCCTGGCTCTGGTCAGCAGCCTCAGGCACGGGGATCAGCTCCCAGCCCTTTCCGTCTCCCAATCTCCACTGCCCCACACCTGCAAGGTGACCTGCAGGACACCGTTAATGAGTAATTTATTAAGTCCTGCAGGTGACATTCCTGCTATTCACCCTCAAACCTCAGATAGCTAAAGGAGACTTTTAGTTTAGGGTTTAATAATTTGGAAAATCTATTTTACCGAGGAGTATGGGTTTGGATTTTATGTATTTAGAGCAGTTTCTTTGCAGAGATGGCTCACGAGAAACTCTGTGGCATGTGGAGTGCAAAGTACATTCTGCCCTGCGCAGCTCGTCAGCAACTGGGTTCCACTGAGTCAAGATAAGGCAGGCAGCGCTATTATCAATATTTAATCAGGATACAAAGGATTTGGCTCTGTAAAAGCAACACTCAGGACCTGTTTTCAGAATCTGGCTAAGTGCCAAGTAAAGTACTAGTCCCTCCCTCACTTTAAGGGCAAGATTACAGCGTCCCTTTTCCCAAAGTCAGTTGCAGGAATTCAGATGAATACACCCTGCTGTGTAGCTCCCTCTTAGACTCCTACATCTCTAATAGTTTGCTGGGGCTTTCTGCTTGTGGAGGGACAGAGCCTAGAATGTAGCCCTTATTCTCTGTGAAAAAGCCCCAAGTCTTCCCACCAGGACCTTCCCAGACTGCCTCTTACGGTCCTGACCTGCTCTGTCCACTGTCCTGGATCAGCCATTATTCAGTAGGGCCAACTAAGTGGTGGCCCTACAGGAAGGAAGATGCTCTCTTTAAGTTCTTCTTTTCTAACTCTAAATGACTTATTCGAGGGATTCGGTCTTCCTGGGGGTGGACTCCTGCCCTCAGAGCTAAGGGGCTCTGCTGTGCTGGGGATAGAACCTTAGATAGTCTGAGGCCAAGTCCTGGGCCTCAGGCCCTGCTTCCATAAACCACCTCTGATGTCAACAGAAGCCTTGCTGTCCAGCCAGCTTTATTCCTGGATCTTACTTGCCTTTGCATTTCTTCTCTCTTGGTTTGTATGTGGGCTGTGGGAGTTCATGAGCTGTCGATATTTCCGAGAGGAATTCTGCAGCGGTGATGGGATATCGAGTGCTACCCAGCACAGTTCTGTGAGAGCCACCGCATGAACCAAAGTTCCTCACAGGTCTTTAGGAGCATACAATTTACCAGTCATTACTGATCACTTACTCTCCAGGCAAAGGGTTAAGTGTTTTATCCATTACTTCATTTAATTCCTTACTACACTTGTGACTGTGTGTTTTTATCAACTTCATTTTATAGATGAGGCTAAAGAGACACAGAGACATTAGTAACTTATTTAAGGTTACATGCTATTGAGCAGTCAAACCAGGAGGATAGCCAAGATCTGTTTTAGTCTGCACTGCATTCTTTAGCACCATATGCTACCATTTCTTTAATGTAAATAATTAAGTTTTATTTTAAATTTACTATAATTGCACAAGTAACACATGAGTATGTCATTCTAGTGAAAAATTAACCGTATGAATAGAATCCCCTTTGATTCTATTATGTGTTCTTTTTATGTCACTTTTCCCCACTCAGTGGGTATTATGTTTGGCTAACATATTTCAGACACTGTCCTATATATATATTTACATGTGTAGAAAACACCAGCATCACTTGCTGTTCATTAATGCATGGAATCATACTTATAAGCAACATTCTGGAGCTTTTTATTTCACTTCCCAATTTTCTTGACTTTCTTCCTATATAAGCATATGTAGATTAATCCATTCCTTTCTACTACTGCCTAGAATTTTATATTATGGGTATTTACCATAGTTTTCTGTTTTCTGGGTTTTTTTTTAATTGCTCTATTGGTGAACATTTGAGTTGTTATCAAATTTCCATTATCATGATGTTTTAATGAAGATCCTTGAACGTCATGTCTTGTGAACTTTTGTGAGTATTTTTCTAGGGCAGAGGGAGTGGAATTGCTGTCTGATAGAGTATGCAGATTAGAAATTTTAATAGACACTGACAAATGATTCTCCAAAGTGGCTGCACCAATGACTAACTTTTAACAATTGCTACACACATGTTCGGGAAAGTACCCTCTCTCCAAGAGAACAGCACAGGAGCAAGTGGGCTTAAACAGCAATAGGACCTGCACAGGCAACAGGCGGTGAGTGATTTGGGCTGTAGCCTTAGAGCCTTCTAGCTGCACGGGTGACAACTCCTCTGAGCCTCAGTGTTCACATCTGCCAAATGGAGACAACAACCTCATTAACTCAAAGGGCTGTTGTGGGGATTAACTGTGATGATCCATGAAAAACTCATACATATGGCCATGTGCATATGAAGCACTTGATGACACTTATCATTAGTTACATGGGAAGGAAACAAGGACAAGGGAGACTCAGGGCTGTTTCCTGGAAAATCTTGAGGGAGAGCAAGCTCACAGCTGCACTGGGCCCGGGTGCTGTCCCCTAGTGGCAGAGGACTAGATGACATGGCATTAATGTCCAGTCAGTTTCAATGCAGCACTGTAAGCCACAAGCCATGACTTTGAGCTTGACAAGCCAGCCTAGGAAAGGTAGAAGTTCACACAGCATGGACATGCATTACCTTTTTATGAAAATTACAAATTCATAAAAAATGCTCTTGATGTTTTTGCTCTTGAAATATCTTAACTTTTAACCTTAAATTCTTTAGCATTCTTTATGGCAGATACGCAGGATTTTAGGCCGTCAAGACAATGCCAGCAAAGTAGTCATCTTTCATTTGGTGGGTTTTATTTTCCTATCAGGATGGCAGAGTTATTTTATCTCTGACCCACTCTTAATATGGGTAACTTTGAGAAAATTGTGAAACTGCTTTAAGTCTCAATCTTTTGTAAAAATTGGATGATGATAATATCTATATGAAAACCTGTGCTTATAGAACACTTAAAATGTACCAGACACTGTGCTAATTAACCACTTTAATGTGTTACTGGGTTATCTAATTTAATGCTCACAATTAGTAGAAATAGGTGGTGGTCCCTGGAGGCAAATCTGGGTTGAAATCCACTAACATTGTAGCCTTGGGCAAGTGACCAGTATCTCTGTGGCTCAGAAAGTTTTGTTAGGAAGGGCAATGGACCGATATGCTGGACTCCAAAAACAGCCCATGGGCTCTCAGAAGGCCCCTCCCTGACCGTGATGGAAGAAAGGGGGAATAGGTGCTGGACTTGCCTGTGTGAGATGCCCCCCACTAGGTCCCACTCTGGGCATGGACCATGTGATCCTGGAAGCCATGGAGACAGAGGCCCTTGTGACAACCTAGGTAAATATAACCAGGAGAGTAATAACTGACCCCAAAGGCCAGGGGTAGGCCCAGCTCTCCTGGGGAGTGGGCTTCTCTTGGCTTTAGTAGGTGGGACCAGTGTTGGCAATTCTCGGCTTGAGAGGAGGTGAAGGAGGTCATACGTCCTATGTCTGTCTCTTGGAAGCCGTCATGGTGACCTGCTACTTGTGTGGCAGATTCGGACTAAAACCAGAGCTCCTGAGTCCTTATGAGTGTCTTGAAACCACCTTCTCCCTTTCCTCATCCTTTCCAGTGCCCAACTCCCTTAGGTCAGAGGATTGCCTAAAGCCTAGTCCCTCTTTCGCCAGCTCCTAAACCCTGCTGAAATCCAGGGCAGTGATTCCCCCTGAGGGGAAGCACTCTAGCACCTTGGCCCCTTGGAGCCTGTCGGAGCTGGTTTTCTGTCAGATGGGAATGCTGAAAACAGGACCATGCCTAAGCATGGAGAGAGAGAGAGAGAGAGAGAGAGAGAGAGAGAGAGAGAGAGAGAGAGAAAGAAAGAGAGAGAGCTTCTGAAGAAAAGCATTATGTCTTGGTAACTCAGTTGTCTCCCCTTTCGCCCTGGGACACCCAGGTCGGTCCTCCCTTCTCAGGATGTGGCAGCAGTCACACTGGGCTCACCGGGCAGAGGAGTCCCATGGGAGCACTGCCTTCTCAAGGGCTTCCAGAGAGGCAGGATCCGGGCGGAGCTGCTCGCAGGAAGGTGCTCTGTCTGGGCACTGGGAGTTCTCAATTAGTAGGAGCCTGTAGACCCCAGGGCCCTTCTACGGTCATGCCCAGCAGTGCGTGGCCCATCAGCATCTTTAAAGGAACACCATTTCTTGTGGGCATTTGCTTGTTAAGCTGCCCCTCAGGACCAATGTGGACAGTGTTCTGGCACAGGGGTGGGTGACGAGCCTGCAGTTAAGTTGTCGGGGAACCTTGGGTAGGTCTCTCTGTCTGCAGCATGAGAGGCTTGTCCCTCTAAGTATGGGTGATGGTTGGCCCACAGTGTGCGAGGGTGAAGAGCTCTAAGCATTTTTGGCCAAGGAGGCTTGTCTCTTCCGTGGTGAAATCAACAATCTCTTCATAGGAAACTGAGTCCCTAAAAATTCCTAAAGCAATGCTAGTGAGTCCAAGGGTCCTATGGAATGTGAAAATCCTCTGGGTTTCCAGGTCTCCGTTTCTCCAGGACACTGTTCCTATAGTGACCACTGTCCCAGCTTGCCCAGGACTCAGGGAGCCTCCAGGAATGTGGGACTTTGAGTGCTAGAAATGAGAAAGTCTTGGGCAGACCAGGACAAGCTGGTCATCTTAACTGTTCCCCAAACTCTCTTCCCTGAGGCCTGGGGCAAGACCCTCCTGCCCCTTGGCCCTATGCTGAATCCAACCCAGATGCCTTTGGCTCTGATCCACTAGGGTCCAGCAGGAGATTTAAGGAATTGGCTCTTGTGATTAAGGAGGGCGGCAAATCCAGGATGTGCAGGGTGGGCCAGCAGGCTGGAGATCAGAAGGGCCAATGATGAAGATCAAGTCTGAAGACTGTCAGACTGGAGACCAGGGAGGAACTGATGAGTATGAAAACTGAGGCACAGAGTGGTAAAGTAACTTGCCCAAGGGTGCACAGCAGTAAGAAAAGGAGCCAAAAATTGATCCCAGGCAATCCTTTCTTCAGAGTTTATGCTCCTAACTACTATAGTAAATAGCTTTTGCTTTATAAAATGGGGCTATTATCATACCGATTACCTTGCTGAATTCATGGGAGGATAGAAAGAGATATGTTATGTACAGAGTGACTGGCAAAGAGGAGGCACTCTCTACTTGCTAATTCCTTTTTTCTTGCTCAATTCTTTATTAAAAATGAGGCATGTGGCCACAGATGGTTTGGTCACTATTATTAAACCATCAGCACCCAGGAAGGAAGTTTTATCTGGGGGCCTTTGTTCTGTACATGTGTTTGTCAAATTGGATGGCTGGCGGCAGTGGGGATGCTGGACTGGCCACCTGCATTCCTCTGTATGTCTCCAAGCCAGGCTGGGCCAAGCCCTCAACAGGTTGAGAGCTGGAGAGAGATAACAGGGCCTGGGGCTGGCTTGTAAAGCCCAGGGCTCTACAGCCAGCAGGGAGATAGGGGTTGGGTGGCTTCAGGGGCTTTATGAGCCTGCCCTCTGTCCTGGATCGTGGGCTTGGCATGCGCCCGGCCCCTGTGTCTGCTGCCAGACGCCAAGTGCCATTGGGAGGACATGAAACCAGTCAGACAATGATCCCTGAGGCCACCTCACCTGACCTTCTGCCCCAGTTATCTTTCCATCTGACCTGAGACCCAGGTTGAAGCGATTGAGCTGCCTGGCTGTGGTATGTGCAGGTGGTGCTCCTGCACATGTCTGCAGGCTGCCCCTGCTGGCTTTTGAAGGCAGGTGACCAAGTGCAATGAGGTGAGCTCTGGGGCCACCAGGCCTGGGCTCAGATCCTGACTCTGTTGTTGCTGGTCAAGTCGCTTTACCTCTTGGTCTCTTTATCTATAGGATGAGGTTAATATCACTGAGCTCTGAGCTGGTAGTTGGTTCCATTAAAAGTAAGCACATAAGTCAAAAAACTTGGCATAGAACAGGAGCTCCTTTCACGTCCCTCCTTAGAATCAAGCCTTGTCTGTCTAAGACTTGGGTCCTGGGGCTACCTCCTCTGGCAGCCAGCTCTGCCTTCCCTAAGTCTAGAAGCAGAGCACCTTGAACCGGCCCCATGCCTGGAGCCCGACTTAGAGAGGCTGACAAAGCCAGGCCGGGCTCCCTGCCTGGCAATCTTAAGAGGGAGGCCAGATTTGGCTGAGACCCAGACAATGGTGATGGTCTCCTGCAGGTGAACTCCCCAGACTGCTGGGGTGTACATTTCAGTTATATCTCCCGGGAATGAGTCCTGGCTGGCTTTGATTGATTTTTTTGGCTTTTGAGCTATAGCACAGGGATTTCTGAATTCAAAGGCCTCTAGCCAACATGCACATAGTTTTAAATTGAGTTGTAACAGACAGGTGGAATTAACACTTAAAAGCCAGCACTTTCCTGGTAGATCCTGCTATAAAGTTGATCACTAAAAAGCAAGGTAGAAACTGCTCAGGTCTTTTCCACCTTGTGGCAATTTTAGGCTGTGGTGTTGAAAAGGAAAACATTTAAGAAGAAAATTCTAAGAAGGAATTTTTCCCAGCTTTTGGATAGGACGGATTGTTTTCTGTATGTGAATTTAGTAGGAGATGGGTTGGGGGCTGTCGTTTGGATGACACTTTGCTCAATCTGAGATCAGAGAGGAAGATGCCAGGCAACTCCTCCCAGAACTTGTTTTGGTCCTGCCTTGTCTATTTTTCCTTTTTCTATAATTCCTAATGGGCTGTTTTTGTGGAACACTCTGGTGCAACAGAATAGACCCTAGCCAAGTAACTGAGATTAAGATAATGGTTGAAAACGTGAGCTTTGGAGTGGGCCAGGTGTGGATTCAAATCTTGATTTTTTTCCTCTTCCTGAACTTGTGACTCTGGGCACTCACTTATTCTTATAGCTAGAATGGGCTGACATTAGCACTGGGGTCTGTACAATGGAGGATGGCCTTGGACTGACCTTGAAAGAGGGGTAAGTGTGCAAAGAGGCAGAGGTCAAAGGAGAGCTCTCTTCCTTGGTTTACTGCCTTATAGGGCTGTGGAACTGGGTCTCACTAGGAAGACATTGTGAGTGCTGCCTAGGGCAAGAGGAGGCCCTCTCAGGCACACCGTGGGCTTGTTGTGCCTGGCAGACTGTGGGCATCAGGGCCAGCCGGTCCTGGCAGGTAGAGACCACGTTCGGCTTTTGCCTTGCCACAGCTAGGCAGTGAAATCTGACACGTATCCTGGCTGTGCAGGGTGCCAGGCATTTTCCTTCTTATCGGGCTGGGCACATTCCATGGCCAAGTGGCCATGGCATCTGTCAGGGTAGATCCACTTTGGACTCTGTGTGCATTAGCATTGCTACCTGTCCTGCAAGTTTTATATTTTCAAGTTTGGCCTGGCTGCTGCTTGCTCTTCACTCTCACATTTTGGGAGTCTGGGGGCAGTTGGGTGTGCTGGGTAGACTGCCTGGCTGCGGCTTACTCTTCAGCACCACCTGGACATCAGGCATCTGAGACAAACATGGTCCTCTTATAAGAGGATCTGGATTTGGACCCAGCTCATCTTTCTTGGTTGTATGACCTTGGGTAGGTCATCTCACCTCTCTAGGCCTCAGTTTCATTTACCATAAAATGGGGATGGAAAAAGATACTAACCTTGAGTTTCCTTTTGAATAACAAGTTTTATATAAAATTAATAATCATTATTTTTAGTGCTCTTAGCTGCTTTTGGAATATTGAGAGTTCTAAACTCTGGAATAGTGCTCAAAGGGGAGTGGGCAGGGATGAGTAGTACAAGAGGGTACTGTGAAGCTGCCATTATATCTTGTCTGTTCAGGCTCAGGGGGTCCCCAGCTTTACATCCTAAGCTGTGGGAAGGAATTTGCCCTGAAGTTGAGTGGGAGGAAAAACTGCTTCACCAGATTGCTCAGAAAGGGCTATGTGGTCATGACACAATTTTGCTCCTAAAAAGTCTCTGTTGAGCTGAAAGTAGGCTTGAGGAGAGTTTTGCTCAAATGTTACCCAACGATAGCAACCCAAACCTACAAATGCATGTATATTTCTCTTTCATCATCTCCAGGGCTTAGTGTAAAGAGAACTCACTGTATGTGCTGTATCACACTCACTTGGTTTAAGCCGCAGCGTGTCACGGTGTGGCCTAGGGCAAGTTCCTTCATTTCTCTGCCATTTCGCAGGTCAGGAGGCCTGCATTTCTTTGTCCCTTTCATTCCACTGGCATTTACAAGAGCCTTGTGAAACTGGCATTACTGTGATTATTCATATAGTGAGCAAACATGCTCAGATCGCCTAAGTGACTTACCCAGCATCATTTGTCTAAGAGTGAGAAGAAGGTGTCACACTGGGATCAAGACTCCCAGGTCAGAAGTCTCAGCCAGGTCCCAGGCGGCCTCTCAAAGACATTCTGGGCCAGTGGTCCAGTTTGAGACCTTGAGCCTGCCCTTTGGCTTCCTAATCACTGTGCTTTTCTAAGCTAGATTCCTGTTCTCTGGTGATACTGACTAGATATTTGCATAGTGTATCTCTGAGAACAATCTCAGGCCAAAACTCTGACGTTTTATGAGAAGTTGGCTAATTATACGAGGCACCATTGGTCTGCTGCCATGGAGAAGATAGGGCAGATTGAGCTATTTCAGTGGGTTGTAAAAATTCCCCGGACAGATATTGCCAAAAAAATCTCTAAAATGGACTTCAAGGTGTTTCTGTGGGGACATTTTTTGGGAGGGTGGGTCTAGCT
Source organism: Manis pentadactyla (assembly GCF_030020395.1). Classification (NCBI taxonomy): domain Eukaryota; kingdom Metazoa; phylum Chordata; class Mammalia; order Pholidota; family Manidae; genus Manis; species Manis pentadactyla. Next base: position 38,521,457 of record NC_080031.1, on the reverse strand, counting down.
TTATAGAGAGTCACTAAAGGATACTCTCATTTGGCCTGGAGTTTTGATTTTAATCAATTCAGTCTGAAATCAACTTTATTCTCAAAACACTGGCTGACCAGCCCCAGTACCCCAGTCAGGTGGGCACAGCGCAGAGCTAGGCGAGAGGGAGCGGGTAGTTCTGACTCATCCAGGACTCTCCATGAGTTTGAAAAGTGGAATGACCTCTTAGAAGTGGCAGACCTGTGACTCAAACAATAATTTTATTTTCTTCCAGCAAATGAAGGAAAAATTCACCATGGCTGGAAGAGAAGCTATGGCTTTTTTCAATGTAACCTTAGCTCTGTTCTTTCACTTGGCCTTGTAACTGTCAGCAGGGGGCCAATCGCTGGGAGGCACCAGGAAGGAAGAGGGCTGCACAGTGACCTGCACCAGGCCAGGAGGAGCAGATTTCTGCAAATCAGATTGCACTGTACTCTGAGACCTCTGTTTAATGTTAGCTTACTCAGCTTGCAGCTGAGACTAAGGTACAAATCCCACACTGCTTGGGGAGAGGAGGCTGGAGAAAGATGCCAGTAATGGTTGCAGGAGTCAGGCCCAGAGCTGGAGACACAGTGGTTTGGTTGATAATTTGGGAGCCATCTGAATGGGGCTCAGGAGCCAGCTCTTACTTAGTCCCAGCCTCTACTCCTAGGTGGGCACCATCTTCCTAGCTGCACAGGCTGTAAGTGAGAGGAATAGAGGGCACAGGAATTTCTCAAAGTTGCCTTGAAGAAAAGGTAACCCATCAAAAAGTACAAACTTCCAGTTATAAAATAAGTAAGTCCTGGGGATGTGATGTGCAGCCTGGCAACTATAGTTAATGATACTGCATTATGTATTTGCAAGTTGCTTAGAGAGTAGATCTTAAAAGTTCTCATCATCAGAAAAAATATGTTTAACTGTGAGGTGATGAATGCTAATTTGCAATGTATACAAACATTGAATCATTATGTTGCACACCTGAAACTAATATAATTTATATGTCAATTATACCTCAATGAAAAAAGAAATGCAGCTCACTCCCACCCTAGAACTATTTAATCAACAATCATCTTAACAATGATTCATATGCTCATTAAAATTTAAGAATAAACAAATGAAAAAAAAAAGAAAGAAAAGGCAACCCAATTCTGCCCTTCCCAGTACAACCTTCTGCCAAAGCCCACCAACTTTCTGGTTGAGTGTCTTATCTCTTCCTCCTGACTTATGCAGCAACTTGTTCCCTTCACCTGGAGGAGTAAGGATGCATCCCTCAGGGGAGGGTTCAGACTCCTCGCATTTGTTCTTTCTTTTTAATCAGTATTTGGGCCATGTTCTTGGACTAGAGACCATACTTTTTTTCTTCTTTCCTTTTCTTCCCCTCATCCCTTTCTCTCTCCCTTTCTCCCTTCCTTCCTTCCTTTAACTTCCTCTGCCTCCTCAATTTTCCTCTTTTTCTGTCCTCTCTTTCCCCTCTTTCTTTGTCTACATTGATTTTGGTCCCTACCAAAGACAGTCTTCCTCCTCACAAAACTGTGGGCTCCCTGAACCCTGAACTGACACCCCACCTGCAACAGGCAGAGACTTTCTGGAAACATTTGCCAACACGGTTCTCAGTGAGTCTGTGCCCCATCTGCCCACAGCAGTGCTACAGAGAGCAGGCAGGAGTACACTGTCTTTCGCCCCCAGGCCCTCCTGGGCTGCCTTCTCTGGCTCTGGCTCCTGTTGCTACTTGGGCAACTTTGGTAGCTGAGTGTGCTACTCTCTGGCCTGGATGGTTTGTCCTGTCTTCAGCCCAGGCTTATATCCACAGCTGCTTGTTTTCACTGTACAGGCCCTTTTTCAGAAGCAAATAGGCAAGTTTACAGCTGCCCCTTCTCTGCATTTCTTTATTCCCCTGCTGGCAATGATAATTCTTAGTGGCTGGAAAAACTAAAAAAAAAAATGAGACTTAAGTTTCTGACTCAGCTTGCCTGAAATAAAAATGAATTTGCTGCATTCTACTCTCTATGAAATTCTACATATCTCATTACTTATCCAGACAAAGGGTGAAATCTTGGCTTTTCTTTACTGCAATGACCATTTGTGATCGCAATACAAAGATGCATGAGTTGTGGTCAGGAAGTCTCCATGGAAGGTCAGCGGAAACCTTCACACCCAATAGCCAGTGCCAATGGCACTCTTGCTGTGGGCGAGCTGCTCATGCACGTTTTCACTGAGGCCTCAAAACACTGTAGAAGCAAGTGTTATTTGTCATGACCATTTTACACGTGAGCAAACTGAAGCTTAGGAAAGGCTAAGTAGTTTAGTGAAGCTTACATGTCTAGAGATTCAAATATGAAACATGAGATGACTCTGGTTGGCTCCCACGCTCTTAGTCTCTATGTTACACTACTTCCAAAAAGAAAACTATAGTCTCAAAGTTTACAAGCTCTCAGGAATCAGGCCCTGTAGTGAAGCAATCTAACCTAAATGAACTTTCAGATTAATAAATCATCACAAGAGGATTACGATGCTTATTTTCATTTTATGTTTGAGTTCATTAGACTTGTTCTATGCACTATGCTGTTCGTTTCTGGATACCATTGATACAGTTCGGGTCGCTGCCACCTGGTGAACAAGCATCTCTGTCCCTTGCTGATCGGAGTGTGGTCAAGAAACGGGCAGCACCAGCATCAACTGGGAGCATGTCAGAAGCCAGGCCCCAGGCCCCAGCAGACCTGCTCAGCCAAAATCGCCCTTCTCACAGGAGCCCCAGGTGACTTGTGTGCACATGAGAGTGAGAAGGGATCAGTCTTGGCTGTGGCTGTGGCTTCAACTTAGATTTTTCTCAAGACTAGAAAGCAGAGATAACTGCTTCACAATTTAATACATCCTTTTTCCTATAGGAACATAACTTTTTATTAATAAAAAACACTCATGATATAACTAATAACAATGACTAACTCATAAGAACTGGTCATTTAAAAGCACTTCTTTTAAACAGGCAAGTTTACCTGAAACCAAATACCTGGGCACACTTCAAGTATACCATCCACTGAGCATGACCTGTTTCCAGTCAGCTGCTGGAGACTTTCTGAGTCACTCCACAGGATGAGGTCTGTGAAAATAGCCCCGCAAAAGCATTTAGCCACCTATATGCACTCATTAAGGAGAAGAACAAAGATAGCAACTACTTTCTCAGTACTTCTACTAAGAGTGAATAGTATTTTAGTTGTATTTCTATTATTTTTCTATTTGGTACTTCAATTTTTGCATATCTTCTGATTTATTTTATAGAAGGGAATTAATTACACATAGGATTGTGAGGTTTCATTGACAGGGACTGTATCTTAATCACCTTTCTGCCTGCAAAGTGTCTATTGCAGCATTTTGTATATTGTAGCTGCACAAGAAATGTCTTTTTAATGTGGAACAGCCTTCCAAGCTCTTCCCAAGAATCCTTCCTAAAGGGGCCTTTTGACTTTCCTTTTGGATATTTAAAATAATAATTCCATGGTATCATTTGAAACCAAGCTATCCTGGGACAGTTTCTCCATAGAGGCCATGATCATATATGATCAAAATCTCTTTGTTCCTTTTCTGTTCTGCACCATGTTTTATTGTGTGGCTTTCCGACTCAGCATTTTGTTATCTGCGTCAGTTCTGCCCTTGTTCTGCTGATAGACAATGCTGAGCATGGATAAAGAGTGGGTCAGTAGTGTGAACTACCCACCTCAGGAGAATTCTGTTCTAGAAGCATCTGGGAACTTTTCTAGGAGAAAGACATGGGCTATGGGATTAGACAGATTTAAGTTTAGTTACGGTCTTCTGATTTTCTCGGTTGGGCATTTGACTTAGTAGCTGAATTTCATCTATAAAGTGGGTTAGCAATACCTGCCTCGTTGGCTGGTTATGGGCACCAAATGAGACAGCAGCAGGAAGATTGTCTAGCAGACACAAAATAGCTGGGGAGCTCCATGTGTAGGGGTGACCAACTGAAGTTGGAGAAAACCATGTTTTTCCTAATGTGTAGAGAGAACATAAAAACCAGATAAGCAGGGAAGTCTTTTCCAAAGGAAGGAAACAACTTTTCTTAGACATCTGTGCCACTGATGATGCTCTCACAATCCCCAACCCCTCTAAGACAGGAAGACCTCTTGTGTCAATGCCTTGGAGGATTTGGAAAGGTCTTGGATGGCCTGGTCATGCAATGACCTGGCTTCCTAGGATGATAACTTCCACAAGTTGTTCTCAGGACAAAACCAGTTTTGAAGAGGTTTTCAGAAGGAGCAGTTTTACTCCAATGATTTGTGTGCTTTGATCAGTAAATTGTAGCCCAGAGAGGTTAAAGCACTTATCCAACATCACAGAGCAAATAAATCGTGGAACCAGGAATCAAAGCCGTGTGCGTCTGGCTCCGGAGATTTTAAGCGTGGGCTGTACTGCTTTGTGTGGAAGTGACGGGCGTCGATGTTCGGGCAGCTGGACCCCCACTGCTCACTTCCTGCCGCATGAAGGAGAACCACAGGAGTGAACGTGCTCCCCTCCTGCGGCGGGGGCGGGCGGGAACACCGAGGCCCGGGCCCGCATGGCTGACTAGCCAGACGGCCCCCCACTTCGGCCCCGCAGACGGCCTCCTCCGGGTGACCGCGGGCTCTGACCCCCTGGCCCGTGGGCGACCCAGTGCCAGCGCGGAGTGCGGGCGGCACACAGGCTGCTCCTGGGCGGGGGTCCTTCCCCAGACACTCCTGCGGAGGAGGAGGCAAAGCCGCAGGGAAGGCGCGCCAAGCCTGTCAGAGCTTCGGTCCGTCCTCCCCCGAGCCCCTCCGAAATGCTGGGGGCGGAGAGACTGCGGCCTTTTCATTTTCTTATTCACAAGGCTTGGCTGCGCATGAGTGCGTAAACTCCTGAAGGAGTTTCAAGAAGCTGCAGGAAGATTCTCCGTAGACCACGTTCGGTTCCGCCCACTGGGCCTGTGGCAAAGCCACGCCGGTCGTGAACGGCCTGGCTGCTGGAAGCCAGCTCAGGCCGGCTGCACAGGGGGGCTGCTGCGCGGTTCCCGGGGCGCCACGAGGCGAGAGGCCTGGCCGGGGTAGGCGAGTTCTGCTCGGCGCGCCTTCTCCGGAGACCCTCCGGCCGCCGTGGCTGCTCTGGGCCCGGACTGCACTTAAAAGTCTAGATGGGTGTCCTCACTCTATTTTCCAGCTGCAGGTAAAGGCCGGGCGGACCACGTCCGACAGAGAGGGCAGTGCAGGGCCCCCTGCACAGGACCAGGCGGCTCCGGGAGAAGGGGGAAACATTTTTGTGGCCTAATCAGGCCAGAAAGCACATAAAGTGAAGACACCAACCCCACAGGAAGTGAGTGGGCTCCCCCACCTGCCTGGCTCCAGGCCTCCTGCGGAGATGAGCACACTGTTCTTCCGGGAGAGTGCGGCAGGAGTCACTCTAACCGGTCTGACGCTGCGTTCCCAGCCACCAAAAGCCCCTTGGCAACAGGAGGCAAGTAAAAGGAGCCGCATGGAGAGGAAGTCAAAGAACAGGAGTTCCACGCGCTGCCAGACCTGCGTTCCCCCAGGCCGGAATTCTCTGACAGTAATAATGAAGTGTGGGGCGGCATATTATTGGCCAACATCCATACCGTCAATGAATCTTTAGAAATGTTGTTTGTTGAACGATCTTATAAAGTTGTAAGGGCTACCAACGGTTACATTCTGTGTTGCCCCTTAAGATGACTCTAAAGTTAACCACATACCCTTTCCATCTTTTGCTCCAACCCTCAGACAATTAGCTCTTTTTCAGCAGCACATTGTCGACCTGTAGCAACTCTATGTTCAGGAAAGTCTTCTGTCTTCCTTACTGAGAGCTGGGGGAGTCCTGGGACAAGTCACTCACCTACGCTGCACCCAGTTTCCTTGCCTGTGGAATGCGGATTTGTTGAACAAACCCACTCTCTCTCAGACCTGACTGTACATTTGGGTCTTCTGGGAAAGTTTTTAAAAAAATACAACTGCTTATTTCATAGAAACCCCTAGACACCTACAACACATAAATGGGTGCATGAATAAATGATGAAAACAGTAACATCTGTAGTCTAGGTAACAGCACTGTACCAGTCAGCTTCCTGATTTTGGTGTACTATATACATAGCTATTCAGATGTCGGTTAGTGAGGAAAGCAGGTGAAGGGGACATAGAACTCCATGTGTTACTTTTGCAACTTCCTGTAATTTCAAATTAAAGAGTTAAAAAATTCCTAATGCCTAACTCTCACCCCAGGGATTTGATTCATTGGTCTGGGGTTGGGACGTCAGTGTTTTTTAAAACCTCCACAGGTGATTGTAATGTGCAGCCAGGGTAGAGAACCACTAACCTACATCATCTCTGGGTCCCTTTCCAGCCCAAAATATTACCAGTCAAATTAATCTTAACCCTTCATGAAACTATGTAAATGCTCAACTTGTAGGGGTAATACTTTTTTTAAGTTTATTACCCACTATGGAAAAACTTCCTTTAATTTGTCCTGAAGTTACTAGTTGAGTGACCTAAGCTCTGTCCAAGCACTGTCACCCTCTGGCTGCTCGGGGCTGCTGCGTCTCACCTGATGCCCTCTGCTGTGATTCTGATGTGTGCTGTGGCTGCCACTCACTGGCTGCAGGTCCCTTCCTGCCCACCCTGGCTCGAGTCCGTGTACTAGGTGCTGCCAGCTCTGCTTGGGCCTCAGTGGGGAGGGGTGAGTGGGGCAGGGCACACTTTTCTTTCAAGTCCCCTTAACTTCCCCCCAAAGCTCTGTGGGGAATCAGACTTCACTGAATAGTTGGGGTTACCAATAGCAATTGTGATGTGGGAGGAGAAAATCCAAACATAAAGCTGAATGGGACTGTGCTCACAGCCCAAAACCCCCAAATTAAGTCTATCACAGGAAGCCCCCCACTGTAGTCTAGATCCCCTGTCCTCTGAGGAGAGCCTTCCTTGCAGAGCACATACCCTTTGCACAACAATGATGAAACTCTTACCCTATTCCTCCTTTAGGAAGTGTCACCTACCCACAAATTGATGTCTCCTAAGGACTCACCAGTTCCCTTATCAGGGAGATCATAGGACTTGAAATCTGGCTTATTCAACTAAGAATTACACAATGGGGAGGGAAGTGGGGGCCTGGGAACCTTGGTACTCCAGGTCCAGTCCTGACAAGTTAAAGGGCAGATGTCTCCTCTTTCCACCTGATAATCAAGGTGGTAACAAATGAATTACCTCCACGCCCCCACCAACCACACATATCCTTCTACATTTCCCAAGGATGAACAGCATGTTCTCTAGCCATATTAAGCAAGAGCAATTGTTTTCCAAGTGGACACATATTCCTGTCCTGAACGTGTTTGATGCTTTATTATCATACAGATCTGTGTCCTCTCAGACTTACTCATCATCCAGCTCATGTCTTACCCAGAGGCCTATTGGAGCATAAGAAAGGGGTTCAATTACCTTGCCTTTTTAAAGCGCAGAGTCCCTTGGCTCTGTGGTCACTGTCTGGCCACACTAAGATATAGTCCCCAGAACTTCAAAATAGCCACAGACCACATCTCATTTCTTAAGGAGGGCATCTTCATATCTTTATCTGTAATGCGAAGGGAGGCAGTGTGAGGGTAATTACTTTCTTGAGCAGCCCTGACAGGGGTTGTGCTGGGGGTTGCAGAGGGTGCAAGGATTTGGAAATGATGGTAAGTCTGTGTTTATTTAATCTATACTTCTCAAAATTTTCATTGGTTTTGATTCTCTTCTTAGCTATGATCTTTCTAAATTGAATAATAATTTTAAAAAATATTTTCTGTCAGAAGGTAGCACCCCATCTCCAAGTCCCTCCTCCTGTCCCTGACTCCAGCCCCAGTATTACCCTTATCTAGACCTTGCTTCCAAATGTCCACCTGTGGGCTCAGGCCAGCTGCCAAGATGTCACTGCTTTAGGTCACTGCTTGAGGTAATAGTTTGCAAATGTTTACTACCTTCAACTTTGTCTCATCTTATCTCTCTCAGGCTTCAAAGGCTGATCCGTAATTTAGATTTCACAAGAGTCTGAAAATCAGTACATGTGCATGCTAGCTGAAATCTCCCCAGTTTTAAATATTTTAAAGCACATCTTCTTTTACCCTGTGATTGCATTTTAAAGGCATGTAATATCTCGCACATGGGTAAACATTTAATTAATATTTTATTTTATTAATCTTTCTAATGGTTCTGAATGATAAAACAATTCAGCCACTTAAACTCCCATTTAACAGTCTTATTAGCCCTCTGTGGTATGAGGAACTGGCTACAGATACACAGGTGACTTTCAGGCCAAAGGTCAAATTCCAAATAGATTATTCCTCCAGATATAATGCATGGAAAATATACCGTGGCAGTTGGCATAACACAACCTGAGTTGGAGAACTCTGATCCTGATTTGAGGGTTGTGTGACCTTGGGCAAGTTATTTCATCTCTCCAAGCTACAGTTTCATCATTGACAAAAATGAAGATGATGATAATAGTAGCCACCTTGTGTAGTTGTTTGAGGATTAAATGAGATAAATGCCCACAGGGCTGGGTCATAGGAAGAGCTTAGTCCATGTAAGCCATTGTTACTGTGCTATTAGTTCCTATAGGGAAAAACTCAGGCTTGGAATAGGTAGGTGAGTGCTTTTCAAGCATAGACAGAACACCATCAATATCAGAACTGACTTAGGTGCACTTAAAAGTGAGATTCCTGGACCCTGCACACTTCTCAAATCATGTTGTGACATAGGCACCTGTATTTTATCCAGCTTCCCAGGTATGTTGATGAGAGGTACTCTAGATTATGCTACTGGCTCATATTTTACCTATGAGCTGCAGCAGTTAAGAGACTGGGTGGACAGTGTGCATCCACTTCATCGTGTGCTAGGAGGAAAGATCTTAAAGACCAATTTAAGGTGGAGTTATTTATTTTGATGCACAGTAGTTATATTAGCCCTTGTTTCACATCCTTTTATGAGTTATTTTCCACACTATATTTAGGCATACTATAACTAAGGGTCAGCTGAGGGAAGAACAAGAAACAGGAGGTAGAAAATGCTTTCTGTTAGATCTGCAAAGGAACTGATTCAGAAGGCAGACAGTTGAGAGTAGGGAGTTAAAAAAAAGAATGGCATCCAGGAAAGGGATATTTTGGTACCAACCACTGGGCATCTTTTAGTTCTCTGCTTTTTGTCCTTTGGGGACAGCTGCTGAGGATGGGACTTTGGCTTGTGTGAGCAGCTAATTTAATTGGAATGATTCAAAATGTAGTTTTATTGGCATCTTATAAAGGCAGCAATTGTTTTGTTTCCCTGGCACAGCTATTCCATGAGGGAGGTTGCAACTTGTCCTATTTGCCCAAGCCTTAATGGAGCCCCCAGGGAAGGGATAATCAGATGGTGTCACTTGGAAAGGCTCCTGATAGAAAAAGGCTCACTGAGGTGGCATTGGTCAGCTTCCTCCCCTCAGTTCCCAGAGTCAGGGACTCTGGCAACTAACGCTTGGCACCTTTGTGTCCCGTGGTGGCCAGTCGGGCCCTTCTGGAAAGCTCTACAGTTGTGATGTGGGCACACCTTTGTGCATATGAGGAAGTTGCATTTAATGGGGTGATCACACAAGCTCTTGAATGGTCTTTCACAAATGGCTGCTCAAACTTTTCACCATTAGAGTTAAAAGTATGACTTTGGCATCTTCAGACCTTAAAGTCAGTGCTTAATGGCTGAGTGACACTGGGCAGGTGACTTAACTTCTCTGAGCCAGAGACTCCTCACTTTGCTCTCAGTGTTGTGAAGATTAAATGAAATGATGTGTGAGAAAACCCTTAGACTATTCTGGTACAGAGGAAGGGCTAAAAATGGTAGCTGTGGACAGTGCCAGTGGTGATGGTACCAGTATTGCTGCCTTTGTGCTGAACCCTGGGACATGGAAAATGTCCCCAGGCTTCACTGCAGGGATTGAAGCCTTGTGCCTTACTGCCCTCAACACAGAGGATTTAACAGAATCATCCCGTTTGGGTAGCTTAAGTAGCTCCTCTTCACCTTGAAAGATGGTTATGCTTGTTCAAATAGATTAATCAGAGGAAGTAAACTCTGAAATTCATCTGTAAACAACATGATGAGTCCAATAAACCAACCTGTAAACATGATCACTCATGCATATTTAAGGACCTACAGCAGAAATTCAGAAATTTCTGCTGATAACAACGATAACTGTTGTGATCATTAACTACATGGCAGCTCTCAAAGGAAAGATCATGTATATGCCCAGTACTTTGGAAATGAAAGAGAATTATCTTCAGGTTAACATTGCCATAGGTAAGATGTGCTTTGGGTCATTTAACATTTCATAGACTAATATTAGATATGACACTGATGATTCATGAATGTCTTCCTCTGATGTTGCCCCAAGGACATCCTCATTTAGGGGTGAGGCTGACTTCCCCTTGTAGCCAGCGCAGCAGCCGTGTCTACCCTCTATCCCTACGGGAGCCGAAGCATCTCACCACATTAAAATAATTTTAAATTCATGAATAAATGAGATTAAACTACTGAAGGGTAATTAGTGACTTCCAGAATTAACTGATATTAATCAAGCCAAATGGCAACTACCATTTGAAAAATTTTAAAAATAAGCCAGTACTTAATAATACAAAATTATTTATTAGTAAAAAAATTAGAATTTGTTCATTACACAGAAAAGTTAAACAAGTGACCGTTCCCTATGAAAATTTTAACCATAAGCATACGAAGTAGGAGTGGCACTATGACTGGGTCTGTGGACTTCAAATTAATGCCTAAATTAGTTGGCATCAGAAAACTGGAAATGGTGACATGTAAGCTGTGCTTGTTATATTTTGCTACCAGGTTGCGTATTTCGAGTTATTATTTGGCTTAGTAGAAAACTAGATATACACATGCCATGTTCTAAATTATTAACTATAGCAGACGTCACAGTTTGTTTCCCTCTTGTAGAAATCGTTGGTCGTTACTGCTGAAGGAGCAAAGTTCACATAGTCCATGCTGGGATAGGAAAAATACTCTGACGCTCTGATGGTGTCCAAGTGCTCTGCCTCGCAGGATGCACAGTAGCAAACCGAAGTGCTGGCTGAGGAGAAGCAGTCATGCTGGGCATGTGAGGGCAGGTGAGAGTAGGAGTAGTCTTCTAAGGGATAGCCACAGTTTCTGGTGTCCAGAGAAGGCAGGAGATTATAATTCTCCAGAGCACATGCAGGAAGCTGAGCCGGCGAGTAACTGTAGTCTAAGGAACCAGAGAGAGTGGAGGAATCTGAGGACGATCCTGGGGTCTAGAGAAATGAAAACCAAGGAGCAAAGAGCTTGATAATTTAGGATTAAAAGGACAGAATAGAGTGGATTTATTAATTCAGAGTAAGAACATTAGGGATAAAACACAAGATAACACTCAACCCAGCCCAAGTCTGCAGATGTAATTTATTTGCTGACTGCAGGATTTCATGACACCACATTCTATATTTACCTATTTCTTTCCCAACAATAAGTTACCTTGCTTCACTGGTTTCCTTTGTCATAACCATACTTTAAAGGATACTTTGTTCTTAAACCACAAAATCCTATTGTTCTGCAAGTCACCTGCACATCAAATCCTGCTGTGAGCCACAATACATGCTGCAGGCGGCACCGTGGTTGTTCCTCCACACCCTTGGCTATGGAGGACAAGGTGACCACACACATTATCAACGATCCCCTGTACAGGAGACTCGGAGATGGGGAACTAGTCTTACTGGGGTCAAGGTCTTATCCGCTGAGGAATACTGTAACACCTTCTATTTCTCTTACGAAGGTTTACAGTTATTAGTAAGAAAGCCTAACTTGGAAGCTGGAAGGGAACTGGATGATTGGCACTCTGTATGCATATTCTGTGGAGTTAACTTCCTAACCCCTTAAAATTTAGTCTTGATACCTACACAGACTTCTGCCAAGTTGAAAGAAAAATTATTCACTTCAGAAACTTATTTTACAAGGCTTAAAAAACTATATAAGTATCTAAAACAACTGGTATCTACTAATGGAAATTTTACTCCATTTATGTAACATATTTTTTAAGCACCTAAGGTCCATTAAGAACATACAATCCAAGTTCTTTCAATAATGTAGAACTTGGCTTTTTTTCCTAACCATATGAGGCCCAAATGAGTCCTTATGCCTATGCCAGACCAAAACAACCAGTTAACAGGGCCTGTTACATGTCAAAGTAAAACAAAAACCCCTTATCAGAATGATTGTTTGGTACTGTGTGGACATAGCCTTAATTCCATGTCCAAGAACTCAGACATCCATGGACCATTGTTTAAATCAGTGATTTCCAATTAATTGATGTCTTAACTTACAGTTCAAAAACATTAAATGAATATTGCCAGGAAACCTCTGTTTATTGCCACACACATAATTACATGTGTATCCAAAAGTGTGCACCCTGGAATGTGTGGCTGTTTCTATCTCCATTAAGTTTTAAATGGTTCTCTGCTTCTTTCCTGAATAATTTCCTTGTTGATAGTGTTTGTGTGATTTCTCATGAGATGATGCAAACTTTCTTACAAAGCATTACTACCCCATAGTAAGTAACAATCAGGTTTTGTAAAGAACTGAGATAAATTACCAGGTTCTGGTTAAAGCAGAAAGGGGCAGCCTGGAAGCTGTCAGGGAAATAGTGTGGAGTATTTTGCAAGGAATTGAGTGAAGGGCCTGGGTGTGTCTCTGTCTGAAGGTAGGAATCAAAGATCTGGTCGAGGCAGCTTGGGTTCTCTTCACGAGAAACACAACTGGAAAATTCTCGGGGTTGAAAATAATTGGGCGTAGAAGAAATTGGTTCAGGCTCAAAATACAGTCCTAGAAGAGAAGGAAAAATATATTTTTTGTTTAAAAATTGCACTTATGGATTTGAATGCAATTTATTCTATACTTTGGGTATTTACTATGTCTAGGGTAAAAGTCTAGAAAGGCTTAAGACTTTCTAGAAAGGTAAACAGGCAGGCAATTTGGGCTTTTTTAGTTGCCTTAGCAAATTCAAGTCCCAGTGAAACGAGTCTGGTCAATAATGTAGAACTTGTCTGTAAATATGACAAGGGCAAAAATAAAAGAACAGTGATCCAACTTGTGACAACTGGCACTTTCTTCGACTAGAAAGCATCAATATCCAGCACCTATCTGCAGTTCAAGTAAACCTCCTCTCTGAGAAGTAACTTACAGATGTTTGAGGCTAGAAGAAAACTTCTGATGCCATGGGAAGTAATCTCTTGATTTAGGGTTACTGTTTTCCTAAACTTTTCAGAACACTTACCCAGGATCTTAATTTTTGAAGAGTGATACATAAATGGCAATGCAACTGATAAAATGGAAACCAGGAATGTAGAGTACAAATGAGTACTACTTGTTTTAAATTACAAAAAGCAAACCTGTTTTCTTAGTGAATAAGTTAACATGATAATGGTATTAAAATAAGTTGTTAAATATCAAACAAGAATAATTCTGAAAACATGACTTCTTTTCTATTTTAGTATTAATAGACTTGCTCTGATTGTTATCCCTAAATGCTCAAAGAAAACAGGTGGAGAGTATGACCATCAGAGGGAAACAGAACACTGGATTTTCTAAAGTCTCAAGGTTCCTTTAAGGTTAGGTTAAAGTGGCACATTCAGTGGTGAGCTACCATAAGCACAGGTTTCCTTCTGCATGACCTCTTTAAACTGTTAGCTGTTGAGTGGCATAGGTAGGAGTGTTTATGTAATAGAGTTATTCGTATTGGGCTGAGGAAATTTACAATTGTTTGAACTGCTTTCTGGGCAGAAAGGAAAGAAGGGGAGGGAAGCCCCTGTCGGCTAGAAACTAAATGCACAAGAGCAAAGGCATTATTCTAGGATCTTAGGATGTTCTATATACCATCTAAGAGCACACTAAAAGTGATAAATTTCTGAAAACAATTCTGATCTTTCTGTGAAGCTTAGTTACTTGGAGATGAGGAACTGAAATATGAAGAACAAACTCTCGGGACAGAGTAGACAGCAGAGAATAGAAAGCTCAGAATTGAGGACGAAAATTTTCCCTTTTTTCCTTGCTAGACTTGCATCTGGAGTCACTATGTGTTTTTCACCTTCTGATTGGTTGGATTCCAATTAAATGGTGGTGCCTATATTAACCTCTGAATCAAGCACTGAGAGACTTTCCAGATGGACTTTGGAAAGAGTTTTTGAGAGAATTGTAATGCTGACTGCACTGACCTGCAGAAGATGGTGTGACTGGGTCTGCAAGGTGGACACTGTTGCCTCCGGACAGCTGCCAAAACAAGAATACAACCATAAAGCAAAGTGGAATAAGAGTTCTCAAAAGGGAAAGCTAAGGCATTTTGATGTGAACTTTGTAAGGTAAGCCAGATTTTTTCTTCTGAAAAAAAGTCTTTAAAATACAACCAATATTATGTTTTATTTAGATTCAATTTTTAAGTTGTTTGGGGATTATTTTTTAATATCAAGTTCTCCCACTTAAATTTTAAAGACTATTAATTTGATAAAAATTAATATAAACAACTTTTATATTACAGAAAACTCAAGAGCCTTTCTATTAAACTATTTAAAATTAGTAAGGGCTAACATTTATTTAATACCAACTATCTATGACTTGGTCAATCATTTTCCTCAAAATTTTCATATACTATCTGGCTGCTTAGCCTTACTAATTTGTTTTCCCAAAAGGACACAATTCCTAACTTTGTTACTCCTGGATAGCTAAAAATATTCACATGTTCTTACTAGGCATGAAACATTGTAATACAGAATACTCCCTTACAGCTGTGGTCAGTGAGCTGGAGCCTATGACATTCCAGTAAACAGCTGGAAAATATTTCAATTTTGCTTTTTACTTTTTTCTATAAAAGTTTATTTTTTCACTACTATATTTCAATACTTGATGTTTATGAGACTGTTCCTTTAACTATTCAGCCTGTATCTTCCAGTTGAACTGATAATTACTAATTTAGGATTTTTTCTTTTGTTTGTTTCTTATGTTTCAGGTGTTGGCTTTAAAATTTAAAGGGACCAGCATTGCACTGTGGTTCTGCACTGGGAAGCTGAGCTCACCACACCCCTCTTGGGTTACAGGGTATACTTAACTCCTGTACACCGAGCCACTGGGGAACTGCACAGCCAGCCACTGCTGAAACAGGAGGTGGTGTTACTTTTGAAAATGATCCGTGTTATAATGTCATGAACCAGGAAGCTGGAGTCCCTCATCAGCTCTTTATGCAAATACTTGGCTGCAGCTTGAGCTAAAGGACTTGGAAGGAGTGGGCTTTAAAAAATCTGCTTCATTGTAGGGCTCTTATTTACCCCATTCCTTCCCCCACCCAAAAGGTGTTTGCCTGCCTCCCCATGTTATCGCCCTCAGGTATGTTTACAATATCCTACTTGATATTATCTTTCTAGTCATGGGTCCACTTTCTACTTTGCTCCAAGAATACAAAGAAAGGCACCTTCTCTCTTACATTTCAAACAGCACAAAATCCACCGTCTACACTTTACAAAAGCACAATCAAGACTGTTTTTTTAGAAAAAGGTAAAAAATGGGTAAATTATATCTTTTGGTAAGTACTAAGTTTCCTTTATCCTAAAGGTAAAAGGTGTGTGTGTGTGTGTGTGTGTGTTTGTGTGCGTGCTCAGGGCTGTTTATAAATTGATCTGGCTGAAATAAGTTTTTACCAAATTTACAAATCTGGCATGCATGAGTTTTTCCTGGCACTGTTTGAGACTCTGTTATTTGTGTCAATCTATAACTTCATTCATGATCTCCTTAAAGTTCCAAATTGTGGATACTCATCTGACTTTATAACAAATTAAGATAAATTTCTCCCCACTTTGTGTATTTGATAAAATTAACTCTTTCCTTGGCTTAAAGCTTCCCAGAGGTGTCGTTCAACCACTGAACAAATTAGAGATCATCTCTGTTAAACCAGAAAGATCTACACCCAGTAGCAGGTGTGCATTTATCCCCTGCTGTCTGTCATCCTTGCCTACTGAGTATGCCTCTTAGAGCTTTCTTAGAATGCCAGATCCTTCTGATGGTTCTCAGTGAGGGATTTTTACATTTGCCTCTCATAATTAAGTCAACTGTGTGTTAGTCCTGTGTGGTTGTGAGGACACGGACAGATATAATCTTCCAAGAAGCAGAGCAGAGAAGGCTTTGCTCTGCATGTTCCTGAAAGGCGCTGGTTCAGAAGCACTGCTTTACTGTTCCTCATGGAGAAGTTCAGAAAAAACCTAGATAAGTCAAACTGCTCCAGGGAACAGACACTGGTCAGATATGCAAGTGAAATTTTTTACCTTTACTTTCATTCTGTAGCTAGCTAAGAGGGGAAGAGTGGCCAAAGCAAGCCTCTAAGTGGGAATTCTCCAGGTGCTGCTGAAGCAGAATTCTACCACGCACCAAAGCTCCTTAATAAAGGATAAACATCTTGATGATTAATTATTATCATTTTCTGCACAAGAAGCATTTCCCTGTTCCCTTGTTCCTGGTTTTATTAAACTTAAAGCCATCTCTGAACTGAAGGGGCTGATGGTTAAGGCTACTAGACTCCTGCTCAGCACAGCTGGATCTGCAGAAAAATGAATGTAGGGGGCCAAAGGTGGGAAGGTCTTTTATATTAAGAATAGGAAGAACTTGGTCCTACTTTTAGCTCTATTATTATTAACTGCAAGACTGAACTTCAGCTGTAAAAGAGGCATGCATATCTCTGATCTACTTATCACCCGGATTGTTATAAGAACTAAATGAAATGTGTGTGCCAAAGTGCTTTAAAAGAACAATTGTAAAACCCTCTACAAATGGAAGTTTATTGTGTTAGCTGAAATTCTGCATACAGAGGTACTGACTGCTCCAGCAAATGTACGATTTGTGCTGTACATGCCATTCACAACAAGCTCATACCTGAACTCTAAACTCTGAGCAAAAGATATGAATGAACATTATTCAACAAATTCAACATCTGGCTTTTAATCTATGGTTGTAATTTTATTTTGGTTGTTTTTCACAAATAATAATGATAGCTAACATTTATTGAGCACTAGTAAGTGGTAAGCACTAAGTGGAAAACACTCTTCTAAGTGCTTTATATGCAATAAGTCATGGAACTCTCATAAAATCCTATTATCTCCAGTTTAAAGATGAGGAAACTGAGGCAATCAAGATAGTGATTTGCTCAGGGATACACCCCATGTTGGAGCTGAGACCTGAACCCAGTCCCCTGGTTCTAGAATCTGTGCTCACTACCTCTACATCATTGTTTTTTCCCACAAAGGCTCATTTCATGAAATTGTCCATTTCGTACAAAAGCACCAGGCACAAAAATCACTGCAGGCTAGATGCCAATAAGCTGGAGCCAGGACTAATCCTAACAATGGCAATATGGGCCCTAACTGTCATGGGCTATATCCACACAGCCACACTCAAACCAACCTACAAACAAGGCTTAGCGAGTTGCTCTCTTGGAGGGCAGCCCGGCTTCATTTGGTGCTGCTGCTGCCCTGAGCCTCTCAGCAGCACTGTCTACTTTAGGCTGTATATACAGTAGCAGCGTGACCTCACCACGGCCCATATCAAACTCGTGATAACCTGGAACTGCTTCAGGCTTCATTACATCTTCACAAGGTGGCTTTATATTCCAAGCTGTCTCCTCTGCAGATAGATGGTCCCTTTCTGCTGGGCACATTCAGTGCCTGGTGATTTATGGATAAATGACCTCAGAGGTGGGGACAGAAGAATGAGGAGGGAGGGGGTGTTGTGCCATAGAGATTGTCACCTTGAAGGGTTGTCTCAAATGAAGTGAATTTCTGGGAGAGACTCCTTCGTGTACATGAGGGCACATATACTGTCTTCCTAACAGAACGACAATCTACTTACCTGATGCCTGGTCCTCTCCCTGTACAGGACCAATGACCCCTTTATACTCAACTATGATCAGTGAGGGACGGGCTCCCTCAAATCCTGAGCACCACGAGCTATTCTTTGTGGCTTCCTATGGTGAACTGGGATGAAGCTGGCACAGAAGTTAGAAGAACAGCTGAAGAAGGCCAGGTCTTGGGATGGTGACTGGGGCCTAGGGTGGCCTCCTCCACCTTCCAGACAGGGGTGAGGACAAACATGAGGTGGGGGTTAAGTGGGGAGTTCATGCTTACGGGTCCCCCTGAGGTGGCCTGGTGTGCCCTCCTCTGCTGTAGCAGCTCCTTCACT
Source organism: Manis pentadactyla (assembly GCF_030020395.1). Classification (NCBI taxonomy): domain Eukaryota; kingdom Metazoa; phylum Chordata; class Mammalia; order Pholidota; family Manidae; genus Manis; species Manis pentadactyla. Next base: position 38,503,194 of record NC_080031.1, on the reverse strand, counting down.
GTGATCTTCACCCGGACACCTTGATACACCTTCGGTTTCTCTGAGAAAAGGCAACTGAGTCAGTGGTCAAGTGCGAGGTTTGGGTGTCAGCCCGGGGTGTGGGTCCTCTGCACAGACTCTGGCACTTGTGGCCAGGTGTGTAGGTTTGGAGAATGAAAAGGGAATGCTAAAAGACAGGTGGTAAAGAAACACAAAATTTTCAAACTTGGAAGGATAAAGAAGGCTTGGGCAGGTTTCAGGGCCCCAGTGGGAACAGAACCTCTGGAAATCTGTGGGGTCATCCACCCCAGGATGGACCCTATCCATAGACCAATAAATAGCATGACGGAATGTGCTCAGGAATGTGGAGACCAGGCTAGGGGAGATCCCCACCTTGGTTCAGGTCGGGGGACCTGGGGCTCTGGGCCCACTCGCTGGCTTAGGAGCAGGCATCAGGGACCTGGAAAGGGACCAGGCGCTGGGCAGGGGCACGCTTTCTGAACTGGAGCGGCTGGCCCTGCCCCCCCGCCACGATGCTCGCACTCCCAGGGAAGCTCCGGGTCTCTTCCTTCTCCATCAGGCCAGGCACCACTTCTGAGGAGGCTCTGGCCTCCACGGACCTCTCGGTCTGGAGCAAGCTCTGGGGCAGGCAGCGGGCGGGTGGAGTTTGGAAGCCTTGTTCTTGGCCCAGTGAGGGGCCTGCTGGGCTGACCCCAGTACAAGGACCAGGACTGGGGAACGATTCCCCCTCTCCCTCCTTTCTCCTCCGCCTTTCCCGCTCTGCATCCTCCCCTCCAGCCCCCTCGGCGCCGCTCCCGCTCTCCCCGTGCCCCCGGCTCTCCCCTCCCCCCGTCCCTCCCCCACCGCCTCCCTTCCCCGTGAAGGCATTTCCCTGGCGCTCGGGGGCTCGGGGCGCGGCCGCTCGGCGCCCGCTCTGGGAGAGCTGTGCGGGGCCCCCGCGTCCGCCGGAAGAGGCCGCCCTCGGGGCCGGCTGGGCTGGGCCGGGCCGGACCGCCCCGGCCCGCGGGAGAGGCCGGCGCGCGCCGGAGGGCAGGCGGAGGGCGTCTCCGCACGCTGGAAGCGGGGCGGCCACGGGCCCCGCGAGCCCCCTGAGCCGCAGTGAGTAGGGCGCGGGACGCCTCGGGCCGCCCTCGGCCGGGAGTGAGCGCGGGGGCGGCCGCGCGGGGAGGGCCGGGCCCCGCGGCTGGGGGCGGCCGCGCAGCCCTCCTGGGCGCCTGGTGCCACGCCGGGCCGCCAGCGCCCCACCTGGTCGCTGCGGAGACCGCAGCCGGACCGCTGGGGCCGCCCACGCCCCGGCACGGCCCCGGCCGGGTCCCGGGGGCTGGGGGTCCCCCCAGGGAGGGAGGCTGCGCTCATTCAGCCCCCGGACGCAGGGGACCCCTGCCTGCCTGGCCCGCAGCGCCTGGGCGCCGCGTCCGCTCGGCTGTCAGGTTTCTCCCCCCAACCTCCTCGCTCGGTTCGCGGCTCGGGGCTGGGGGCGTCGGCGGGTGCGGCCCTGAGCCCCCACAGGGACCGCCACCATCCAGTTCTCTACGTCCGGCGCGCCCTGCTCGAGTCCCGGGCTCACCGTGAGCCTCTAGCTCCCCCGCCCCCCGCCGCCGCTCCTGGGCGCTCAGAGTCCGCGCCGCAAGCCCCAGAGTCACAACTGTGGCAAAATGGGAGGACGGGTGGGGGACCGGGGTACGCGGCTGTCCCCGGCGACCAACGCGGCCTCTGGGCCTGTGCTATCAAGAGCAGGCGCTGAGTGGGAGCGGCCACAGCGTGGCCCCTGCCCCCTCGGGATCCCCGGCTCATACTCGCATGCCCTGACTTTGTGCCTCTCTGTTCCATGCAGGAAAAGCTGGGGAAATACACACGGATGCAAAAGGCCCTGGCTCGCGTGACCCTAGCCCAGGAGAAGCAGCTGAGTTACCGGACATCGTTGTCAGCAGAAGTTGGGTCGGTGGCTGGATGCTGTAGCTGCAGGGATTCAGCGCCTAGCAGAACTCCTGTGCAAGGAGAGAAGCAGAGATGCCACATTTTTAAAGTTTCACAAAGCATCCAGCTGCACCTAGGTTGCTGGAGCAGGAGACAAACAGAATTAATGTTTTATACCTTCGGGTATAGGTTTGAGTTTTTTCCCCCTCATGCCAAGTATTTAAAACCTCTAGAAACCCATGATTTGACAATCAATGATTGCGCGATACTTTCAATTTGAATATTCAAAGGCTTAACAAAATGGACTATCTTCTGCAGAAATCCTGCACACAGGCACCCCACAGAGAGTCCAGACAAACAGGAATTGAGACCCCTTTGGGTCCTGGCCCTTGCTTTTGTTTTATTTTGGCTGTTTTGCCCACCTTCCCACAGACAGAGCAGGAGTCCTCCAAGATGCTCTGTGCTTCTGCCTTAAAGGCAGCTCCAGGAGCTCCGAGTGGCTTAGGCCACCCCTCATGACCACCTGTGCCAGGCTGGCTGGCTGAGCTGACTCCCACACTCCTCATCTCCATTTTAAGGGGAAAATCTCAGGTTCTGGGGGGTGAACATGGCACCCAGTAGATAGGATATGACAAGGAGTCACCCTGGGCCCAGATTTCAGGACAGAGGCCTGGCAGGGGCCTCAGCTCTGTGCTTCATCTCCTTCTGGCGCCCCGCCTGGCCATGTGCTGGCTTCCCTCCGTTTTTGCCCTACTCTCTGTCTGGGCCCCAGACACTGTGTTTTCAACACAGAATGCTTGCCCATTAAGACCCTTTGCTGCTCCCTAGGCTGATGCTGGGGGGCCTCCCTGCACTGGATTTTGTGAGGCTGGTGTTTCTTCAATATGAAGTTTCCTTTCTTCTTTTCCCCTTTAGAGAGATCCCTGTCTTTTTGCTGTAGGAGTATGTGTGAGAAGTAATGATAAGCTTGGCTCCTGCTAATTTTAGCTGAAAGGACATGGATTTGTGTTCAATCCCTCATGCTTTGAGTGAGAGGTGGAGGGGGTTTGAGGTTAGACTTCCCACTTGGTCCAGGTCTGAGCCCCTCACAAATGACCTGGGACTGTGCTAGGTTCTGTTCTTCAAGCACTTGCTGTGCCTCTTCCATGTGATTTGGAAGCTTACGGAAATGAGTGGTCCAGAGAGGGAGCAAGTGCCAGGCCAAACCCTCTCTGAACCCCTGAAGGAAGGGGGCAACACTAGAAGGTAGAGGCAGAATGCGTTCCCTTTGTGCATAAAGCAAGAAATTCCCATGCTACCAGGCCAGGCAATAGTTATAGGCCTCTGCTCTTTATTCTCTGAGTTATCTGAAATGTGAAAAGGAGCTGAGTTCCGTAAGGCCACCAGAAAAATACCTGAACGCCCTCAAATGTGCAGATGAAAGGTAGAGCATATGGAGGTGGGGAAACAGGGATTTCAGAGAGTGACAAGACACTGGAGTTTGTGACGGGTAGGCATTGCCTGGCGACTGAAGCCATGTCTCTGGAGGAGGGGATCAGGGCTGGGAATCCTTGAGGTGGCACCTGGCAGTGCCTGGCAGGATAGGATGTTTGTCTCTAGCTCAGCTGGAACCTGTCAGCTTCTGGAGTCTTTTCCAAAGCCCCTGAGCCTGTGTTCTATTTCCTTGATGAAAGTCGGTGTGAGGACCAGACTCAGGAGTTGGGGAAGGACGCTTGGGAGCTTTGAGAGAGCCCCTGTTTCTTTTCTCCCTGTCCTGCTTGGCACTGTGCCTTCAGAAGGAATAGGGAATAAAGCAGCGTGGAATTAGAGACCGTCTCTCATCCTCATGGTGACTTCCATTCTCTTTCTCTTTTGTTCTCCTTTTTGTTTTACACTTATTTTTTGGTTTGCTTTTTAAAACCTTCTTCTTTGTTCTTTGACCTTTCTGTTTATTTTTTTCTGAGTTTCTTTGTCTGTCTTCCTGTCACTGCTTTCCTCCATTTCTTGCCTACATTGCTGTTTTATCCCAGGCTCCCTGTGTGTGTCTGTTTTCCCCCACTCTGTGGTGCTGTCTCATTTTTTTCAGGCTTAATCGCCTTCTTACCCTCTCTTTTCATTTGGAGATGGACAGGGCTGGCAGGAGGCCTTGGAGATCACTTGGCAATGTCATCACAGTTGACACTGATGACTGACTGCCCTGTGGAGAGGACAGCAGGGCTGGGTGAGAGATGAACTCCTTGGAAGTCACCAGGTGTGCAGAGATGGCAGATGACCTTTTGTCCCTTTCTCTGGAAGCCTCCACCAGTACCTTGGCAGTAGTCCCAGGGGCTTCTGTGTTGGCCCCTGCTGCTAGGATGGATGTTCCATTGTGGTTGCTGGCCAGCAACTTCAGAAAACTGGGTTTCCTCAGGCCTAAGCCCTGTTTTGAGAATATGTTGTTTTTTTGAAAGATTCTATTCAAAAACATTCTATTTTGAAAAACACATGTTTTTTTGGGAGTCACTAAAATAATTTCATCACCCACCAGTGACGTGTGTCAAGCCCTGGAAAACTGCTGCTGTAGGACACGTGAACACACTTGTCGCTGTGCATGTGGCAGTGTTTCGGTGGCCTGCTTGTGTCACTGTCAGGGTGTGTGAGGAGACTGAGGCAGGGCAGCACAGACTGGAGAGTGTGCCCTCACACTGAGGACACCAACACCCTGAAGAAGAGGATGTCTAGAGAAAAGGCTGAGCTGGTAATTATGCTAATTAAAGTTTGTACTTCTCAGACTAGGAGATCTTCCCTCCTGCTGGGGGTATTATCACCCCCAGGGTGTCTGCCTTGAAGTCCTGATAATCATTTGGGGGTTTTAATAAAAGACTAAAAAATATATGGGCATTCAATAGACTTTAAAAGCCTCTCTTGCTTAAAAATATAACATAGGATCCTCTTGTTTGGATGTTGGAAAAGAACTTGCAGTGCAGAGAGAGACTTGAGCCTTCTTCTGATACCCTTGCTGATGGCTGTCTAGCCTCTGGCCCCCTTCCCTGCTTGGCTGAGTTCCTGGCCCACAGTAGATGTGTGTTGAGGAAATGGGAGCTCCAGCTTTGTGACGCATCTCGTTTGACTAGCGGGCTGCTTTAAATATGATAATCATCGACTGAGCCAAAATCCAATCAGGTATTCATTGAGTACCAAGCATGTATCAGGCATGGTATAAAGTGTGAGGAATACAAAGGTGATTGCCATCAACTGCTCTGACACTGGGTGCTGCTCTCCCACTTCCACACTACTGCTTCTCCACTATGTGTTTGTTTGTTTCATTGGTTCATTCATTCACTCATTCAACAAGTGTATACTGATTATCTACTCTGCTCACACCCAGTGCCAAGCCTGAAGAAGTTATGCACTAGCCATCTCCTTTTGAGGCTGACCATCCATAGTTTTTCTAGGTCTTCATACATTACAGTTTTCTGGATCTCAGAGCCACTGAGCTCAGAAACCCTTTAGTTTACCATAGACCTTCTTAAATTCATTTAGCACCCAGAATAATAGGAATAGAATACATTTCTTGTTAAAGTTTTTAACTGATATTTAACTGAAATTTTTTGGCAGGCATTTTGTATGCAAATAACACTGCAGACCATTATATTTTTTTCTCCAAAGTAGATATTAACCATAGGCACATGAATATGAAAAGACTTTTAAGTATAAAGAAAAGAGGGAGTTTATTCCCTCCAAATTTGACTACAGCTCTAATTCTCTATACTAATGCAAAGTTCTTTTGTCATTTTGACTTTGGAACACTGTTACCAAACCTTGTGGAAATACCAAGTTCCAAAAACATGGAAGAAACAGGTACTTACTGGACCCAGAGAGAATTGTCCCTATGAAAATGACCAGAAAGACTATAGGATGGAGGTTAATTATCTATGGTTAGTCTGTCTCTTCCCGTAAAATATACTCTGTCTTAACTTTTCCTTAAAGGCTTCCATAGGGAACAAGCATTTGATAATTTATCATTTAATAAGAAAACTACCATTATATACTGCTTGAAAAGTTCATCTTTTACTTAAGTGTTCTTATTATGCAATATTTAAGACATACAAAAACATGCAAAGATTGCCATGATGGAAACCTATGAATATATTACCAAGGTTAAGAAATAAAATAGTTGAATGGTCTTTCATTTATAAATAAATTAATTTATTAAACATTAAACTTTTGGTCTATTCCACTTAAAATAATTTAGTTAGGGAGGTTAGTTGGGACATTATTAATTTTCCCAATGCAAAAGAGCTAATTCTTAGATAGTTTGTTCATTTTTTTTTCCTTTTGGAACTTGTAAAAATTTTTATTGTTCTCTCCTTTAAGTTTGTAACATACTGACAATTATATTGCATATTGAAAACCCATACATCTTAATTATCTAAGGTTAAGCTTAGAGGATACTTCTATATAAAAGATCAAAGATAATATGGTGTCATTTACAGAGTCAGTAGTTATTGAATATGATGTGTAAAAGGAACAGTGTAATGTTTTGAATAGAGAGGATACTTGAGACAGAACTCATTGATAGAACCTAAAGAAATTGTGTCGCGTGTGGTTGGTAGAAACATTGTAATGTAATGGGTCTTAAATCTTCCACATCAAATGTAATTTCAGTTCTTTAAATATGCCAGATATTTTATTTCTTATGAATGTATTATTTATATTTATATATTGAAAAATGACAAAGATATTAGTTAATACTTATGTATATGTATATATGTATGTATATATATATGTATGTATGCATATAAATACATATTTATTACTGGGGTTAGTAATTCTTTTCCCTTTGTGGAATTTCTTCTTCCTCTACCACAATAGTATCATCATATTGTGTCATTAATTGGGCTGTAGCAAGTCATAATGCTCACATAAGTTTTATTAATATTTATTAAATAAATTTATTCATTAATATTTATTAAATAAATGTGGTTTTCTCTCATTCTTGCATTTGAATAACATTGTTGGAGAAACACAAATACTTTCAACTACATACTGTAATGTCTATTTCCAGTAACCTATGGGACGATGGTCTATATGGCAGTTTTTGTGTGGGCAAGTTTTGCCTTCAGTTTCTTTTTAACATTATTATTTAGTTAGCTTCTTAAGCAGCTTGAACTTGACATCACCATCTCTGCTTACTTTCAATCTTAAAGGACCTGAAAGAGATGGCATTTTGAACCCAAGCGCTCTAATTTTCTCTGGCTTCCCCAGGAAAGCTGTGAGTCTGAGGATAGCAGATTTAAGGAAGGTGAGGGAGAGGAGAATGTGTGTTTTTCTCTTATGCCAGCATTGTCACGTATGATGAAAAGGTGCGGTTAGTCCCCAGCACGCAGTTGGAAATAGTACTTGGATGGAAAGTGAGATAGGAAATATAATTAATTTCCCTTGTCATAATATTATAGCTTGGTTTTACTTTTTTTACAAAGTGTTGTAAATTCCCAGCACAATAAGAGAGAACCAACTTGAAATACTTGGAACAAAGAAAGACATTGTCAAGCTAAATAGAATTCTTAAAAATCATTTACCATTTGGAATTATTAGCACCTCTCTCCACTGCCTCTTTCCACTTTCAACTTGGTAACTGAAATGGATGCTAGACAGAGGATGGGCCTGTGTATGTCTCCCTTTTGTAAATTAATTTTGTCAAATACTGTGGAAGTCCTTGGATACTTGAAGAAGAATGTACACGTGCTGCACTCACTGCCTTTACCTTCATTCTGAGGTCTGGTTGCTGAGCTTTATTGTCTGAGAGCCAGTGCCTCCTATGGTGGGGAGATGAGCATAACACCTGAGAAGTAACTGAACTAGGAGAAATGGGCATGCTTAACATTTAGTGTTATAATCAGACAAAAGTTAAAGTGATGTGGACATACATACGATTTATACTACTACTATTGTGTTGTATAGTACTTAGCAACAAATAGTAAGCAGCAGGTGACTATAATTATCATAAATTTCATACAAACAATCTGGGAAAAATGGCTTTGAGACCCTTGTGCAGACCCCTAAATCTATAGAGAGGGCGAGATCTTTCCTTTCCGATACCCAGGTACTAGTGAGGCCAAGTGACAGATGGCTCTGCCCAAGATCCTGGGAGCCAGGACTGAGGTCTCCTGTCTCACCAGACCTAAGAAAGCACAGTTCTCCTCAGTGAAATTGTCCCCTTCCACTGAAGAGCAAATAATGAGCAAAGTAAAGATCAGGCTGTGAAAAGAAGTGGTGAGAGGGAAGAAGAAGACAGGGGACCCGGGAGAGGACAGCCTGGCAGCTGGGGACCACTGATGCCCTTCCAGATCCCCCAGGAGGGAGCTAGTGGGTGTGAGGTGAAGAAAGTTTCCCTACCCAGACATTTCTGTGGGCATTCCATAAGTTAGGAGTGTGTTTGCTTTGTCAGGAAATACCCTTGAGGGCATGGAGATGGAGGAATATCAATGACTCACTTCTAAGTGTGAATTAATGTCCTTACTTGATTTCTGGACTCTTACCTAGCTGAGGCAGAGCACGGGACCCTGTAACACGATGTGATGAAGACTGTATCGAGTGGCTTTGGGCAACAGGTGGAAAATGGGAACACAGGGTCCCAGGAGATCAGGGCAATTGGGTCAGGAGGGACTTGAGGGGTCAGAAAAATATGAAAAGGGAATAAAGAAAAGAAGATAGTAGGAAGGTAGGAGGAACAGTGTGGGTGAAACTGTGGGAATTAATTCATGCTTTGAAAATTCAAGGCATTTATGATGGGCTTGGCTCGCAGACAGGCATGCTGTGTGGTGGGAATTACTTGGGAACTGAACTGGCTGAGGAATGCACTCTAACCAGACTCTATGTGAGACAGATGAATGCTTCAGATGTCAGTTTCTTCATTTCTACAAAAGTAAGCTGTATGTTTCCACAATGAGAAACCAACAAGGACTTCCTTCAAATGGGATATGTTGTGTTTAATGCCAGTACACACCTGACACTATATCCTTCTCCAAAGTCCCTTTCTTCTTGCTTCTGTGCCCTCTTGCTTCTTGCTGACTGTCTAGTCTTGCTCTCTGTATTTTTTTTACAATGTGCTCATTCTTACTTGATCACAGATTGCCCATTTTACTAATCCACCCTGATAACTAGATTTACTGCATCAGAGGGACAATGTCCAGGTTAATTAAGGCTACCATTGATCAAAAGAAGTTTTTGACTTTTATTGTTTTTTGGATTAGATTCACTTCTGGATATCCTAGGCTTTAGGGCAGTCAAAACTGTGTATTTATGCAGCTACAGTCTTCTGACCTCATCCTATTTCAATGACAATAAAGCATTTATATATGGTGCCCTATTTGGTACTGGGCCTTTACAAGTCACTGTAAGGAGAGAAATGTATGCAACACTTTTTTCTTTAAAGTCGCATGTTATAACATGAGTTTGGTTTATGTGTCCTAATCTTTATTATATCCTATTCATTCTCTTTCACTAAAGAGCACACATAGTTCATAACTAAGAAATACTCAACAGGAAAGTCAGTATGTTTTATGATCCACATAAACTTTTTAATGTAATTTAAGAAAAAAATATCAGTGCCACAAATGATACTTCAAAGAAACAGAAGATTCAGAATGTAATGGGTTACTAACACTCCCAAAAGACCTCACTATCAGGTTGTCTCACCAGAATATGGTCCCTGATGTGCTGAATTAACATTGTGTTGATTTCAGTGGGATTATGGTGGGGAGGATTAAAATAATTGCCAGCATCCACTAACCAAAGGTGATATGATGGCTTATCCTGAAAATCCAGTTCTGAAGGAGCTGCCATACCACAGACAATCTGCAATACAGAACCCAGCTTAAAGAAAAGCATGTAGAAGTTTTTGGTACACCCCTCAGTAAGCTCTACGGCATTCATATGACCCCCACGTCATGCCCCCGTCTTCTTTGGTCCATGCAGAAGGGTCCTGAAGGGCAGGGGTGTCTGTCCCTTCTTCTGGGGAGAGGTCATTGGACACAGTCATGAAAGGGGGGAAGGGATAGGGGGGTGCAGTGGGGTACCCAGGCATGTGGTACAGATCCTCCAGTGCATGCAGCGAGTACGTCTGGGCCCCAGCTATGGGACCCCCCCAGCTTGAACTCCTGTGCTGGGCAGTGCTCCCTGTCTCCAGCTGGGAGAGGCAACTGGTGCTAGGCGGCAAGGTCTGCAGGGCATCAGTGGGCACAGGGTCCAGCTGGCTGAGACCATCAGACACTGTCTGCTCCCAAGAGTCCCTCTAAGGAGAATGGAGAGATCACTGGTTTAGTCATTAGGTGGTAACTGTGATGTGGACAGATTTCCTCGCCCGCGGGGTGCTGCTGGACCGTGGCTTCCAGAGCTGAGTTGGTGTCTTCGTCTGCTCTCCTAAGACTTCTTACCCGACAGCTTTTGACACCAGCAATGAAAGTTTTAGTTCTCTTTGCAGTCTAGAATTAGATTTCTTATATATATTTAGATTCTTTTTCCCAGAAAACATTAAAAGAGTGAAATGGGAGAACAATAAAATGAACATTTATACAGCATTTTACCAGTTACAACACATGATGTCTTGCTTTCTTCCTGAGCTTCGTAGTTCTAGAATGCCCTTTCCACAGTGGAGAAGTACGTTCTGGCTGCTTCTGGAAGGTGTAGGCTGTGAGCTACATGGTGGGCTTTTGCCCTCAGTGAGCAAAGAGGGAGGAAACTCATAGGCTTGGAGCTGGAAAGATTTGGGTTCAATTTACGGCTGTGCCACTTCCTACCTTCCTGAATGCCTCACTTTGTTCATCTGTAAAATGGGGCTTTAATAACTATATCCTGAGGTGTTGCAAGTATTAAATGAAAAAAGGCACACAAATATTTCTGGTTGGGGTAGGGACTCAATGTGAATTCCCACCCCCACATACCTTTGTCTAAACTGTCTTTAGAGATTCTTGTCTTTGTAGTCAAAGGCTTCACAGTTTTCTATAATAAGGGTGCTAGTATTTTTCATATCTCTGCGAGTTCACTTCTTTGGAAAGATGGAGGAGGAGCAAGGTTCGAGAGGGCAGAACTACTGTGGGAGGAGAGGCAGGGGACTGGGAGGGCAGGAAGCCCTGGGGTGCCGGCCCTCGGAGATCCCAGCCTAGCATCGGCTGAGAGGTGCTCTCCTTATGTGCTGGAAGAGGGCGGGGGAACAGCAACTAAACTCGGCAGAGTATTAACAAAATGGATATAAATCCTGCCCTCCTGGTGCTCCCCACCCGAACCCCTGGGTAGGCGCTCCCGCATGGGTCTTTGAGAAAGGCGCCCTCGGCGTGTGTCCCGGCAGAGCGCTGTCCGGGCATCTCCAGAGCGGCGGCAGAGCAGCCTGCGGGGGTCTCCGGGGCCAAGCGCAGGGCTGGCCAGACGCACGCGGGCCCAGCCCTTACCTCACTCCCTGACCATGAAATGTCTGCATACTCACAAGCACGAAGTGTGTGGGGTCGCTGGGGAAGGGTGGCGGCAGGAGCGGCGGCAGAGGCGAGGCGCTGAACAGAGAGCCGGTGCCGGGGGTCAGGGCTGGGGTGCGGTGGTCTCCATAGCGCTCCGGGAAGTAGGAGTCCAGGAGGGCCGGGTGACTCGGCCCTGCGGAATTCTCACAGGGAACGGGCTTTGCTACACTAGAGGTGCAGACTTCATTTGCAAACTGTTTGGTGTTGTGGAAATCTGAATCAGATAGGAAAGATCTTCTGATACCATAGTAACCTGACATTACTGGTGAACCTGTTGCCAAAGGAAAAACAAATGGGCAAAAATTTCCTCATAGAAAGTCAAGGCATCTCTGTTGTAGCTGAGTTTCTCCACATGTAAAACGGTGTTTATAATGTAAGGCCGACACGAAGACCAACATTTAAACAAATGTCTTGAAAAGCATTAAATATGACTGCATTTCCTCCTTGAACTGGTCCAGCTCAAATAACTAGTATGTTTAAGTTCACTCTGCCTTAGGGGATGAGTGCATTTGAGATGGTGCAGTAAGCCTTCAGTCATTCACTGAACGTAAACATTTACTGTGAACCTTCTGTGGGCCAGGGACTGTGCTAGGTAAAGGTTGGACTTAAAGAGATAAGAAAAAGAATTCCTTGGGATTTACATTTTATCGCATAAAGCATCTTTTGCACGGTGTCTTTGAGCTCTGTCCTCATACACATGGGACTGTTAACAAGAGGCTGCTTCCGGGTGTGTTATCTAAGATTCAGTATTTCCAGATAAGATGGTACTGTAACTGTGCCCTAAATTAGAGGCAGGTTGTACTCTTCAAGTCTTCGTATACTGACCTTTAACACCACGTCTCCTATCTAGCAGCTTTGGGATGATGTGGTTATGTGCAGCCAAGTGAGAGGACCACCAAAATATTTTTCTTTGATGAATCTCATGTTGTTTGCTGCCCTCTTGTGTCCATACCGAGTCCCTCACTCAGCTCACCCATGGATATGGAGTTTGGGAAGAGAATGCCAAGCACACAGTTTCCCCTGAGGAAAGCAGGAAGAAGCTGAAACTGACAAGAGTCTCATTACAGGTAAGGCCAGCGAAATTGTCCCAGAAGGGAAGTGATGTGTTTGCTAAAGACTTTCTGACCCCATAGCTCAGCTGTAGCAGGAAACACATTATCATTTAGAACAGGGTCCAGGGCCAAAGATTCAAGGTCTATAAAACTGAAGGTTTAATTGTTGCAGCCATGATGGGTGTGGTTTGACTAACCAACACCCTGGGGTCACAAAAGGGCCTGAGCTGGGAGAAACATGCTGGCGCTCCTTCTTATCTTTCCTACCCCCAGTGAGCTTAGTCCTGCCCAAGCTTCTGGGGAGAGGAGACAGGCTCAGGGAGACCCCTCTCCTCTGCAGCCCTCCTCGCCTGACGTGGCCCTGATATCATGCTTGCTACTCTTTCACCTGAGGTGCATCCCTTTTTCCAAATCAACCTGCAGCTCCACGGGGACAGAATTTTAGTCTTATATGTATGTTTTCCATAAACCCGGTAGTATAATATTGTGTTCAAACATGTACCTTTTCATTCATTCAGAGGAAATAAGAATTCCTTGTGGAAACTAACAGCCCTATTCTACTCATTCCATTTTCATCTTAAATTCTATCACCCCAAACTTCTAATCTGCTTATGAATTTGAAAGCTGAAGTTAAGGGTTTCATCATAAGCATACTTGCCTAGGAAAAAAAATCTGTGCAAGTGAAAATTGCTATCTATAAATAAGGTTCTGTTTCATGCCATGAATTGATATTCATGGGAGTGGTTAAGGCTGAGAACAGAATGAAGAATATGTAAACAAGGCTTTCAGGATTTCATGTCTATGTTTCCAATTTCCAAATGAAAACAACCACAGAGAAAAATGCTTCTGCTCTCTCAATCATATATTTTTCTCCTCAAAAAGATGAACAATAATTTTATGATAAGAGAAGATGCAGAAATTTTCTTCTGTAGGAGGAAGCAGATACAGCCAGATTCCAGCGACAGTAAATGTGGCAAGGAAATGCAACGGACAGACACTCAGATATGTGGGATCTTTGATGGCTCTTATTCCTTTCCCTTATCCAGTTCTGCAGGTTACTAAAATTATTGAGAAAGCCTATGCCACCTGAGTTTGGGGTCTGGAAGGAATGTATAGGTATGCATGTATGTGTGTGCATGTGTATGTGAGAACACATGAGAAGGCCCAACGCTATTATTAAGAATGCCCTTTTTCCATCCTTACAGGAGTATTTAATGAGACACATATGTTGAAATGAATACAAGATGCTTAACTACATCCCTGACATATAGAGAGTATCCAATAAAAACTACATCCCTGACATATAGAGAGTATCCAATAAATGGTACTTCCTCTAACCACCCAGAAGTTTCTCTCTCTCTTCTATAGCAGGTTAGGCATTTAGAATTGTATCAGGGTCTTAACCGATATTGCTTTTGCACATTAAGCTTTTGCTAGGCAAGGGATAAAAAGGCTGCCTTCAAGTCAGAAGGAGTTCTAAATTCAGGAATGACTGAATGAGGTCTATCTTCCCTGATATTATGTTTTAAAAACAACTATTTTAAAGGAGCAAACATTTGAAAACACCACAAGGCAGTTTAAAAATTAAAGAATGGAAGCCCAAGTGTCCAATTTAAACTGAAAAGGTAATTAATGAATTGCTCATTGAACAAAAGCACTCACCTGGAACCTGGACAAATGGAGACGGAGAGGAAGTGGCGCTGCCCTGCAAGCAAAGAGAGCACAAACGTTTTCTTCCTTAGTTGCAAGTCTGAATAAAGAATGAGAGTAGGAATGCACTTTAACTCTCAGGAGCTAGGAAGAGACAGGGCAGCGCACCCCGCAGAGTCTTCAGAGGGGGCCTAGCCCTGCCGACACCTTGACTTTGGATTTCACAGAGTGTACAAAACGGTGAGACAATAAATTTCTGTTGTTTTAGTCCACTCCATTTTTGGTGATTTGTTACAGCAGCCCTACAAAACTCATACAGGGTGTGACTGGAGATGAAAGACTCACTATAGTGTGAGAAATGGCATGGTAGGGGGCTGGTGGAGTGAGGTGGACCTACCCTGGTATTGGGGGTGGGGTGGGAATACATCCTGGACGAGGTGATATCTAAGCTGACCTCTGAAGGAAGGGTATCCAGGTGTGCAGTCTTAAAATACACAAAGGCAATTCTGGCTCTATGATGCCCAGGAGCAAAGTTACGTGGAAAATCTGGCTGTTACAAAGTTAGGAATCCTCAGCATCTCGCTCTTTGTATGTGAACTCTTAGCCCTGACCCTCACAGCCCCAACAGACTCTCAAAAGCTGGAAGAGGTTTTATAAAGAGTCTTATCCAACCACCCACATAATGCTGAAATTTAGCCTCTAGTGATGAAGAAATTGTCACCTGCTGAGAAAGCACATTTCTTCTTTGGGGACCTCTGACCATTACAAAGTAGCCTGAAATATTTATTTCTTAATTCTAATCTCTTTGATCCATACAGAATAAGCTTAACCCTTCTTCCATATATGGGCCTTCAAATATCTGGACAACCCATTATTTCTCAACTGTCTAAATCAGTCTGGGCTGCTATAAAATACCATAGAGCAGGTGGCTTAAACAATAAACATTTCTCCCAGGGGTCTTTGTGGGAGCCCTCTTTCTGATTTGCAGCTGGCTGTCCCCTCACTGTCTTCAGGTGGCAGAAAGAGAGATCATCTCTCTCTTGTGTCTGATTATCTCCCAGAGGCCCCGTTTCCAAATACCATCACACTGGTGATTAGGGCTTTAACATGTGAATTCCGGGGGGACACAAATATTCAGTCCAGAGCACCAATTTGTAATTCTATCTTCTCCAGGCAAAATATCCTCCAACCATTCATAAGTAACATAATATTTAAGAGTGAAGACTCTGGAACCAGAGTGTCTGTGTTTAAATCCCAGCTCTGCCTCTTACCAGCTGTTGATATTGGGCACATGAAGATTAAGCAAGATGATATATGTCAAGCCCTTAGACTAGTTCTTGGCATAGAGTAAACAGTATATACATGTTAGCTATTACAACTCAGATGCATTTTTATGTCCCTTCAAATCTATGGTGTATTCCTCTAAACATGTTTTGATTTATGTGTTTTCCTGTTTAATAAGTAAATACTTTGAAGTGGCAGAAGGGAACTTGGGGTGTGTAGGGTCAGAGGTGAGTGCAGAGCAGGGAGCCCTAACACCTCACATGGGAAGGAGGCACTCATTAAACACAGAAGCACTCATGTTTGGGCACATTTGCCCATGCTGCCAGGATCATGTTATCCAGTATTTCCCTCCAGTTTCCAGCTCTGTCTGGCTGGGTCTTTTCTCCGAAGCATGTGCCAAGGCATGTGCTCTGGCTCCTGCCTCAGCCTCCCCCTGTGTGTAAACAGGGTGTGATGGGGTCGTGGCTGTCCTGGGCACTGCCTGGGGAGATGTCTGGTTGCTCTTCTACCTTCTCACCCTGCCTGCTCCCCTAAACTGCTCTGGCCTGAGGCTGGGGGCCGGAAGGGTGGCTTCTGTGAGACACAGTATACACGCCTAATCTGATGGATGTAAGTATCACTCTGCTGTCCCCTGACCACCTATCAGCTGTTCATTCACTGGCTGGCATTGCTTCTTTCCAAGACCTGGATAAAGCTTAGTCTATGCTAATACAGCTCCTCTAGCTTTTGACATCTCCAGCTTCCTATTATTCTCTTCTACCACCAACAATCCCTAGAATCTTCTTAAGTTCCTCTTCCTTCTGCCCAGCTTCAGTTATTACTGTGGAATTGCCAGTACTATACCCTCCCCAGCCCAATTTTTGTACCTGAAGACTATACAAAGATTTCAAAATTTCATGTCTAGTTGATTTTATTTATTATTTGATGAAAAGAAGCCTCCTGTGTTCATTTCTCCTATATAATTTTGCTCTCTACCTGCTATGGAAATTAAATACTCTATTTCCATTCTTTATGGCTACCCATAAAATTTTGCCTTGCATGCTTAACAAAGATTACAAACGATATCTTAAACCTCCCACTGATAGACAGGATCCTTGGGACATTAACTCTTATTACTCCTCCCCAGTTTACATGAGTATGTTACTGTCTTGCATTCTGGCTTGTTTCATTTGATTAAACCTCCACAAATTAGACATCAAAATTATTATAATCACCATCTTATTAAGTAAATCTGTATTAGATTTATTTGTATGTTCACCCTTTTTTTTGCTTACTCTTTTTCTAGACTTTTTTCCTAGAGTCATTTCCATTCTTCCATAGTAAACCTTTAGAAAATTCCTTTTGTGTAGGTGGTATTGGTGGTAAACTGTTTCAGCTTTTATATCTGAAAATATCATTTATTTTGCCCTTGTACTTGAAAGATAATATTTCTGAGTTCACAACTGCAATTAGTTATTCTTCCCTCAGCCCTTTAAAGATACCACTCCGCTGTCTTTTGGCTTCCATGATTGCTGTGGAGAAGTTTGCTGTTAATCTTAAAATTATTCTCTGAGACAATTTTTCTTTACTTTAATTCTTTTTAATATACTTTTTCTGGCTTTTAAGGTTTTTTAATTTAACCTCATTTTATCTAGAGGTTGATTTTAAAAATTTACCCCATAGGATGTGCCTCATGTGTCTGCAGATTCATGTCTTTCACAAGTTCTGGAAAAGTTTCAACTACCCACTCTTTAAATATTACCTTGTATGTATAGTCACTTTTGTCTCCTTCTGGGATTCTGTTTAGTTGTATGTTAAACCTTTTACTTTTATCCTCTGTATTTCTTAACCTGTTGTTACTTCCTCTTCATCTCTGATTCTCTGTTCTATACATTTTTTGTATATGTTGGTATAGATTTCTTAAGATCTACATCTAGTGCATTAATTCTTCAAACGTAGGCAGTTTATTGTTTCACTTGCCCATTTGGGCACCTGTCCTCAGGGAACCTGCCTTTTTGGTTCTGCTCAATTTCTGCTCAAACCTTTCCTCAGCCTCCCATGTCACCCCTGGCCCCACCCTACTGCCCCGACTTTGGGGATTTTTCTTTCTTTCTGCCAGCTCAACAACTCATTAAAATGTGTTTTACTCAAGATCCAGTTTTGTTGTGGGTAAGATCTCCCCATCTTCAGACCATCTAGTCTGACTGAAACAGAACTGAATCTCTAAATATTGAAACTAGATGTAGATTCCTGCCCATTTTTCACATAGCACAAAACTTCTATTTTTCTACAATTTTCAGTATTTTCTAGCAGATTTAAGTTGTAATGGAAGTAATTCATAAACCTGTAGTTTTGAAACCCCACAAACACACTATTAAACACATGGCACCAGAAGATAAGTAACACTATTCTCATCTTAATGAGGAAGAACCTAAAGCACGAGGGAATCATCCATGTTCCCCCGGAGGCGGGGTCGGTGGTGGTGAGCGGGATCAAATAAAGACTTCTCTGATTTCAGAGCCTGTTCCTTAACTACCACACCATGCTGTCTTCCAAGCATTTTAATATCTCAAAGATAAAAATAGGAACAGCTTCAACATTTTTTTTTAGTACAAAGGACACTTAGGGACCCCCAGAGAGATCAGCCATACAATTATGTAAGAGCTCACAAAGGACATCGAGTGGGATCCACACTTTCCTGTCCAATACACACATATATATATTTCCTTAGTTTTTCAATGGATATTCTATTTTGGGGCATCAGCTTAATTGAAATACAATTTACATATAATAAAATTCACACATTTTAGGCAAACAATAAGATAAATTTTGACAAGCTTCTGTGACCCACCAACATAATCATGTTAGAAAATATTTCCATCAAATTAATTACTTTATAGCTATAGTTAGTGCTGCCCTCTCTATGGTAGCCTGAGAAATACTTAGATGGATAAATATGAAAGGCAATGATAATGTTCCTCATCAGTTCATCTCAGAGACACAGAAGAATTCTAAAGGGCCTGCATTGGGACTAGGAAGGATTTCACTGGGTAGATTTCAGAGCTGGGTTTACTACCTCATCCCACTCTCAGATTTTACAGATTAAGAAGAGTCTAAAATATGTGCTGAACATGTGCACTATTGTTATTGCACATGTGAAGAGAAAACTCACATTTTTCTTCCTTTTTCAAGGTATTGTATTCACACAGTTGCTTCTTACCATACAAATTCCCCAGGAATAATATCAAAATGAATATTGAGGAGCCCATAACTTTTGCCAGGCAAGTTGGTATATAATTTTTATTTTGCATACTGCAAACAACAGGATCCTGCAATGCCAGGTAGCCAAATTTAGAGGTTCATATTTGAATGAAATTTGCCAGTCTGCAACTTCCTGTAGCTAACACAGCAGCCTCACAGCTGCCCCAAAAGCCCCTCCATGAAAATGAGTTAATTTGAACTAATGGGTTACAAAGGTAGTAAAGTGATAAGATTCTAAGTTTCCCTTGAGTATACTTATAGTCATTTTTATTACCTTATAATATTTTTAGGTGCCAACCTAGTTGAGGGAATATACTGAAAGAGATACTAAGAGATTTCTGTCTACTGTAAGATTTTTCACATTGCTATATAATTTATAATTAAATTATAATTATATAGTTTAGAAAGTGTCTCTTTAAACTTAAAGATTGCTACTAATGCTTACATGATAATAATCCTAGTTACCTGTGTATAGTTGGGATCCCTCTTCAAGGAATTCACGGTACTTTATATATTTAATTACTCACTGTCATCGTATCTATAGTTGGAGAGAGGTGGAACTGATTGTATTATACTGAATATTCTAAAACTCTGTTTTACTATCTGAATTTGGACCTACCATAGGTCAAATGATTTTCCTCCAACTTTGAAATGAATGTAAAGTTAATACTGGATGTAACACAGCCTTTAAATGAGTACCGCCTTAGGTTGGAATACCATCCTCCTCCAGAACATGAGCATAAAGAGTTAAATGCCTTAATGCACGTAACAGGTATGTAGTGGAACCAGGGGCATTCTGACCAGGGTGAATCCTCAATACAGTAACCTACCTATACCAAGCCTGCTCTAATAAGTCTGACTAGTTTTCTAAAGTTTGAAACAGGATTTGATTTATGGACCACTTATCTGAGTTGCATAGTAATTTGATCGTAAAAGGAAAAATGCTCAGTAATGAGTAGGAACAATAGTTATAAGCATCTACCATATACCAGATGCTTTATATAATGTTATTTTAGTATAAAGTGGATACTATCATCCCAGGTTTACAAAAGAGGAAACCAAGCATCAGAGAAGTTAGGTCATGTGCTCAAGATCACCAATCTAGTAAATTACAGAAGTAGGATTTAAACTCAAACTCTCTGAGTCCCATATTTATGCTCCCCCAGCCTCTCAATGACATGACAAGCAAGCCCTCTGCACTAGCCCTTCCATCAAACCACAGACATTCACTGGGCACCTCTCACGGGTAAGGTATAATACTAAGCGTTGCAGGTACTAGAAAAAACACAGTTAACGGGTGGAGATTAGGGAAACTAGCCATCTGTGGTAGATTAAATATGGCCACAATTTCTTTGCAGCTACTCCCATCATGAAGTGGAGTCTGTCCCTCAACCCCTCACATCTAGCATGATTTTGTAACTTGCTTTGACTAATAGAATGTAGCAGAAGTGATGTGTGCTTTTCAGAGACTAAGCCTCAAGAGTGTTTGCAGCTTTTACCTTCATCTGTTTGAAATACTGATTTACAATCTCCTTTTAGGCAGTCAGTCTAGCCTCCTGGAGGATGAATGACAACACGGTGGTGAATTCAGGTGCTTTTGCTGACAGCCAGCATCAACTGCCCATTGTGTGAAGCAGTTCTGCTGGGACTTTCCAGCATGGCTGAACCTCCAGCTAAAAGCAACTGCATGAGTGAGTCTTGGGGAAACCAGCAGAAACACTTCTAGCAGGATTATGAGAAATAATAAATCACTATTGTCATCTGCTAAGCTTTGGGTGGGTTCTTTTGCAGCAATACGTGACTGATACAAACAAACACAGTAAAAAGCCACTCATGGTACAGAGCAGGATATACCCAGTTTCCAAGTGCATGGTGCATGCTCTACATACTCTGCAAGTCAGAGAAGGGGGAATACAGGTGCTGAGGATTTGATTCGAACACTGAAGAATGAAGAGATGCAGAGAGGAGGGAGGAGGCTCCCAGATGCAAGAAACTTTGTGAACCAAGCCACAGAGGTAGGAAAGCATGGCTTTTCTTCAAGAAATAATAAGTAAGTTGGTTTTTGGGGAGCAGGAGTTGCACTTAATTGATTAAATAAAGATGTATTGTGTGCCTATTATGACCACATTGTATCATAGGCATGAGTTCTGTTCTTAGGGAGCACACAATTTTATAGGAAAGAGAGTTGCATAAATGCATATGTAACTAGTGCATTAATAAAAATAAGAGTTGAGAAGACTAGCATTTCATGAATGCTTCATGGCAGACTCTTTGTAAGACACTTTACACATACAGTGTGTTTTTCATCATTTCCAGTAACAACTAACATTCATGTGCTTTATGTACTCTGTACTGTGTTAAGTGATTTACATGCACTATCTCATTAAATCCTCCCTATAGACCAATTAAATAGATTGTTGTAAGTTATTATCTCTAGATTATAGATTGAAACACCAAGAGGCAGTATAATGGACCTAATCAAGGTCACAAAGCTGGTAAGTGACACAGCCTGGATTCTAGTCTAGGTCTACTCTAACCATGACTTAGTGCAGGTAGTGGGGTGTTGAAGGTGAGAATGAGCTGAGGTGGAGGTGAATTGCTGCCTTGGGGAAATACCACATTGTATCATAGGTGGTACCTGAGTCCAGTTTTGGAGGATGAAGGAAATCAGTAAGCAGATAGGATAAGAGGCATTGTGGTTGGGGAGGAAAAGTAAATGCTCAAATGTGTGGACAGCATGTCACAGACATGGAAAGGTGGGCAGTAATTGTGAAGACAGGAAAGCTGGAAGAGGGTGTAGAAGCCAGGTTATAAAGGGTTTTCTTGAGCCACACTAACGAGTGTATTGGACTTTGCACAATAGCAGGCAATGGTCCCTTAGAAGTTGCTTAGCAGTGTAGACATGGCGATAGTGGCAGTGTAGGAAATTTAATCTGGTGCTGAAAATGAGCCAAAAATGATTGATGGGGTGAGTATGTGAGGTGCTGTAGTTTGAACAGAGATTGAGTGATAAGGGTCTGATGGGCTCAGGAGGGGCGGGGTTTCAGGAGGTCAGCAGGTAGCATTTATGTCCACTTCTGTTTGGCTTTATTTTAGAGTCTGGCAATGGCTGATACTCGCTCTGTGGGTGCTAGGGTGCTAGCCATCTGTACCAGTTATACCAATTCCCAGGACTCTTTCTGTCTTTTCTTGTCGCCAACCTCTCTGCTAATACCTCTGTATGAAGAGAGAGCTGGCATGTCTCATACTGCACAATTTACAAAGGAAAAACCCCTACATTTTTACATAATTTAATAGTACATTTAGAGGTCCAATCCTAAAGCCAAAAAATTTATGATGAAGGAGTATTGAAACACACATCCTTAAAAACATTTACCTTGTGTCTACAAAGACTAAACTATAGAGGATTTATCTTACAAAGAAAGAGCTCATCCTGTTCCCATTATCACTAGTCTCAAGCAAAGTAGGTCCTCTGCAACCAACAGAGAACAGAGGCAAAAGTAATGAGTGATTTGCTTAAAGGCTACAAATGTACAAAGGTAAAATTAAGACTAAAAGTCCTGTTCAAATTCTCTCTTGGGGGAAGGAAATTTACCATGAAAGCATTAAATTTTGCATTTTTGTAATAGCGCATGTAAACATCGAACAGATTCTGATGTTCCTTAACTTGTTGGTACAACAATTTTATTTCTTTCTAATAAAATTTCATAGCAAAATTCTAGAAGATTGTATGTGAAACTCAATGTGGTGACCCTTGGCAAGCAGAATGAAGGAAGGGAGTGGGAAGGCGAGGTCAGTAGACTTCTGTTTTTCACTTTACACTCTTTTATTTTGTCTGAAATTTTACCATGCCTTACTTTTGTAATTACAACGAGTAGTTAGTTAATATAAGTTAAAAAACAGAAGTTAGATCTTATATCTTTATTGTAAATCAAATTTTAAAAATATGATTTAAATTGTCTTAAATTCCTTTTATGTCCTTTGGAAAGCTATACAGTTGCAGAATTCCAACTTTCTGGCAGTCTTCTTGAAATTTTATTGTTAAAACTTTCCTGCTGGGCAAAAAATGATTTCCAGTCTGTATCCGTGAGAAAGTGATTTCTGTTGCCTCAGTTACAAAGTGAAACACATTTTTTTTAACCCTGGGTCTTGGTGTTACTTTGGAATGCTATTTGTATTTATGTAGCTCAGTTAGAACAACAAGGACCAATGGGATGCATGTTGATAAGTGGTCTTGTACACTTTGGCCAGAACAGAATCTGCAGAACTTCAGCCCTGCCAGCTGGACTTGTCAGGACTGTTTCACTGCAAAACCTGATTATTTTTGCAAGATGTGTGAAAGAATTCACCACCAGGAAATATTTTAAATTTCATGACATTAAAAAAACCCTGCAGAACCCATAGGACAGCTGAAAAAATAAGTTGCTTGCAAAAAATTTGCCTTTATTATTATTATTTTTAAACATTTCTGTGATTGTGAAGGAGCAGGTGGTTGGGTGGGGAGCACGGAAAGCCCTGGAAATGTGGTTCGGTTCTCTGACCTGAAACAGGGCAGGATAGTGGGATAATTAAAGTCAGACAACAGACCATGTTGAAGGCCTTAGATAAGAAAGTCACTCAAATGAAGGCCAAGGATATAATAGATACCTCTGTATTCAAACATCAGTATTTTGAGTTTTCAGGGCATTGCCTATTCAGAAAATGCCTTTTTCTTTTTTAAAATTCTTTCTGGGCTCAAGAAAGGGGTTAGTTGACAACATTAACTAGCAATATGCAGCAATATGCAAAGCACTGTGCCGTTGGAGTGAGCACAAGGTGAGGGGAGGCACCCCGTGGTAAGCACTGATTCTCTTCATCGTTAGCCTTGCAAACATTACAGATAAACTGATCCTTCTGCTAGTGATTCAGAAAAAAGTAGCAAGGGCAAATAAGATGTATTTATTAAAGAAAAACTAGTTTTCCTGAGATTGAGTAGTCAAACACTAAGAGAACAGGTACTTCTAAAAAATGCTAAAAATAAAAATGACATAAGACAAAATAAAATGTTAGCAAGGCAGGAAGACACGTTGGGCCATTTGATGACCATTTGTTGTGCAAGCATGAAAATCTTACTATGGCCAGAACACATTGTAGGATGGTTCAGTTTATGAGAGTTGAAGAAATGAAAAATAATTTTTATGGTAAATTTTGAGAAATCAGAGAAAAGCATGAGTACTTCTTGTAATAGCAGGATACAAACTTTTTTGCACTTACATATCTTCAGAGTTTGGGATCCCTCTGTCCAAACCTTACCCTTCTTCTAACCTTGAATAACATGCATGTGCTCTGTCTTTAGATTTGACAGTAGAACAATGGCTGCAATGGCTGCAGTTTCTTCCTTGGATTTGTGTATGGCTAATTCCCTCAATTTAAAGCATGGATAATCAGTTTGCTCTTATTTACATTCTGCTTCTTTCTTTTATTCTCTTCGTTGTTGGTTAGCACCACCATAAGAATACCAAAGAGATGCAGCACAGTAAATAAACTGTCCAAGTTTTAACAGGTTTGGGGGTTGTATCTTGATTAAAATCAAATTTTGATATTAGTAAAGGCTTCTAACTACTTTTAGCTTAGAATTCTAAAAATTGTCTTAGTATCTAGGAAATGAGACATTGGTAATACCCTGTCCCATCTTTTTCCATACTTTTGTAAGAAGGCAATAGCATAAGGAAATTACCCTCCCCTTTTTTCAGTGGGTATTATGTTTATTGAGAATATGCATATAGTTTTTCAGTGTGTAAAACTATGAGAGAATGCTGGACACCATGGTGGCTGGGAAGGTGTCTAAGAGGTGGATTACCAGGGACAGCTGGTGAACTCTATACTTCACTGGATCAGGACCCATTCCAGCCCTCAAAATGGAGCAGGTAGGTTCTCTGCCTTCTCAAGTAGGAGAAGTGGCATTCCACATCTAGTCCCACATCTAATAAGCCAGGGATGCCAGCCTCTCAGGCCAGCTCAGCATTATTCAGAAAAGAAGCCATACTCCATCAAAGGCAAGGCAGGAGAGTAGCATTAAGCAAGAGGAAAAGGGCACAGAGAAATAGGCTGAGCGAGGTAGGCCCAGAGGTCTCTAGGAGAGCAGCAGAAAGCCTCCCACAAGGTCAGTGTGGTATGTTTGGTTCTAGGTCAGGAAATTTTTTCCTCTTTTCCAAAGAGGGCCAGCTGCGTGGAGAGCCCAAGAGATTAGAGGGTGGTGTGGTGAGGAATATATTCTGGAAATAGGTCTGGATATAGCTAGAGATAGGTTCTCAAAGGGAATTAAGAACTTCTTGTGTCCAATTTCTTCTAAGATGTCTGAGTGGTGTAGTAGGGAAGGAAGGTGCAGGTTCTGGTTTGGGATGGGTGTGGCACTGTCTAAGCAGTCTACAGAATCATGGCAGGGATGGGTGAGGAGACAGACACATTGAGAGGATGCAGAAGTCATGTCTGGGACCCAACATCACATATGGAATCTGAAAGGTGAGATGAAGACTGAGTGGAGGACCTGAAGCAAAGCAGTTGCTCCAAAGCTCATCCTTCCTTGGACCATAAATGTGAGTTTAAGAAGGGAAAACCTTGGGTGAAATAAAGACCAAGGAGTCCAACTAACCTGGTTCCAAATCTCAGCTCCTCTGCTTTCTGTCTGTATACAGGCTACCCTTTTAAGGTTGTTGTGCTTCTTGTGGATAAGTGAAATATATTTTAAAGTGGATAAATGAACATATTTGTAAAATCCCTATTTCAGAGCCCAGCAGTAAATGATAGCTATTATCATTATTATTAAGAATTCTTACTTACCCCAGGCAGACCTAGGTGATGCAAGGGGACTCAGATCTAGACGCCACTTCATCTGTCCCATCCAGGCCAGTGTTTGACTAGATATTAAAGCTACTGTCAGAACATTTGTACTCCATGTAATTGTTCTTGTGCTTTCTGTGATTTTTATGTTCTCTACTCCCCTTGCAAACTCAATTTGAAAGACTCTAGCTGAACCAGAGGAAAGGGCATTTATCTTTCTCAGAATATGAGGATGTTCACCTTGGTCTTGGAAGTTGGGAGTAGGGGTGTGAATGGGTGGAACATGTTCTGAGGTCAGGAAGAGCTGTCAAGTTAGGAAGAGAAATAGCTATGCCCAGTGGGAAGAAGGAGACACAGAGAAAACACTGAGTCCTGGCCCAATCATAGTATTGTATGAGCCTTTGTAACCAGGACACGTAGGCTTTAAAAAGTATCATTACTTGCTAGGTCAGTAAAGTAGCAGCAAATATTGATCAAAGTGTTAAGAGTTTTATTTCCTTCTTCCTGCCATTTGAAGTTGGGGTTTTCTTAAAACAGTAGCCTGTGATGGGTAAGTACCATACCAATCCAAGACTGGTTAAGCCTTGGATATTTATGACTGCAGAATGGGAACAGTTGACTTTATCTTGATGATATGCACCACATTGGAGCTTCACCTCTAAACATCTTGTCCCATGGAATAGAGGGATGGCATTGCTGCATCTAAATAAAATCAATTTGCTATCTGTGGTTTCTATTGTTTTGTTGTTTCATTTGCTCACAGTAAATCAATTTTTCAGACCTACAAATTCACCCAGTGGCCTTTCTAATGGTCTGACTTATTTGCATTTTATTAAATGTAGTAAGGAAAACAGGAGTATCTAACTCTCAAGTCTGCTATACAGAGGTCACCAATCTTGCGGGCATCTGCCTTTGTGTGGCACACTTTCACTGTGACATTTATTAAGGGCTGCCAAGCTCTAGGTACTATAAAAACCATAAAAGCTGCAATTTGCTGAGCACTTAAAATATGCTTCACAGCAATTATACCAGGTGCTTCATATACTTTATTTAATTTCATTTTCATGACACCTTTGTGATGGGCATCACTATCTTCATTTCCATCAGAGGAAACTGAGGCCCAGAGAAGTTAAACACTTTCATATGCTGGAGTCAGATCCTCAGTTGTTCGGACTCTGAAATGTAAGCTCCTAACCATTCTATCACATTGCCATTCCTCCTGGGCGGGGGGCTCCAAAAGGGACCAAGAAAATAGCAAGTTAGCCATTTGGGGGAGAGATCTCGAAAAAACAAGAAGTTATAGTGCAATGTTGTAAGTATTTTAGTAAATAGATGTGCTGAAGGCTCTGGGAGCAGCAGGGAGTGTCTAGGAGACCTTAGCAGGTAAGACTAGAAGTGAATTTTGAAGGGTCACATACCAGGCCGGGTTTCCAAACTTCCCTCACTTCTCCACCCTGCCAGTTCTCCCACAACTGGACTGTATGTTTCTTCAGATCTGTGAATTTCCTACATCTCTGCAGTATAACATTCCTTACATACAGTATATAATCACAATAGCATTGATTGAGCATATACCATGTGCCAAACCCTTGACAAATATTATATCTAACCCTTGTGATAACCTTGTGAGGCAGATATTATCTTCCTTTGAGAGCAAGATTAAGTGACTTTACTGTCGTCATACAGTTGGCAAATGACAGAGCTGGGATTTGAGTTCAGGTCATCTGCACGCAGAGCCCAAACTCTTCCACCTGCTGTGCTGCCTGTGTCTTAGATGCTGAACTTCAGTCAGCCTAAGTGCTGTAGCTTCCCAGGTGACAGAGTGATCTGAAACATGAGCTCCAAGATTAGCTAGTGATTCTGATCCATTTTAAATCCTAAACAGTGAGAAAGGAACATTTGAAATGTGAAAAATAAAAATCAGGAAGATTAAAGGAATGGCTTAAACTTCTAAAAGTTTGAGTATTAAAATTGAATACCAATGTGGGAGGAACCCAGCTCTTTAGTGTTATTGACAAGGACACTGAGGCCCAGAGAAGGGAAAGGACTTGCCCAAGACCACTGATAGTGAGAAGGAGGTGTTCAAATATGAGCAGTTTGTCTTTCGAGGTAGAAGAGAACTCTTGGATATGTTTTCCAAAGCTTCAAGGAAATCAGAGAAATTTTCATGTGCTATAATATACAGTTTCCAATTTCATATCTTCTTTTCTTAGTACTTCACAAGAAATCCAAATGCAAATCACAGATATGGACATCACAGTGTTTACACTTGGTGGTAACCAAGGTGTGTATGTGGTTGGTGCCACAAAACAGCAGCTGGATATATAATGAAACAAAACTCTAACTAGCAGTCCTGTTAGAAAGACCGGGTTATGGACAGAGCTAGGCAGTGCACATCTGTTCTACAGTTTGAGTTTACCCATCTCTCGACAATGATCAAACACTTTCAATTACTCTGTGCCATAAATGCACTACATGGCACCCATTTACCTTCTGTTCCTCCAGACTTTTCCATCAATATGGACTATTGTCATGCTTCTTCCTGCATTCACAATGCTTTCCTTCCAAAAATAATCAGAAAGGATTATTAACCTAGACTCCCAACTGACAATATGGCCTTATCATATATGTTCTTGATGTAAAGGTTTTAGCAGCTAATTTAAATGTAAGGATTTAGGAAAATTTAGGAAAAGAAAATGATTATAAGTAGTTATGACTTGAAAATCAAACACTTGATGTTCTTATAAAAAAATCATGCCAGCTGAAAATAATTAAATTTTGGTCTGTATATGCAGGATATGTTTAATTCAAGGCTGGTAGAGTCTAAATATATTTTCCACTTGGGATGTATCTCCTCAATGTTTTCTTCAGTTCCAATCTCCCAAAATAACCAGAAATCTTTACTGAGTTTTCCTCTTGTTGATGTAAAATTTAACTTAAAATAACTTTGATATCTATTTCCTTATTGTTCCTCACCATATCATTTTGATGAGCATAGAGCACATGACAGCTATTATAAACCAGTAAATAGATGGAGCATCAGCCTTGCTCTCGAGCCCATTCTTAGTCTCCCCCACACCACACAGTGGCCCTCCCCTTCTACTACACAATCTTAACTCCAAACTGATCTTCATTTCAGTTTGTTAAACATTTTTTCCTTCATGTCAGCTGTTGTATATTCAATGACTTTAAGTGAATCTTTGTGATGGCTTAGGAAAAACTTGATTAGACAGCTCAATAGCCTGCAAACTGTTTGGTGAATTTCCAAGCAAAATGAAAAATGGTGGCTATTAGTCCTGCTGCTTGTTACTCTTCTTCTCCTTTCCCATAGGAAATTGAAAGCTCACTAAATTTTGTGATGTTATTAAAATTAACTTTTTTGGAACTCAATTGAAATAGTGTAATTTAAAAAAGACAACATAAACCTATACCAAATGTCTAATTATATATTTTTGTCAGCAGGTGTTGGTGAATGGCTCATATTTTAAATATTCTGGTAAAATACCTAGTAGTATAGTAAAGAATAGCACATAAAAATTTGAGAAGGAAGGAGAAAAGCCATAATTTAAAAACAGATTTATACAATAATAGTATGAAACCACAGGATTATAGCTAAATTTCACAGAAGCGGTTTTAAGTCCAGTTTTTGGTGAAAGTCTCTTTTGATACAAGGGATTTCTTTTCCTCTGATTCCTACCGCAAAGATGTGAAAAACATTCCACGGTATCAAAAACAGATCTTCTTGAGGAAATTGTGGTAAAGATGGGTCAACATGGCCTGTGTAAATTTATCAAAGTGTTGTCACAAAGAGAACACTAACTTGTACATCAAGTAGATGCTTCCTTAAAGGATACTTATCCAGGAGGGCATAGTTTTCATAGAATGTGTGTATTTACTTCCTAGGACTGTTCAAACAAATTACCTCAGCCTGGGTGGCATAAAGAGACCAAAATGTGGTCATTCACAGTTCTGGGGCCAGAAGTCCTAGTCAATATGTGGGCGGGGCTGTGTTCCCTGTGAGACCCTAGGGCAGAACCCACTCTTTGCCTCTTCCAGCTCCTAGTGGCTGCCTGCATTTCCGAACTCGAGGATGCAGGGCTCCAACCTCTGCTTCTGTGGTCGCGCTGCTTCTTCCTCTCCATGTGACTTCTCTGTGTGTGTGCTCTCAAACTCCCTTTCATGAGTGCATTCAGAGCCTGCTTGGATGATCCAGCATAAGTGTCTCCTTTCAAGATACTTAACTGAATCACATATTTTGTCATATAAGGCAACATACCCAGATTCCAAGGTTTTGATGTGAGATTTGTCCTAGCACAGTATGCATGGTAAAACTGCATGGTATGGCCTCCAATTTCCTTAAGTTACCCTCTGTTTGGTTATTACCTGTGCTGTCAGTAGCATATTTTGAATATTTGAAGCCTAAGGATGGCTTCCTTGTCTGAATGTATCCAAGATATGCAGCTCATTGTCACCTAGCATTGGTATGAAACAGAGAAGGTGGTCACCTATTATCCATGCAACCAGAAGCACACACCTGCCTGCCAGTAACATGATTCTCCATGATTCCTAATCATTGGGTTGCATTTGGAATGGATAGAAATAGGTCCCTGAGAGTAGATAATTAATACAACATCCTTTTTGGGATATAAAGATATTCTAAAATAGTAGTTGAGAAGAAGAAACATGAGCAGGTGGACAGTAAAAGCAATTCATGGAGATACCCGAAGTCCAATAGCTGCATTTTGGGGACTACAAGCATTTAATCACCCAAATTGAAAAGGTCACTGAAGTGAAGAGGTTAAGATGCTGGTCTTGAGACACTGGGTGATATAAGTGAACAGGAAGTTAAGGTTAAGTTCATACTGCCTATGTACTTGGTGCCTGAGAATAGCTACCATGGGTGGGGTTGGTTTGTATCTTTCTAGTGCTAGAAGTTCTTTCTACATGATATATTTCCTTATGTTTTGATTTCCTTTGTTTGCATGTGTTATAGTGTGACTGCTTGTGTCCTCCCAAAATCCATATGTTACAACCCCAACCCCCAATGTGAGGTTATTAGGAGGTGGAGCTTTAGGAAGGTAATTAGGTCATGAGGGTGGACTGCTATGCCACTGTGCTGGCTGCTGTACACAGTCACCTCGCTTACTCCTGGTCATCTGCTTTCACATCCTGCACCCAGCAATGCCTGACATTCATGTTGTTATATTTTAGTTAATAGAATATGTGATTATATACCCACCTTGATAGCTAACTTCTATTTCCATTTTAGCATTATTTTTGGAGATCTGGGTGCTAGTACTTAAATTAGGCACAGAGTGAAACTATTTAAGAGACATGGATGGCAGATAGAAGTTTCAGACTTAAGGTATTGTCTACTGTGGTTTTTAAATCTATTTTCTGCATGCTACAGAGAGGGTTTTTCTAACTTGTCTTTATCAGATTTAGAATAACATGTAGATGAGGGTCAGCATTATCACCACTAATCGAGCCTTTGTTAATTCATGACTGGAAGAAAAGAAAAAAGACACGTCATCCTTTCATTGCCACCAGCTGAAGTGCCCAGCCAGCAAGTTCAGAGTTCTTAGAATGCTCGCCCATAGATTGACAGATGTACCATAATGTTGATAGTAGTAATTACATAGTGGGTATAAGTTAAAGGAGGGCTTTGCTATGGAGAACATCAGAGAATACTGACTGGAAAGGGTGGGTAGTTAAGGAAGGGGAAGATAACTAACCTTAATAGAGCACTTAAACCCCCAAAGACTTCAGAATGGGTTACATTGAGACTTACATTAAATCTTGAGTTATTTGTCTGCCTGGATCGCTTTTCTGCCAGTAGGTCTTTGACAGTGTGTTTCACTCTCACGCCTTGATACACTCTCTTGTTGTAGTCTCCTGCGGCTTAAGGAAATGGAATAGTAACATCAAATGTGGATGGAGTAATTAGGTTAACCTCCCCAGGGGCATATTCAAAGGCTGATAATTGTGATGCTCTTTTCTCATTAGAAGCCTATATTTCTATCTCCTGGTCCCTGATAGAAGCTCATGCAAACTCTGCTTCAGTGAAACACCATTCCAACTTCTACACATCTCTTCAAAGTGTCCTCTGTTCTGTATTCTGATTTGTCAAAATTTATTCCAGGAAGATTTGCAATTTATGCTTTAATTGCAAAATCAGGGATCTGTTGTGATTTGAAATAATGCTTAGTACATGAGGCAAAAGTAGATTTGTACGGTTCAGGTTACAGAGCGGTAATATTCCTGCCATACCATATTTCTACCTGATGTGACTGTTCTACCTGAACAGTCAACTGGACTGTTTTAAGAAGATATGTTCCTAAGAAAAAGGTGATTTGTTTCCATTTACTGTACTAAATTAAGTATTTTTACTTCTAGAAATACGGTGATACAACATGAGGAGTTGCTGCTTTGAAACTAAGCCAGGTTAAAGAAAGAGTCATTCATTCATTTAACAAATTCTTATTGAGCACTTACTACATGCACTTACTGCACTTGATAATTCACATATATTATTTCACCTTATAGATGGCAAACTGAGGCCTGGGACTAAGTCATTTGCCAACATCTCCTAGCTGCTGATAATCAGTCAAGTTGGGATCCAAACTTAGGGCGAGCTATAGCTCTAACAGACGGGAAATACGTCATTTTACCATGAGGAAATCACAGAGAAATAATAGACTACCCAGAAGAACATTTCCCCAAGATTCTGAAATTGGCAACACTGTTTCTAGGGGTAGTGAATTCCTTGTAACAGAGGACACTCAAGCAATGACAGGACAACTTTTGTTCGGATGATCATAGAAACATTTAAGCACTGAATTAGTAGTTGAACTGAAGGAATTATATTTTCTAATCTGACATTGTTCTATAGTAGGTTGGATGGTTTTAATTCATTTTAACTGAGTTATTGCTGGCTTACTAGCAATTTCAGCTGGCACAGAATTCAGCATGAGAGTGTATGGCAGAATATATTAACATAGATATGTATAAGGCATATAACCAAAAATATTCTCTAATCTGGCTGAATTTGTAGGTAGGATATATTTGATTTATGAGTCAAATATCATCACAAAGAAAGGAAGAAAGGAGGAAACTAAAACCAAAACTAGAGTCAGAGTGGTGCACTGGAGGAAAGAGGCTGCTGGCCTAGCAGTCCGTGCTCACATGGTCATGGATCAGTCACTGACTTGGGACCATCACAATCTCTCAGTCCCATTTTCTTCATCCATAAAATGGGTATAGTTATTTTTCTGTAGCTGACTACAGATTTTATAAGATAGGCATATGAAAATGCTTTGAAAACTACCAAGTTTTATACAGAATGTCTGCACAGAATGAAGGAGAAAAAAAATCTAGGTTCCAAGATGATGCATTATTTAACTCAAATAAAGCCACATGCAACCTGATTTTGGCAAAACAAAGTTATTTTAATGGTCCTTTGGGTCTAATTTTGGTCTATATATTTTTTAATTAGAGAGATTCAAAGAACTTCTTTCAAATCAGCCTCAATTTAAAGCTAAGGACCTTATGTTTGTTCCAAAGAAATCTAAGTGCTGCTCCTAGAATTGTGTGTCATGCCTTAGTTTTTAAAAGTGTAAGTCTACATTTATTTATCAATGATTTTTCTGTGTGTCAGACATTGTATTAGAACTGGGGATACAAAAGAACATGCCATCTAGTGGGAGGAGAGAAATACTTAAAAAATAATGATATTATATTGCAAGTGTGTTAAGTACAACAGAAATATGCCTAGAAAATTCAGAAAAACACAGAATATGTCAGTTCCTTGTGAGGTTGTGGAGGGAATCAGGGAAAGCAAGATGATACTCAAGCTGAGATAAGGGGTATGTGGTGATGGCAAAATGGGCAAGAACATGCCAGGTGTAGAAGGCAGTGTGAGCAAAGGCCTGGAGGCAAGAACAGAAGGAGGTGAGGGAGGAATTGAGGTGGGGAAGGGAGATGGACAGGGCTCAGTCATGAATTTTCTTGTGTGTGAAGGAGTTTGGACTTCATCCTGTTGGCTGTGAGCCACTGGAGGCTTTTAATGAAGCAAGGGAGTAGTTTGGTTAGATGTGTATCTAAATGGGCTTTTCTGGCAGCTCTGTGCAGCATGGTTTTAAGAATCACAAAGCCACAGGGAGATCAGTCATAAAGATTCTGGAGTCATTCAGGCAAAAGTAATGGGGTCTGAGCAGTGAAAGCTAGGAGGGCTATCTGAAGATTATTTAGATGTGGAAGAGAAAAGAGAGGGAAGATTTCAGGGTAATTCTCAAGTTCCTACCGTGGGACTGGTCTGGCTGCACATCTTTCAGAGCCATTGTGATGCTGACGGTAATGACAGCAGGACGAGGATGAAATCTCTTGGAGGGGGGTTTGAAAGGCACACATAGAACAGCGACATATTTTTGGCACTTTGGGATAAACAGTACAGGCTACTCCCAATGGCTGAGAGGATTAAATCAATATTTAGAATTCCTTTAATTCAGATTCCTGACACACTGGTTGGGAAGCTCTGGACTAAATGGTTAAAGATGGAAGCCTGGGGAACATCCACACTGAAGGGCTGTCATAGAGCAGGAGAGAGAACCTTAATGAAGAAGAAATGGTCGAAGGAGGAACCATGGAATAAGGTATCACCAAATTCAGGAGATTTCAAGAAAGAAGGAAACTGTACGAGATGAAGCAGAATGTTGTAGGAAGATAAGGACAGCAAAGCATCCGTTGGTTTCAGTTTGGTGGTTAGTGTTGACCTTAGCAAAAGTGATTTTGGAAGCGCTCAGTAGCTAGAAGCCAGATAGTTATATCAAGGGTGGAGGTAGAGACAAAATTCTTGAAGTCTGAATGAGAAAGTGAATCAAGAGATTGAATTATATTTGGAGAGAACTATAGGGTCAAGAAGAGGTTTGCTTATGTTTTTTTTTTTTTCTATTTATGTATTTTTGGGTGGTAAGGGTTTGAGGATATTTGAACAGGGACAGAGGAAGATTTAGGGAAGAGGAAGAAAATCTTGGAAGGAGATCTTGAAGAGGAAGCAAGAAATTGGGGTCAAGGGTACAAGTTGACTCTCAACCTCTGAGACTGGAATAAAGAAGGACAAGGAAGGGGTGGTGGCTGGGTGGGGTGGTGAGTGACTAAGACAGCTCTAATGCCCCTAGAAACAGCCTGAAGTAGAAGAACCACTCCGGTACTAAAGACCAGAACAAGGCAGGGGTCAAAGCCAAATAGACAAGACAAAGTGAGAACACGCACCAGTGATCCTCAAAGTTTAACCCCTGTACCTCAGCAACACAGTCAGCTAGGAACTTACTGGACATGCAGATTCTCAGGCCCTCCTCCAGATGTACTGAATCAGAAACTTTAGGAGGGGGAACCTCATCAATCCATTTTTTAGTAAGCCTCCAGATGATTTCTGATGTTCTCTGAAGTTTGAAACCACAGGTAAACATGAGAGTAAGGACTTTAAAAGTTTCCTGAGGTGGTGGGAGCCATCTCTCACCTAGGCATTCCTGGCTGGACAAAAGGGGAGCATCTGGCTGACTGATGATTGTGGGGGTGGACTTAGGCTTGGGAATGAGGAGGGGGTTCAGAGGGTCTGGGCCAGATCCTTGGTGCGTTTGCAGACAGTTTGGGTTTCACTTTTTTCTGAAGGGCTTTTTGACGATTTCAATTTGATTTATCAATTTATGCTTTATGTTCATGCCAAAAAGCCTAGAGGAAATACACCTCTTCTAAATAAGTTTAACAAATAACCGCATGGTAATTAATAAAGTTCATGAGGTGGCAAATCACCTGATCAAAACTTCCGAAGTATTGTCATAAAATAGTCTTATGTACCAGTTGGCACCAACTGAGTGAAAAGTATGGACTGTATGCCACAGGGGATGCAAAGTATGTTAAGAACATATAGCAGATGTCCCCAAAGAGATTCTATTTTAGTGAAAGAAATAAGACATTCACTTGTGAAAGGGGAGGGGAGGGAAAGAGTACACTTTGGATCGTTGGAAGCTCTGTGGGAAGGGATGAGACTTAGATTGTACTTACAGAGATGTGGACAGGTTAGGAGGAGAGAGAAGACTTGTAGACATCAGACATGACATGAGCAAAAGCAGAGGTGGGAAGGAGAAAGGCATGTGTAGAAAGGGTAAGGAACTAGTATAATGGGGTTAGTGGATTTAAATATCATCCATATGTGGATGAATTCCAAATGGATATCCTTAGCCCATATCTGTCCTGGACTTTAGACTCGGATAGCCATCTCCACTTGAATGTCCAGGAGATATCCTGAACCCCAGGTGTCCACATCTGAACTCCATTCTCCCCCTTCACATTGCTTCATCTGAAACTTCCTATCTCAGCTGTTGGCAACTCTGTCCTTCTTGCTGCTCAGTCCCAAAGGTATAGAGTCATCCTTGATTCCTGTGTTTCTCCCATACATCACAAGCTATCCTTTAGGAATTCCTAATGGTGTTCCCTACAGAACAGATCCAGAATCTGCTGACTTTTTTCCGCTTCTGCTGCTGATGCCAGGTTCAGCCTGCTGTCATCTTGCATGTAGGCTCAGCCTGCTGCCATCTTGTATGTAGGTCACCTTAGCTGTTTTCTGACCACTCTCTTTTGCTTCCACCTTCACATCACCCCAAGCCTATTCTCAACACAACAAGCAGACTGATTCTTTAAAAAAGAAAGTCCAATTGTGTCATTCTTCATCTCAAAACCATACAATGGCTTCCCATTTCATTCAGAGTAAAAGCCAAAGTCCCTATGATGCCCTGTGTAACCCTGTCCCACGGTACCTCTGGACTCATCTCCTGATACTCTGACTGTGCTCCAGCCGGTTTCTGAAAGGCAGCAAGTGCCCCGCTTCTGCCTTGGGGCCTGCTCATTTTGGCTGCCCACCCTGTCTGGAATACTGTTCCCCCAGTTACCCACATGACTCAGTACCTTTGTCTCTTTCACGTCTTGGCTCACATGTCATCTTCTCAGTGAAAACATAACTAAAGTTTCATTTTCCCCATAAAACTTTTCCAATCCACCTTACTCCATCTTACTTTTTCTTTCTATGTAGCACTTGTCACTTTATAGCATCCTCTATAAATTCCTTATTTATTAAGTTAATTGTTTATTGTCTGTCCACTCCTTGCTAGAATGTAAGAATCATGAAGGTAGGAATCTTTTTTAATTTTTACTCATTAAAATATCTCAAATACAAATGCTTAGAAGAGCACCTGGCACATAGTAGGCTTTCAGTAGGTATTTGTTAAAAGCATCTTGTTTTTTTTTTTTGGTTGAGATTAATGGAAGTGTTGAAAGTCTTGAAAACCAGGATTTAAAAATTTATACTTTTTGTTGTCGGTGATGGAAACCACTAATCATTTTGAAGAGGAGACTATTAATACTTCATCATAGTTTTTGGATGATTTGGGATACTTTTTGGTTGATTAAACTGAAAGAAGATCCTAGGATAGGTTGAGGATGGGAAGTGGTAAAACAAAGGCTACCCAGAAACAGTGGAAATGACAAGGAAAGGACACATTTAAGAGACCTTTCAAAGGAACACACACACACACACACACACATGCGTGTGCATACATACATGCATGCACACACAATCAGAAAGACTATTATTGAGAAGAGGAATCAATAAGGCAGGGAAGAGAGTTGGCTTTGATCGGGAAAGAAGAGTCCAGCTCTGAATCCACCGACTCTGAGGCTATGGCGGCATGATCAATTAAAAATACCCTGTAGATACAATGAGAGCTTTGACCAGGATTAGAGCTGTACATCTAAGAAATATCTTTAAAACTATGGTAATTAAAACTAAGTTCTCCAACGAAGACTTTGCAGCAAGAGTAGAAATCCAGGCACTGAGGCTTGAGAAATGGCTTCAGTCCTGATGCCTGTGGAAGGCAGGGGACAGGGAAGGTCAGGGAGCAGAGAGGGGAGGTCAGACGTGTAGGAATGCAATGTACCAAAGTGGAATGACAAGCCAGGAACTGGGGAAGAGAAAGCATAGAGGAAGAGGAATAATCAATGCTGTCAAGTATCTGTTACCTAGTAGGTGTTCAATAAATACTTGTGGAGTAAATAAATACTTCAGATAAGTTAAGGAAAACAAAACCACAGAAGGGCCATAGGGCATGAAGATCTTTAGGATGTGCAAAGAGTGTTTTCCTAAGAGGTGGGGCTCAGACCCTCTCTCTGGGCCTTCATGGGAGCATGGGTGGTAA
This sequence comes from Manis pentadactyla, assembly GCF_030020395.1. NCBI lineage: Eukaryota > Metazoa > Chordata > Mammalia > Pholidota > Manidae > Manis > Manis pentadactyla. The sequence continues at coordinate 38,465,514 of NC_080031.1, read as the reverse complement.
GAAAATGGATGAGGACAAACCATGTAAGAAGCAGTGGTACAAAAAAGCAAATGCCAACATTTTACACAGCATAAAAGGTGAATTAAAATAAATTTTAACTAAGCTATGGACCTAGAACAAATTCTTTAAACTACCACCTGGAGTATCTTTCACGTTTTTGAGAATTCTGAAAGCTCTTTACCTACCCTGCCCTCCTTTTTTGCAGAGGAGTGATATTTAAAGCTTAAAAATGTTACCAGTATTCCTACTCCCAAACATTCCCCCCACCCATTCTATTTAAAAAATCCACACCTGCATAAGCCTGGAGATGTGTAAGAGATTTTATTCAAATACTCTAGATACAAACTTGCATTCATATCAGTTGTTGAGAAAACAAAGACATGCGTTTCTGGAGAGGAAACACAGCAAATTTATTAATACCAGTTGATTTATCCTTTAAAATTCAGAAAAAAAAATTGTACTGTAGTGTTATTAATATGTGTATGCAGAAAAAAGTCTCAGTCAGTCCTCCCTTATTCTTGTTTACTTTAATGAAGAATTTGGCCCATAGTAGATTTAATGGTGCTGTTGCTTTAATGTTGTTTATGAAAATTAAGCATTTTCTCTATCAAATCAAGCTCATACATTCTGAAATCAAATATTTGAAATGTAGGTAATACCTAAAGTATTCCTAGTTATTAAATGTCAAATACATTTATAATATTTGAAGCACTTTCTTATTTTACTATTTGTGATGATATTCTCTGGAATACATTTTCGTGCTTTTAAATTCTTTAGAGTTACCAAGCTGGTGCTTGGTACATAAAGTAAGGAATTTAGGAGTTGAAACAAAAAAAAAAAGGATAAACAAAAAACTATCCCATAACTTTAGAAAAGAACAACTCATATTTGAGTTATACCATGGCAAAATTAAGATAATAGATGATATCTCTTTGTATTATTGTCCCTAATGGTGTGGAATATAGGCACACTCTCACTGAAGCCAGACAGAATAAAAATCCTGCACGAAGGTTTATTGGTGGGCAGCCTCAGTGTTTGTCCCATTTCTTTGCCTGTCAGGGACTTGCCGAGAGCGAGGTCCTGGACCACCCATGGCAATACAGTGCGTTTGGCCCAGTGGCAGGTGCTACAGTTACCCCTCTCCTCTCCCCACTGAGTCAGCTCAGCCTGCCTTGCCGAGAATCAGAGCCCCCTCACCAAGGGGAGGCAGATGCCCACTTAGGAGTGAGCTCTACACCTGCTAGAGGCTTGGTGTCTGTGATTCCCCTGCTGATCAGGGGAGATGAAGTCATGTTTGTTTTATTACAGGAAACCTCCAGGAGAATACAAGGAAAGGCAGGTTCAGCAATTCATCTTGAAATGTTCATAATATTAATTAATAAGCTGAAAATAATATGTACTACTTATAAAATCTTAAACTGGAAATAAAGACTTTTAAAGAAGTGAGGCCAAATTAGTTAACACGTTAGGATTTTGTAGAAGTTTGCTTGGCCCACATGGTGGGCATCACGACTTCCTCCTAAGAGTCGCTCTCCCGCCTTGTAAGCCTCACAGCTGGACCCCCAGAGGTGGCACTTCTGTCAGTAACCAATTCCGTGCTGCAGAGCCCAGATGCTCCTATGGCTCTTGCTGTCTCCTTTTGAGATTAGACTTTGAAGACCTGGAGTGTCTTTAAAAATATGAATTTTTCTTTCAAGTTACTTTACAAGGCATTTTTGAAATATTTCTTCTGTCCTTATTTATTAAAATTTTAAATTCTAACTTTTTAATCTCAAATTTGTTCCTGTTCAATAGAGTTGCTCTTTCAGAATAAATACCCACCTAAAATCTATGCAGCAGCAAAAATAAATCTAACAATTAGTAATTAAATGTGACTAGAATTATGAAAATATTACCAAGAGTTCTCAACTGTTGGTCTCTGGTCGGTGTTTTTGTATGTTTGTATATTCTAGTTGGAGTTACAGGTATTTCTTCTTGTCCTTTTCTTCATGTTATGACTTCGTGATGTCAGAAATAAACATTAGGATTATTGAAGTCTTTTTAAACAATTTTAATAATACATATTGACTCACCACTTTCCATTCTGGATGGTTCTGATGAATTTCCTTCTTAGTGGCAATGTAGAATTTCTGGTGACTGGTGTATTCTCCTTGATAAGGGATCCTGGTCTCCTGGAAATGTCAGCCTGATTCTGACGGGAAAGGCTTCTGTACACAGTAGTGACGCTTCTGAAATGACTTGCTTTAGATTTGATTAAATGCAAATACTTTGGTGACTGTTTCTCTACAATTTGCATCCCCAGTGTAGATTGTATATGAGGGTACTTTATTCCTCCCTAAGAAGATTTTTATCCAGTAACAATGAGTTTCCATTAGGAATAAATCTCTTATAAGTTTACTAGGAATCTAACACTTGTTTTTTGAATAGCAGTATCATTTTCTATCCCTTTGATTTAGAGTTAGGTTTTAAAAAATAGTATGTATGATAAAGCCTATATTTTCTAGTAGGAAATATAGGTATTATGTTTGTAATACTTAGATTATGGGTACATGAATTTTAAAGCTAGGCATCTTTCAAATATAAATAGAATTCTTGGAGGATATTTTTATTTAGGAATAAAAATCAAAATTAATACAAAATTAATACATTTTAATGCAATTGGATAAATATATGATATGCATATAAACATGAATGTATGATCTATAAATATATATAAACATAAGTCATTATATATTAAAATATAAAATATATAAATAGAATTATCAATATATAAATCTATGATCTATAGCAGAGGTTCCCAAACCAGCAGCGCATAAGAACCCCCGGTGGAGCTGGTCACACATACTTTTGTCCAGCCCCCATCCAATTTTAATTCAGCATCATCATTTGAAGTAGGACCCAGATAGCTATACTTCAAAAAAAACTTTGATTTTTTTTTTAAAAGAATCTTTCTGATGCAGAGTCATCATCAGGAATTTCTCTAGAGCAAAATTTAAAGAAACCAGATTTTAGGTACTTTCTGACATTCCCTTCATTCATCTTTAGCTACCCATAATTGCTGCTTCCTGTAATTTGGTTCTGTTTCCCAGTTCTGAGCAGAGTTAATTCTTGGACACTTTCGTCTGGCTGGATTTATCCAACACTTGGTATTCAGGGAGTCAAATGGGTGTCATGTCGTGGTCCTCTAACCTGGCTCTGCATCACATACCCTTACCCATTTCAGGGCAATGTGGTCTAAAGAACTAGCTCTCAAAGTGTGCTCTGGAGTGCCCCAGAGGTCCTGGAAACTGATTCAAGGCACCTGCAAAGTCCAGACTATTGTCATAATCAACTGGTTATTTGCCTTTTACTCTGTCTTTCATGAATGTACAGAGGAGTTTTCCAGAGGCTATGTGGCAAGTGATGTCATACATATTGAATGGAGAAGCAGATAAGAGAATATAACAGTTTTCTATGAAACCAGACATTTAAGAGATTTGCAAAATTGTGAAACAGTGTCACCTTTCATTTTTTTTTGTTTGTTTGAAAAATGTTTTTTATTAAAAGGTCATTTACATAACCATGTCATGGTTCCCTATTGTTATTTTTAATGAATAATAAATATTTTGAAAATTCTTAGTTTTAATTTCTAATATGATAAATATATGGGGGGATACAAATTATATATTTTTTAAGAAAGTTTTCGGGGTCTTCAATAAATTATAAGACAGTAATGGAATTCTGAGACCAAAGAATCTGAAACCTGCTCTTCTGGAGGAACATAGGTGGTTTAAATGAGTTTCTAGAGTGTTCTAATGGCAGTCAAATGTGAGAACTTTGTGTCTGTGCTTCTCTTAAGAATACTCATTAGAACACTCTAGAAACTCATTTAAACCACCTATGTTCCTCCAGAAGAGCAGGTTTCAGATTCTTTGGTCTCAGAATTCCATTACTGTCTTATAATTTATTGAAGACCCCGAAATTCTCTTACAGTCTCAACATCTTTCAAAGAGAACCGAAATGGTAAAACTTGTCTCAGTTTCCCAGTCTCCAGAACTTGTTTCTTTTACTTTTTTAAGTGAGAAGGAACAGGAGGAGCATAACCACCCTAACCTGAGAGCCCCTGTAGTTTGTATCCTTCTTCAAGCAGGGGTGCCCTAGCAGTCCTCTCGGTTCATTCTTTCTTACTCTTCCAACCAATAGCCCTAAATTAAAATAAAATATAAAATTATTGCACGAACTTTATTATTTCTATAGTAAATTCCTCAAGCATGCGAATTCTTCTCAACATTGTACTTTTAAAAGAGTCTGGAACATTTTAAACCATTTAAGCAGAATGGAATTATTTTAAAACACAGATATGAGACCTATTGCTAATAGGATAAAGGCCAACCTCCTTGACATGGCATTCAAGGCTCTCTAGGATCTGGACCCACCCTAATTTTCATCTTGTCTACCATTTCTTTCCTCCACACAGCCTCTACTCCACCTCACAGTGTGGTTTTGCCTCAGAATTTCCTGCAAAGCTTCTAAAATATAGTCTATGCCAGATTTACTGAATTGGAGTATCTGGCAATCATGCCAAATAATCTGCATTTTAAGTAAATCCCTGCTTCCATGTGATTCTTAATAAATACTGAAGGTTGAGGGTCCATGCTCTAGCTATAACTGATATACACCCAGTAGTTTCCAAATAAGTCGATGTTCGCATCCCTCTACCTTTGTTTAACAGTACTGTCCAAACTGAAGCACCTTTCCCTCACTTTGTGTGCTTAAAATTCCACAAATCTTTCAAAGTTTGACACCTTGTGGTACCTTCTCGACATAATTTGCTTGCATATTCACCAAGAAGGATTTAATAGCCCATTTCACGGCTGCTTGGATCTCTGTCATGGTACTGATTTCATGTTGCTTTCCATGCTTCTCGATGGTTTGTCTACCCATCCCCCACCCCCAACCAGACAGTCTCTCTCCTCTCTGTATTCCCAAAGCATTTAACCGTTCATGGCGCTGAGCACATAGAACGTCCCCAGCCAGTGCGGGCCCAGCCGAGCCCTGCAGCTGACGCCATCGGAGAGGACGGGGTCTGAGGACGAGCAGCAAGGACATCAAAGCAGAGGGTTTTCCATTATTTTTCAAGGTAACCACGAGTATAAACTTTCTTTTCCACAACTGACCACAGCACTGAAGAGTGTGTAACCATCTACCTGTAGGCTGGTCCTGTGTCCAAAACTCAAAGATAACGATTTGCTAGAGGAAGTTTGAGGTAGAAATGCCCTGCAGAAGTGGTTCAGATCGAGGAGCTGAGATGCATGGAAGCTGAGAGATCCATTCGCAATAGATTAAGTGCTTGTGCTTTAAAATGCCTTCTGGCACTTGCTAAATTTGCGTAGAACTCCAGTACTGTTTACTAAGAGTTTAAGATAATTTAAAAAATCCCAAAAGGTTGTTTTCTTATCCTAAGGAAACAAGTCTTCAGCCCATTGAGTGGATGGTTGTGGCTGGAAGGATGTGGGTTGGTGTCAGGTTTTGTCTGTACTCAGTTGCTGGTGGGTCAGAACAGCACGAGTGCAGTCAGACAGGTTGTTGGGTCAAAGTAAAGTCTGATGGTGGTCTGGAGCACCCATTTCCCTTAAGAAAGGGAAAACGAGAGTAGGTTTGGGCAGAATAAACACAAATCCACATAGTACAGGCAAGATTAGTGTTTGTGTCCTTTACCTTGTATTAGGGGCACCCATCAGATTCAACCGCAGTGTTTCTGTATCAGCTTCCTGGTTCATTACAGGGCTGGGCACCTGCCTTCTGGGTTGAGCAGCTCCTGACGACCGGGGCTTCATTGACAAGCACTGTAAGGCCGTTACGGTGGAGGTGAGGGGGTGGAAGGCAGGGGTGAGCGACCCTGGTGTGGGCATGCCAAGGTGGGAACCGAGGCACCCTCTGTTTCTCCCTTGCTGCCTTTGTTCTGAGGCTTCCTATTTCCAAGGCCTATCTTTGAGGCAGGTTTGAAGGGGGCGGTTAAGGCTGCTCAGGGACTTAGGCTACTCTTGCAGAATTCACAGGGGCCCAGGAATACCCTTACCACAGCGACAGGCAGCAGGCAGAGGATTCTCCACCGGGAGGTGGAGAGGAAATGTGCAGTCAACACATGAGATGCCTCTTAAATGGTGAAAAGAACGGGCACTGTAACATTATAAGAAATACGTATTTGGTTTCTGCTCTCAGTTCTTGACACAGAACTCGTAAAACCCTTATAATCTCCTGGACGATAGGAGCATCTTTTGTTCTGATGAGGTGACTGCTGGTGGGCTCCTGGATGGCTTCAGGATGGGGGCCAGTCACCTGAAAGGCTAAGCCCTGATCAGAAGCTTGGAGCTTTCAGTCCCACTCCTCATCCTCTGGTGGGGTGAGGGGCTGGAGATTGGGTTAATAATCGATCATGTTTACATGAAGCCTCCATAAAAATCCCTCAAGTTTGGAGTCCAGAGAGCTTAAGGGCACATGGAGTGCTGGGAAGGTGGTGCCCCAGAGTGGGTGGGGAAATTCCGCACCCTTTACCCTAGGCATATCTCCTTTGGCTGTTCCTGAGTTGTGCCCTTTATAATAAACCCATAAGAATAAGTAAACTATTTCCCTGGGTTCTGTTAGGTGTTCTAGCAAATTATTGAATGCCAGGAGGGGGTCATGGGAAGCCTTGATTTATAGCCTGTTGGTCAGAAGTATAGGTGATAACTTTGGACTTTGAACTGGCATCTAAAGTGGGGAGCAATGTTATGGATCTGAGCCTTTAACCTGTGGGGTCTGCACTAACTCCAGGCAGCTAGTGTCAAAACTGAGTTAAATTGCAGGACATCCAGGTGGCACATGCTGAGAATTGGAGAATTGTGTGGTGTGTGCAAACCCACACACTTGGTGCCAGAAGTTCTATGAATAGAGGAAAGAAAACCAGTTTGGTTTTTTTTCTTTTCGGCATGCACAAGCCCATGCCCAGTGCGCCTGATGGGATTCTGAGATGCCAACTGAAGTTCCCCTGCATTTGAGGATCTGTGCAGATTGGTGTGGCCTAGGCACCCCCGAGAGGGCAGCTGTGTCTACTTCTGTGGCTCCAACTCAAGTTGCTACCAGCCTTGAGCTTCACTGAGGGGGGCACAGTGAGCCTGATGAAAACTGAGAAGAGAGGAGGGGCCTGGCCGCCAGTTTGTCATGAAGGGTGAAGATTGCTTGAGAATAGACAGGAGGTGCAGAGAAGGGTAGGGAAGGTGCCAGATATGGCCACACAAAGCCAGCTGAATTGTCATTTTGAGGGACCAACTTGGGATTTTTTGTTGAGTGACCTGGCCAGTATTATCCAATCCTACATGTGACCAGCTTTCCAGCTGCAAGCTTTCCCTTGAATCTGAAAATAACTGTTTTGCAAATACTCTGGCATTTGGGCATATGGAAGCTCAGTTGAAGAATAAACTATGGGTGAGAGGCTGTTTTTGCTGGATGGGACACTGGAGATGGGACAGACTACATTCCTTAATTTGCATGCAGTTCTAGACCTGATGGGTCAGAGGAAACCACCATCCTGGAAAAAAGATTAAATCGATCCTAGTGTTTTGTTTGGTATAATAGGCACAAAGGAGTACAAACGTGAGAGGTCTGAGGCCCCGCCTCTGGGGAGCTGCTTTGGCAGCAGGACATGCTTCAAGGGCAGGTTTACCCACAGCCAGAGAGGATGAATGAGACAGCCGAAGGAAGCCTTAGGGGGTGCAGTTATTTCATTTCTCAGGTTAAACCGTTCTATGACACCCAGGAACCTGTAGGAAGCAGTGAGATTGCTGAAAGTATCTCGTTGAGGCAGGGGAGGTGGATGGGTTTATTTGCTGGGCAGTGCATAGGGTCAAGAGGATCTTGGACCCTGAACTTTACACTTAAAGAAACCAGTTAACTCCCTGAGCCCATTCCCAGAGTCCATTAGAGAGGGGATTGTAGGGATTGAGGAAAAGCTGCGAGAGCTGGTCTGGTGGTGCTGAAGGTGAATGCCTGCACTCCCACCCCAACTCTCCTACCCTTTTCTTTGGTAAAAGAGTCCCTTAACTATGGTGTGGGCAGGGGAAGAAGCAGTGACCAAAGGGATGAAAATAAAGCTTTTTCCAACTATGATCCTTGATGAGCAAAAATGCCAGGATTTTACAAATCATAGGTGTCCCATATACTTAGGTATCCTGAATGTGATAGTTGAAATGCAGACCTTGACTATACAAGTCAAGAAGTAGATACAGTAGATTTTATTTAAATAGAGATTTTATTTAACATTTATTAGGTGCAAGAGGTAGGTAAGCCCTCTTACACCAGGAATTGCTTTCTGGCAGGAGCTACACCTGAAGCTTGTGCCTGAGCACATTTCTAGGAGGAGCTGAGGGGACTTGATAAACTACCCTAAAAAAGCTTGTAGTCAGATATTGCCCGCCTGCAGTGGTGAGAAGGGCTTTGCATTTATTTGAAAATATCGTGTCTCACTGAAGCTAAGATGCCATTGATTTTAAGACACTTATGATTTTGTGTATCACTGAGAAAGAAAGCAAAAGCTGTCTTTTAAGGAATGATTTAATACCTAAACAATACTGCTGATACCTGAACTGGTCACAGCCTCTCCTTGTTTTGAAGTTACTTTCAACAATTGCAAGGGATGTGATAATTTTCCTGTCTTTAGTTGCACTGTTTGGCATTGTGGGTAAAATTTCAGTATGTCCAGAATCTCTCGCCTGGCCTTAGTGCATCTCCATATCAGTAGGTGTTTCCAAGGGGTGGAGAGAAGTAGCATCTCCATATTAATAGGTAATTACAAGGACAGGAGAGGGCATATCTGGACCAGAGAGGTTGGGTGGGAGCCCTTCTTCTGCAGCTGGGTTGCAAGGGACGTGGGAAAGCAGAAGTGGACGACTGCTTGTAAGAAATAAACGGGTTTCTCCTCCACTTTATTTCTTCCTTTGACTGATTTCTGTTTCAAAGGTGTTTTGCCCTGGGATTTTCTCCCTGGAGTTACAGGAATTAAAAAATACATATTAAAAAATAAAAACTTGTTTTTGCATATTTTCCACCAAAAAAATGTAACATGCCTCTATGGAGTTTAAATGTCTACTTAAGTCCCATGAACACTGGAGTTTTGCTATTTGTAAGGAAACATGGAATTGTGGCCATTTCTCCAAAAATGACTGTTTTACTAATAGCAAATTTATGCCCACTGCTGTTTCTGTGCTTTTTGCTGACATGACATTTCTAAATACAGTGCTATCCCAGTGTATTCTAATTGAAGGCATTTTGAGTGACATTTAAATCCAACATATGTGGTATTGACAAGGTGTATCACTAGGGTGATCTTCCCCCTGCCCTCCACTGTCCACTTTAGACCCTGTTTACTACTGCCATGGCCCAATGACACCAATGTTGGACTCTAACCTACAAAACTGTAAGATAATTTGAGTTGTTTAAAGCTTTAAGTTTGTGGTAACTTGTTACAGTAACAACTGAAAACTAATAAACTGTTATCAAATGTATAGATCTTTGCCAATCTAAGGTAGAGTGTTATCTCTGTGTAGTTTAAATTTACATTTCCTTATTATGATTGTGCATCTTTTTATACATTCTTGGAGTATTTTATACTTTGAGATCAGCTCTTCCTGTGATTTTGAGTTGCAGATAATTTTCCCTTGTTTGTCATTTTATCTTTTGACTTTGTTATGGCTTTAATTTTTGTAGTCTTTCCTTTTTTGCACAATTTTTATGTTTGTTTAACAGGACTTTTCTCTAAGGCTCTAACAATCTTTTCTCTAAGGCTTCTAGTTTTTGAGCAAGAATGAAAGAAGACTTTTTTACACCAGTTTTACAAAGGAATTCTCCCATGTTTTCTTTGAGTATTTATTATTTATTTATTTAAGAATATTTAACCCTTGGATCCAATTGGAATCCAGATGGCAAAATTATTTTTGAATGGTTTATCTTTCCTTCACTGATGACTCTTTTACCATGATGTAAATTGCTACATATTTTAGTTGATTTCTTGACTTTCTATTCTGTTCGATTAGTCTGTTTATGTATCTCACCATTTGAATTACTGAGATTTTGTGTTTTAATATCTGATTGGGACAGTCACTCTTCTTTGCTCCCCAGAGTCTTCCTAGTTACTGTAATTTATTTTTTTCTTTTATGAACTTTAGATTTTGCCTGTCTAGTCCAATGAAAAAAAAAGGAGAAAATACTTCTGGCATGTTTATTTATTGGGTTCATGTTACATTTACAAATTAATGCTTTTTTATTTGCTCAATAAAAAATATGTCATTTGGTATCTCTCTGTACTGCTTATATTTTCTTTATATGTTTTGCCTAGCTCTTAAACTTCATTCCAGTTACTTTATCTATTTTATTGACATTGAAAATGGAGTCTTTCCTTCCATTATGCTCTAACTTATTATTGTTTGTAAATTTGGAAGCTGTTGATTTCTCTGTATCAGTTTGGCACCTCTCCATGTTACCAAATGTCTTATTGTTTCTAGCAGTTTTACAGTCATTTGTGTTGTGTTTTTCAAATATACAACAGTGTCATCTGGGGATGTTTCAGGTAAATTACATATCCATAGAAAATTATTCTTTTAATCTGGATTTTCAGGTTTGTGTACAGTAGAAAACAGTAGGTTATTCTGATTCTTTTAATTTCATCTTTATTGTGTGATGGTTTCTCATTTATTTTTGTTTTATCATTTTCTTAACTAGGTTAACTAGTATTTATGTATTTTAATATACACCTTTTGCATTTATTGATTAGTTCTATATTCTAACTCATTAATTTCTGCTTTGTTAATTCTTTAGTTCCACTTTCCTTTGGTTTATTTTGTTGTTCTTTTCTTAATATTCTGTGTTCTTTTCCTAACTTTCCTAACTCACTGATTAATACATTTGTTTTTATCCTTCCCATTTTATTCAGATAACATCCTGGAACTATGACCTTTACACACACATCAAATTCAATGGCATTCCTCCATCTGCATCATCCCAGAATTCTCTTTGTTTTTGACATAGTTGGCCCTTTCTTTTCTCTCCCAGGATACCACACACTTTTTCAGCTTTTCAGATAAGTCTCATTTTTCTTTTTTCTCCTGAAACTCTTCCTTGTACTATTACTGCATGTGGGTTTTCTGAAGTACTGCCAGCCCCTTGTGTTAACCTTCTTCCCCAGCAGTCTTGTGTTTACATGTACTTCTGGGCCTCTTTCCCTGCAGACTGCTTAAAATCCATATCTGGCACTATAAATAACTTGATCTTCTCAGCTTCGGATATACATTTTAAACTGCTTTTAGAAATCTCTATCTGGGTCTGCCAGGAATTTAGCTGAATACTTGAATCTGAACCCTCGGTCCTTCCATCCTCGCCCCGTCTCGCTCATACTCTGACTTTCAAATCAACAGCAGCGCCATTTCCTGAGCAGCTAAACGTGACAACCCTGAGTCATGTCTCATTTCTCCTTTCCATTCCAACATGCAAGCAGTTGTCCAGTCTTGTCAGTCCTGCCTCCCTTGTGGGTTTCCCCTTAGGCTCCTTGTCTGTTCTTACAACCTGATTTTCTAGTCTGTGTTTTCCCTCCCTGATGCTTGTCGTGATTTTCTATTAGTTTGTCTATCTCCAACTTCCCTCTTCAGTCCACCTATCTCAACCAGCTTCAGAGCTCCGACCATTTACTCAACTTGGAATCCTAAAAGGTATGCCACAGCTCCCACGTGAAGGGCCAGTTCATCATCTGACCCTCTGCAGTGGGCTCTGACCTTGCCACGGAACCCCGTTCTGCTTACACCCTGTGCCCTCACGCTCATCGCTTCCTAGACTTCCTGCTTTTTCTTTTCTTCAAGCTTTGGTTTATACTATTTTCTCCACTGCTAATATTTTATTCTCCTCTTCTCTATTTACTGAAATTTTATTTATCCTTCAAATCCCATTTCATATACAACTTCCTCTGTGAAGGTTTTCCTTCTGCCTCTGGAGGGAAGGTGACTGCTCCCCCTTTTCATTCCTACAGACTTTCTATTGTCCTTGTTTTTCTTCTCGGAACATACTTATTTCCTTGCTATGTCTTCCCATTAGATCATGAATTCCCAGAAGGCTGAGATTGTTATCTACTGCAGAATGTAACCCAGCATCTTTTAAATAGTGCTCAAATATTTATTGAACATAGGAGAATTCTCTAAAACACGGCGAAGAAACAAAGTAGAAGAGTTCTTGAATGACTGAGCTTAGCGAACAGCTTGCTACTATTCTGAACTGTAACATGAGAGAGAAATAAACTTTATTTTTAAGCCACTGTAGTTCAAGACCTCTTTGTTATATAGCATGTTAGGCTTTCAAACAAATACAATGGGGAACATAGGTAAGTAGGTGATGACATTAACATCTACAGAGGATGTCTCAACCATTCATGGGGGACGCAAATCAGCTCTGCAGGATGAATAGATGAAGACCCAGAGTGACTCCTCTAGTCAGAATGAGTTCACGGAGCTCTTCAGTGGCCTGAACCTTTGTAGTAGGGTGAGACAGTGGTCTGGCAGCTCCGGGAAGGAGCTGACATATTGTGAAGGGGCTCCTGTAAAGATGGCCCTGACCAGTAAGGCTGGGGAGATGAAGCCCTGAGCTTAGCTTAGATTAATAGGCAAAGAAGCTCAAATTTTGCAAAAGATAGAACCAGCATTGAAAAGTGAAAATAAAGGTGAGCCAAAATAGACAAGAGAGAACAGAGTCAGGGGAGCCTGGAGCCTTAGGCATGTGAGCATAGAAACTAATAGGGTGAAGGAATGGGCTGTGAGGACAGTCCAGGTGTGCCTGAAGGGCTAGAATTCCTGGGGCTCAAGTATGAGAAATACCATCCTCTGCCTTGGCCTGAATTCTGGACATTTGCAGAGGCCAGAAGACAAGATGCCTGCAGAGTAGGTATAATAAAGCCTAAGGACAGAAAGGAACATGTAGTCTCATTCTTAGGAGATGTATCAGAATCCTGGTTCCTGCAGGATCGAGGGTCTGTCACGCCGATCATGTACTAACCTGAGCTGACTTGAGATCAAGTCACTCAAACTGGCATTGCTTGATACTACATTTTGGTTGCTTCCTCAATCTACTTTTGTCTGCTTAGACCTATCTGATTCTTTGAATGCTTGGAATTACTCCATTTTCCTAGGTTTTTAGAGATGGGATGGGAGGAGCCTAGTCCGCTGCCTGGTTTCCTTCCAACAAACCCTTCTTACTAACCACCCTGAATTGGCTTCATCAGTTAACAGCCCCCTCTGCACCAGATACCAAAGCATGAACATTACTCAGCACTCTAAAAGCTGTGCTTACAGCCCGTTCCCTCAGACTGCACCTCCAAGCTGTCCCCCTTCCCTATAACTCTCCTCTCCACATGCTTGATCTAGACAAGGGTTCTGCTGGGGACGTTGACCTGACCAGCCAGCCTCTCTCCTCTAGAACCGTGTGGCACTTCATTCTCCAGTGTACTGTCTCTTGGGCTTGGTGTGTCCCCTTGGGATGCACTTTAACATGTGCCAAGTAAGGGACAAAAGATAGACATCCACTAATAGCTCCTGAGGCTGCAGGAAGGAGGTTACCTCCACAGCCCTTCCTTCTGATTCTTAGGTTTTTGCATAAACTCAACAGAAACTCTTCTTTGAGAAGGAAGAAACTTTTCTTCCCATTTCCCTTTATTTTCTTGCTCTTTCATTGCCACTAACTTCTTTATTGAGTTCCCTGAATGTCCCCCCACCCCCGCCCCCTCCCCAATGCTGAGTGAGGCCACAGATACTCAGTATTGTTCTCAGACCTGGGGAAAGATTTTAGGAGACACACCTTTTCGCTCTATTGAAGCGTCAGTGACTGGGGTCTGGGGTTTAGGTTTCCTGGATTCCAGTTCTTACTTTGTTCCTAATATGTTGGGTAAACCCTTAAACAGGCTGGCATAAAAATGACATCTTCTAATGATTTGTGGCTGTAGGCTACACGTGAAAACAGAAAAGGTTATTACTGCTTTCAGTTCCTCTTTCCTGCCTTGGACAATACGTTTCCCTCCTCGCTTCTCATTCTCCAGGGACATACTGTGGGGTTATATTCAGGTTAAGCCACTAGGTGGTGCCTCAACCCTTCCAGTTGCTCACAAAAGGATGACCGCTGGATTAAGAGCAAAGATTTTTTGGGGGGTGCACTGAAGTGACGTGGAAGAATGTACTCTTCCCGAAAATGCTGGAAGTCAACTTAAATATTTTTTCCGTAACAGTCTTCTGAAAAGGAAGCTATTTTCCCGACTTCTTTGCCTATTCCTCTGACTTTTACTGTGTGCCCTTTGTGCTATTTGGAGTAGGTAACAGCGTCTGAAGATGAGCCTCTTTCTTTGGGTGATTCTGGGGTGGAAACCCCTCATTGTTCAGGAGAGGCATCAAGGCCAAGTGATTAAGAACACAGGCTCCAGATCCGCTGGGTCACATCTGAACCTGGCTCCACTTGCAAACTATGGAAATACAGGCAAATCACACAACTTCTCCATGCCTCAGTTTCTTATCTCTAAGGTGGGGATCAGGACTGTTATATTGTGAAGCAAAACTATTATTTACTAGCACTGTCCAGGTTAGATACTCGATCAAAAGAAACAAACTTTGGTCCTTGGTAGGCTCCATCTGCCACCTTGCTGGCCCTTGTGGGAGAGTATCAGCCATGTCTTTACTGCTCTTCTCGCCTGGTCCAAGAACTGGGAGAGCTCTACCTCTGACCACAAAGGTGGTATAACTGTTGGTCTGTCCTTCAGGTCTTGAACTTCTTCCAGTTGACCATATTCCTGGTGGCAGAGATCTTCCTACTCAAAGCTCTTGAACACCAACCACATGAGCCTGTGTGTATAGCTAATATTACCCTGGGAATCAGAGAAGCCAGTGCAGAAAGAAACCATAGGGTCCAGTTAAATAAGAGACACATCTGGAGGGTCCAGTTAAATAAGAGACCTCATTCTTTCCAACACTCTGGAGAGACTAGGCTTTGAAGGGAAGGGATGGGAAGGCAGCTCAGAGCTTCCTGGGTCCCCTTCTTCTCTCGACTCCAAAGGTCTCAGGACAAAACTCTGATGATGAGGGGAGAAGATACGATATGCAAATTCAGTTTGAGATTAAAGTTGCAACTGGACTGAGTTTTAATAATAGAAAATAACCAGAAAAGTTTTGAAATCTGCCTAGGATATCACTAAGGAATGCAAATGGCAGATTTGACTGAGCTTGGTTCTAGGCAGTAACTAGAGAAAAATAAAACTATATTATGTTCATGCACCACTGAGTTGAGACAGCGCTATATACTCATTATAAGTCTTCTAAAAATCATTTGTCCCCAAAGGGACACAGGCATCTCTAAAAGAAGTGTTTATAGTATTAACTGGAGATGCCTTTTTTTGTAAGAAAGTCATAAATTTCTGGTATTGTTGCCAGGCAATCCAGTCTGGGGAAATCTTCCTATGCACTAGGTGAGACCTCAACCCACGGAAGTGTTCTTAACTTTGATGGAGAAAGAATTCACAAGCAGGTTAAGCAGGTACAAAAAAACAGTGTTTAATAAGGCAAAAGAACACACTCAAGAAGGGAGTGAGAATGGGCTCCAGGGGTGTGCAGCACAGTGGGGTTTGGGCTGGATCATCTTATCCTCGGAGTTTAAGCAACTAGTGAAGTATTCATCAGGATAAGTGGGGTTTTCTCAGAATAGCGAGGGAGTTTCTGGGAAAGAGGCGGACACCATCTTTTTGTTCTTACATGGTGTGGGTAAAATTGCAATATTTCCAGAATTTCTCACCTGGCTTCAGTACATATGCATATCAATAGGTGTTTCCAAGGGGTGGAGAGAATTAGGCCATCTACATATCAATAGGTCATTTCAGGGGCATTAGGGGTGGGGGGTGCATTATCTAGACCAGAGAGGTTGGGTGGAGCTCTGTTCTGCTGCAGCCTGTTCTAGAGAGAGACAGGGTGACTGCTTGTAGGAAATAAATGGGTTTCTTAAACTGTATTTCTTCCTTTGACTGATTTCAGTTTCAAAGGTATTTTGCCCTGATATTTTCCCCCGGAGTTACAGATAGTCTTCTTAGGAAATGTCATGGCTCCAAGGGGTGTGAATTTTAGTATGTTTAATGAGCATATAATGTATTTTGAGGTGAAGTCAGGGTGAGCTTCTCTTCCATTTGGGAACCAGTCAGTGTTGGCAGGTCTGGTTTCTATACCCTCCCCCACCAACATCCAGGGAGAACAGTTGCATGAAATGTTTAGAATACAAACAAGCATCTATGAGTATAAAAAAACAGCCAAAGTCCCCAACCCCTTCCTGCTCATGTCTATCTACCTACTATAACAGTATAGAAGATGGATTTTTCCTAACACTGAAATCTTAATCAACAGCAATTTACAAAAAGTCACTTGATGTTAGTTCTTAAGGGATTCCCATGAACTTGGAGGTGAGAGGTGGGGTTAAGGTTAAGGATTATTGACCTAAACTTCCCTTCCTAGCCTTCTTAGAGTAGACTCAAAGTACACCAAGGATTTAAAAAGTCACGGTGATTAAAAATTTTCAGGGCAGGCTTACATATCAGAATATCTTTGGAGCTATTCTAGAATCCATATCCATTTAAACTGATGCCGTTCAAATACTCAGCCTCCAGGAGCTTCAATTCATTCCTGTGTGACTAGTGGATCCCTACAGAGCTTTAGTAACCACACTACCCCTACCCCCACTGCCAAAGCAGAAAAAATGCACCTACCTGGTGCAGCCAACACTTTTGCCCGGACACTAGGCATGGCTTCTCTCAGCCTGTGATCACTTGCCTTGCCTGGTCACTGACCATCGACTGTAGGCTTAACACTGCCTATGATTCCCTTCTTATTGCTCCTGACCATGGCCTCAACGTAGCTTTTGTTTGGTCATGACCTTTGCGCTGCCTATTAAGCTCTGCTGATTCTCTTGGTTAAACCAAATTGTGTCACTTTATTTTCAAACCATTTTTAAGGAACACAACATGGGAGGTGAACAAGGATAGCAGCTTTTTCAGAGCAGAAAGGACACTGGTTGGAAAACAGTCAGAGCAGAGCTGTGTGTGGTAGCGTTCAGTATGTGTTTTCTGACCATGCTCAGCGTACCTTTCCTCCTCTGCTCTCTCACCTGTGCCCTGGAGGCTGTCTTCCCCTCCCAGCCCTCACAGAAGCAGAAAGACCGGCTTAAGGGAGCTGCTGGCCTTACCCAAGGAAAGACTCTGGTGCATGCTGCTTGTTTACATGTTTATATTCAAAGACTGGGGTCTTTGAAGTGGGGAGGAGAGGAAGCCTAGACTTGGTGAGAGTTAGAGATGGATCACATGTCAGGTCCTTGGCACCGACCAGTCCGTCCACCACCCCTGCACAGACTGTTGTCTGCAGTCCTAGATTCCTGTAAGCCCCTGCACAATGGGGTAGGAATTGGGTCACCTTGTGTGAGAAGGGGATATAAAAGGAAAACTTCATCCCTGGCAGGGGAAAAACTATTCAGAACCAATTGGATTTCTGTTTGACGCAAGGAAACCATATGCATGCTCCCACTGTTACATACTTCAGTATGAATGAGCTGGTTTGCTAGCTTCTGGGTCAAATGATGCATTTCACCCATATTTTAAGTTCTGTGTCTACCAATTCTAGAGAAGCTAATCTCACAATTGAAAACGCTAATTTTACAGATTCAAATGAATTACATGGTACAAAATAATACTTTACCTGGGTGATGTATTATTATAGTAATTTCCAGGTTCACTGTGCTCTGGATGTCATTGGCCATTCCATTGATCTTCAAGTTGACTATCTTGTCCCGTCCAGCGGGACCTAGTTATTTGTGGGGACGAGGGGGATCCGACCTGAAAGAAAATGGGGGCGAGAGAAGAGCGAAGGCAAGACAGTATTCTGATCAAGCCCTCAAATTTTATTGTAAGACGGGGGTAGATATACACCAGTGTTCAGGGGCAGAGTGGGCCATAGGATACTTGTAAGCAGGGGATTGGCTGCATAGCAGGGATGGCGCAGCGAGTTACATTCTGATTGGTATATGATAATGGGGAAGGAGGGGGAGAAGAGTATCTCTTGGCGCGCGCGGGCTTTCTTGTTGGCGCGCGCGGGCTCGCAGCTAATCTCCAGGAAGTGAAGCAGGAACTTCATGAACTGTGGCCATCTTGTTGTCTTTGTGTGGCTCCCAACATCTCCTCCCTTTCTATTTATTTCAGAAAGGTGGGCCTTAATCGAGTGAGGGAACAGAGGCCTGGCTCCTCCAGCAGGTTAGCATATCGCAAATGCTCACCTTAATGCTCTCGGTATCTTTTAGGGAGGAGAGGCAGAGCTGAAAGCCAAATTAATCTTAATATATCAAGGCTTTATGTACATATGGATACCAACCTCTATGCAAGCCAGGCGTATTCTCAGGGAGGACCAGAGAGGTTCTAGGAAGAACCCTCCCTTGCGGTACTTTGTCTCGCACTCATCTCGATGCCCATACCCTCATAGTTGGGGGTCTGTCTGGTTCTGGCCGACCAGCATGTGGGCCACATTAATTACGATGCCATAATCGATGGTACCATGGTTGAGGTGCCTGTAAAGTTGAGAACTGGAGGCCGGGAGCATTGGTTGGTTCGGTGTCAGACTCTCCATCACAGGCTGTAAGTCTGTGATAATGAACAGCAACCGCTGGCTTGACGAGCTGGTCAACTTGCTCTCGAATAAAGGCTGTTAGTTTTCTTAAGGCCCAAGGGCCAAAAGACACTAAAAGGAGGAGTCCTGCTAAGGGTCCAAGGATGGTGGGGATCAGAGTTGTGAGCCATGGGGACTTAGTGAACCAGGACTCAAAGGGACCTTGGCTAGCTTCTCGCTCTCTCTTTCTCTGGTCTAGCCTTTCTCTAAGCTTGGACATTGAATCTCTTATTATTCCGGAGTGGTCTGCATAAAAACAGCATTCTTCTCTTAAAGCTGCACACAGTCCTCCATCTTTTAGGAGCAGTAGATCTAGCCCCCGTCTATTCTGCAAGACGACCTCAGAAAGGGAAGTCAGAGATTCTTCAAGTTTGGTAATAGATTGTTCTATGGTTTTTAGATCGTCGTCAATGGCGGTTCTCAGCCCTTCATAGTTTTGGTTCCCCTGGATGATGGCAGCTGTCCCTGTTCCTACTCCTGCTGCAATTCCTGCTCCCACTAATGTGGCTAGGGTCAACGAGACTAATTCTCTCTTGTACCTATTTTTAGGGTCGAACTCAGTGACAAATGAGGGATTATCATGATATATAAGTCTCGGCACTAGTTGAACCATAACACAGAAATCATGGGAGAAATTGAAAACAGAGGTGGAAACACACGGTGTTAGTCCAGTGTTACAAGCCCACCATCCTTGACGGGGAGGGACTAGATATCTAGATTCACTCGAGGTAACTATGGGTATGGTGTTATTACACAGACTCTTATGGGTTGAGGGAATTGTTCCTAAACATGTAGCTTTTCCAGTTACCTCAGTCAGGGTTAACTTCTGCATGCCCCAGCTACAGGCTTCGTGGCTGGTCGTATTGTTAAAATTGCCTAACAATCCTAGTCCTTCATAGTAAGGAGGTGAAGAGGAAAAGCATAACCAACAGGATTTGGTAGTATTTGGGTTGGTGGTATTTAGAACTCGGAAAGCTCCTTCAAGGAGGTTGAGAAGGCGCTGTCCGGTGCTAGGAAGGAAGGTGGGTCGGTTAAGAGTGGAGGCGAAGGAAGGGGTGGCAGCGTCTGCAGGTGGGGCTAGGGTTGGCGCGGGTGGGGCTGGGAGACGCGGCTGGTCTCGCAAGACAGTGTTGGGTCCTACTGGGACAACTGAAAGAGGCTCTACTTTAAGCTTGAGCATAAACAAGACTCCATTATCATAGCCACTCTGGTAGAGTCTCAGTCCCCACATAAGCCCGTTTTCCCAGTTTGTTGCCTTTTTTCCTGCATCTGTGAAAGAGATGTTAATAGGGTTGCAGATCGGGTATTGGGTACAAGCGGTATTCTGCGAGGTGTTCCGCTGGATATTTATGAGGCTTAGAGGAGATCTCTTTGCACCTTTTGTCAGCCAATGACATGTCCCTGTTTGTTCACAACCCCAATATCTACAGAAAAAATCTGTCCACCCACCACACTGTGAGATCTTGGCACTGCCAGCTTGGGGGCCTGGACATACATAGAAGCAGGTGTTTTGGAGTTCTTTCATGGAATTCTGGGAACCGCATCCTGGTATCCCTATTCTACCTTCGTGCCAAGGGTCTTGTTTGAAGAGAGTGCACAGGTCCACAGTGAGGTTAGGCCACCAAGTTCCCCTAGGGTGTTGTCCTGTTAACTGGACTACTACTTGTTGGGAAGCCGGGGTGATGATTTGCCATGTGAGTATCTTGGGTTCATGGGGGTTAGGGTTCTGGAAGGTGGGAAGTAACTGGGTCATTAGAATTGTTAGCGACACAATCATTTTTACACAAGCGAATTTTAAGAGGGTTATCAGTTCAAATTATTTGCCAGTCCGGGTCTGGTTGAGGCGCTTTCTTCACAGAGACTAGGTCTCTTGCTTGGAACTGGTGAGACACTGAGAGGTCTTTTGGCCTTGCCTCCTGAAATTAAACAGAAAGGGAAGGCTTCTCAGGGGTTAATATGCCCTGGACTAGAATCATTGTTTTTGCTTTTATTTGTGTCTAGAAGTTTAATGAGTCTGTCTGGGAGCCATCGGGCATTTTGTGCCTTAGCATCATATATGCAAGCATGTCCTTTCCCCCATATGAGCACAGGGTCAGGCCCGTGCCATGCGTTGGTCATCGGATCTCTCCACATAGCCTGTGCATAATTATCTGCCGTGGAGGGATGCCAAAGGCGATCAGCAGCGGTTTTACCCGCGGAGTCATAAGTAAGGAAATTAAGAACAAACAGTGCATGATTTAGGAGTGTCTTTGCATTACCTGTTTTCGGATAAAGTACTTCTCCCCCCGACTGAAGTTTGAATAACATGTTTTTAAGGGTTAAGTGGGCTCTTTCAACAATGCCTTGGCCTTGGGGATTATAGGGAATTCCTGTTATGTGCTTAATACCTAACTGCGCACAGAACTGTTTAAAGCTAGAGCTGGCGTATCCAGGCCCATTGTCAGTTTTTAAGATTTTAGGTGGTGGTAGATATGCCAGGCATGAGAGAACATGGGTAATAACATTTTTAGTTGCCTCTCCCGTTTGCAAGGATGCACATAGGAAACCACTACATGTGTCAATAGACACATGGATATATTTTAATTTACCAAAGGGAGGGTAATGAGTGACATCCATTTGCCATATCTCTCCTGGAACTAACCCCTGGGGGTTGATTCCGTTATGAGGCTCTGGGAGGAGAGTTAGACATCCTTGACATTGCCGAACTATTTGGCGGGCCTGTTCTCGGGTGATTGAAAATTTGAGTCTAAGAGTATGAGCATTGAGATGATGTAGTTCATGAGCCCGTTGGGCTGCAGCCAAGGGTGAGTCTGACGTGACAGAGGCTACTAATTGAGTCGCCAGATCAACTCTGTCATTGCCTTTGGCAAGCGGCCCTGGAAGGCCAGTGTGAGCGCGTATGTGCCCGATGAAAAAAGGGGCATCGCGGTTTAGAATTAATTTTTGCAATTTTGCGAATAGGGGGGAAGCATTTGTAGAGGGACGTATGTAAGGCACTGTCTCTAATAGGGGAACAGAGGTTGCTACATAGGCACTGTCAGTGTAAAGGTTAAAGGGGGCATCTATTAAAAGCTCAAAAACTTTGATTATTGCAGTTAGTTCAACAAGTTGTGCAGAAGAGAGGTCTGTCTGTATTCGAGTAACTTGCCCATTAATACTGAAAGCGGCTATACCGGAGGAGGACCCATCAGAGAACACCATTACGGCCCCAGCAATTGGCGTGGTTTTAGTCCTCTTGGGAAAGACAACCGGGGTCTTTTGAAGGAACTGGACTAATCTGTCTGCAGGGTAATGATTGTCTATTGTCCCCTGGAAGGAGGTGCAGCTAATTGCCCAATCATCATCATGTTGAATAAGCCATTGTAATTGAGATGTATTGTATGGGAGGGTTATAACTTCAGGGTCTCTCCCAAACAACTTGAGAGCTGCCTCTCGGCCTAAACGTAAGAGGGCAGCAACTAATTGAGGATAGGTAGCTAAGACTCTAGGGGGGGAGGCTGGCAAATGAACCCAAAATAGTGGATGGTTTTGCCAAAGGACTCCTGTAGGGGAGAAGGGGGTAGGGAAAATGAGCAGCCACAAACTTAGATGTGGAGAGAAGTAGCTAATGGTCTGTTCAGAAATAGCCCGCTCTACAATGGTTAATGCCCTTTGTGCTTCTGATGAAAGCGAGCGGGGGGAGGAAGGATCAGGGTCTCCACGTAGGACATCAAACAAGGGCTTTAACTCTCCGGTGGTCAGCTTTAAATAAGGCCTGAGCCAGTTGATGTCTCCTAGCAGACGCTGAAAATCATTAAGAGTGTTTAAGGAGCTTCTCTTTAACTGAATTTTTTGAGTGAGGATTTTATTAGAAAATAATTCAAAGCCTAAAAAAAGTTGGGGGGGGTGGACCTGGACTTTTTCTGGGGAAATTTGTAGTCCTCGATCTCGGAGGGCAGTGACTAGCTGTTGACTGGCCGCATAGAGCTGTTGCTGGTCAGGACTGGCAAGAAGAATATCATCCATATAATGGATAATATACAAAGTGGGGAAGAGCAACCTAAAGGGGTCTATAGTCTGGGCTACAAACTTTTGGCAAAGAGTGGGGCTGTTGGCCATTCCTTGTGGGAGAACTCTCCACTGAAACCGGGGAGAAGGCCTTACACAATTGGTAATGGGTATACTAAAGGCAAAACGTTTGCAATCATCAGGATGCAAAGGTATGGAGAAAAAGCAATCTTTTAGATCAATTACTAATTTGACATACCCTTTAGGGATGGCTATTGGAGAGGGAATTCCCGGTTGTAATGCGCCCATAGAGACCATAGTCTTATTAACCGCCCTGAGGTCTTGTAGGAGCCTCCACTTGCCTGATTTCTTTTGGATTACAAAGATTGGGGTGTTCCAAGGGGATGTAGAAGGTTCAATATGTCCAGCAGCCAGCTGTTCCTGCACTAACTCTATGGCTGCATTTAATTTTGTAGTGGTAAGGGGCCATTGATCGATCCAGACAGGAACATCACTTTTCCAAGTAATCTTGTCTGCCTGGAGTGCAGGAGGAGCAACGGCCCTTACGAAAAATGTTTTTCAAACCCTAAACCTGAGCGGTCTATCTTAGGCGTGGCCAGTATCGGGTTGGGATCTCCCTGTTTTAGTTTGCCCAACCCCTGACCAGGGAGGTAACCCTGTGAAAGCATCTGCTGTGTTACAACTTCATTAGGGCTACACATGATGACCTTCATTTGAGAAAGGATATCTCTTCCCCAAAGATTTACCGGCAACCCAGGAACTACGAAGGGTTGAATGAATCCGGTATTTCCTTCTTCATCTTCCCAGTTTAATAACTGTGAGCTCTGTAAGGTGTTTCTTGACTGCCCAATTCCTTGTAGATGGGTCAAGGAAGCGTGTAAGGGCCAGCTGGAGGGCCATGAAGCCTGAGATATGACCGTAGAGTCGGCCCCCGAATCTAAAATTCCTTCAAATACTTTTCCTTGGATCTTAAGTTTAAGAGTGGGGCGTTCTTTAGTAATAGCTTGGATCCAATATAAGTCTGAAGAACCTGGGGTAGAGGAGCCTCGCTGCTTATGAATAGCAGGGTGAGATGTACTTAAAGGGAGGGGGAGCGCCTGCGCAAGGCGCTGACCTTTCATAATGCTGACAGGGCACTGGGGGGCACTAGCAAGAATTTTTATTTCTCCAGTATAGTCATTGTCAACTAAGGAAGGGTGGACAATAAGGCCGTTTATTGTGGTGGAAGCTCGCCCTAAAATTAGAAAATAAGTATCTTTGGGAGGTGGGCCATAAATTCCTGTGGAAATAATTGTAATTCCCTCTTCAGGCGTTAACATTGTTGAGGAGGAGGCACAGAGGTCAAGTCCTGCACTCCCGGGTGTGGCCCGATAGAGGGCGGGAGTGCTACAGCTAGGCTGTTCCCCGAGGCCGGCTGAAATGGAATTGGCTGGGGGGCCCGGGGCTGGCCCCTCAGCCCGTTTCCCTGAAAAGGGGGGGTGAAAGGATTTGTGGTACTGTAAAAAGGATTTGTTGGATTGTTACGGCACTCTTTGGCCCAGTGCCGCCCCTTATGGCAGCGAGGGCAAATACCGGGGACTGACCCAACTCTAGGAGGAGGAGCTGTGGTAGGGCATTGGCGAGCGAAATGGCCTGGCTGTCCACATTTAAAGCAGTTACGCATAGGCGGTGCGCCCTTGGGGAAGGAAGGAGGATAAGAAGCCGGGGGAGTTTGAACAGCGGCACCTACAGCTAAAAGGGCTTGGACTTTGGATGTAAAAGGATCGACATCTCTACACATTCTCAGCATTTCATCAAGAGTTTTGTCTCGAGTCTTACCGCGGAGGACGGCTCGACATGCCGAATTGGCGTTTTCATAGGCTAGCTGTTTTACAATCTTATCATTGGCAGCCGCGGAACCAAGGGTCCTTTCGGCGGCCTCTAACAGTCTGCTAACAAATTCGCTATAGTCTTCTTGCGAGCTTTGAGTGATCTTAGTTAGAGGAGTGTTAGCAGTCCTGGAAGCAGGGAGTGATATCCAAGCGCCCAAAGCGGCATCTTTCACTTGAGATAAAAGACCAAGGGGAAGGCGCTGCTGCCTGGTTTCAGAGATATATCTGCCCTGTCCCGTAAGCTTATCAAAAGTCTAGGACGCTGTTGGGGAATGAGGGTCTTTTACATTGGCAGCAGCGATGGTCTGACAGCGGTCAGCAAAATCTGCCTTCCAAGTTAAAAACTGACCACGGGTAAGCACAGCCTGGACTATACGCAGCCATTCACCTGGGAGTAAATGTCCTCTTCGAGACAGCGAATCAAGAACAGAAAGGGTAAAAGGGGCATTGGGGCCATAAGCTTTAACGGCCGCGTTCAGCTCTTTTAAGCTTTTGAAATGGATTTTGTGAAATTCTCTAGGGCCATCAGCAGGCTCGGCCGGCTCTGGCTCAGCCTGCTCCTCTCCCTCACTTTCTATTTCCTGAGCAGCAGGGGCGTCTTCGCCGTCGCTTTCAAGATCGCCCTCTTCCGGACTATGTGTTGTGGAGGTGGGGCCAGAGCGGGCGGAGGCCCGGGTAAGAACAGGAAAGAGCAGTTTTTTAGGTTGTTTTTTAGGTTTTGTGGCTGTAAGCGGTTTCTTAGAGAGGCCCCTTTGCGAATATAATGCGGGACGAACTGGTTGGGAGACAACTAATTTTTGGAGATGGCAAGTTATTCTTTGTTCTACTATCTGTGCTATTAGGTCTTTAGTGCTGGTAGGGGGGCTAACAGGACCGGGAGCCGGAGGGGGTAGCGGAGGGGCCGACGGGGGCAAAAAGGCCGGGGCGCAAACATTGGGAGGCTGAATAGAGGGAGTGTAAGAGGCTCTTTTCAAAACTGGGGGTGTGTAAGAAGGGGGGTTAAGCGACGGGGCGGCAAGGGGCCAATCTGGGTTGTGATACTTGGCCGCTTCGTCTTCTAGTTCAGCCGCGTCTCCCGGATCTAAAGGCTCGCCATTTTGGCTCTTAGTCACGACTGGAAAAACCTTTTGTGTATCGACAAAGTCCGAATCTCGAGGGAGAGGCGGATAAATGCAACATTTGGGAGGGGTATCATGGAGGGCACCGAGCAAAGATGGTGTCGGGCTAGGGGAGGGGGATTTAGCTGATTTTGGGGCAGGGGGATCACTCGAAAGAGACGATTTTGAGGCCGCCCGAGATAGGGGGCGGAGGCAATATTCTGCCACTGACAAGAGTTGACGTTTATCAGGGTCAGTATTTTCAACAATATCTCTGATAAGACCCCAATAGGAAAATACTGAAACAGGAACAGAGTCAGGGCCGTTTTTGATAAGATAATCATTTAAATCTCTACCTACTTTCTGCCATTTTTTAGGATGAATTTCGGGGCCATTAATGATAAACCACGGACAGACTTCATCAACAAAAATAAAAAACTTTACCAAGTCTTTCTTTTTAACTCGAACTCCTCTCTCCCTAAGTGAACTTTTTAGGTCTCTTATGAAGACCGCTTCTTTACTTAATTTAGTTCCCATTTTCTTGTAAGGCGGCCGGTACTCACCAGGGACGACGACCTCCGTGAGCGGCGAAAGGCGTCTCCTATTGTTTCATCAAGAAGGGGTCTGGCCAGACGATATCTTACTCGGGGGTCCGCCTGCGAAGGATCCGCGCCTCGAGCCCCACGTTGGGCGCCACTTGTCCCGTCCAGCGGGACCTAGTTATTTGTGGGGACGAGGGGGATCCGACCTGAAAGAAAATGGGGGCGAGAGAAGAGCGAAGGCAAGACAGTATTCTGATCAAGCCCTCAAATTTTATTGTAAGACGGGGGTAGATATACACCAGTGTTCAGGGGCAGAGTGGGCCATAGGATACTTGTAAGCAGGGGATTGGCTGCATAGCAGGGATGGCGCAGCGAGTTACATTCTGATTGTTATATGATAATGGGGAAGGAGGGGGAGAAGAGTATCTCTTGGCGCGCGCGGGCTTTCTTGTTGGCGCGCGCGGGCTCGCAGCTAATCTCCAGGAAGTGAAGCAGGAACTTCATGAACTGTGGCCATCTTGTTGTCTTTGTGTGGCTCCCAACACTATCTGATCTGGATCTTTCTGTGGATGATGATGGTTGTACTAACCACTGCCAGTTCTGGAGTGGTCAGCCCGTGATGTAGCTGAAAACTCAGTAGTCCAAGGTCTGGCTCCAAGTCATGGGTTCCAACTGCAGATTCATGTACGATTACTTCTGTGGAATTAAGCATACACAGGAACATCATCAACAAGTCAAAATTATTGAGTCAATTTTGGGAAAAAATCATGTTTGTTTATGTGTGTGTGTACATGTATATGTTACAGAGAAGTAGATATATGACTATACTTCTTGAGTAGTTTATGATCAAAGAGTTAACTTATTAAGTTAGCAACTTTATATTTAGAATTGTCTTATGGCTAAATATTTCTTGGTTCCTGAATATGTGCTTATATACATGTATAATAAAACATTAAAGTTGAAGTTTCAACTGAGATATTAAGATACAAAAGGTGCTGTTTACCAAAATAAAGTGTGAGGAGAAAAATAATTGGAATCATGCAGTATGTGACCTTTCCAGGCTGGCTTCTTTCACTTAGCAATACACATTTAATATTCATCCATGTCTTTTTGTCTCCTGGTAGCGCAATTATTTTTGTCACTGAATAATGTTCCATTGTATGGCTGTTCCAAAGTTTGTTTATCCATTCACCTATTGAAGAATGTTTTGGTTGCTTCCAGTTTCTGGCAGTTATAAATAAAGCTGTTATAAACATGTGTGTGCAGATATGAGTATTCAAATCAGTTGGGTAAATACCCAGGAGTATATGATAAAACTATAATTAGCTTGCTAAGAACCTGCCAAACTGTTTTCCAATGTGGCTGTATGATTTTGCATTCTCATCAACAATGAATGAGAGAGCTCTGATTGTTCTGCATCATTGCCCACACCCAAGGTCATCTAGATGTTCTACTATGTTTCTTCTAGAAATTATGTTTCACATTTTACATTTATATAAAAAATTAACCTGAGTTAATTTTTGTAAAAAGTGTAAGGTATGTATCTAGGTTGATGGTTTTTTTTGCATATGTATATCTAATTGTTCTAACAGCATTTTTTAAAAAGACTTTTTCTCCATTGAATTGCTGTTTCCTATTTCAAAGACCAGCTGTTGACTCAGTTGACTGTATTTGTTTGGGTCTTTTCCTGGGTTTTATTCCATTTTGTTCTTTTCCAATATATGTCTCCATTCTTTCATCAATACCATGCTGATTTGATAATTGTGGCTTTTAAGATTATTTTTTAGGTAAAATACACAGAAATACCTGCCCTTATGTATCTCTGGGGAGAGAAAATCCTGGGGCAAAATATCTCTAAAACCAAAATCAGTCAAAAGGAGAAATAAAGCTTAAAACCCGTTTATTGCTTACAAACTGCGGTCTGGGGGCAGTCCCTTTCCTGCTCTGGAGGAAGGAAGCAAAACCTCCCCCCAACCTCCCAGGTTCAGATAAGCCCTCAGTTACCCAGTGATATGGAGATGAACTACTTCTGTCCACCCCTTAGGAATGCCTGTTGATATGGAGATGCACTAAAGCCAGGTGAGAGATTCTAGAATATTACAATTTTACCCACACCTTGTAAGAACTACATGAACGTAAGGTATGAGAAATTGGGTGGAAATTGAAGTGTTGATTAATGTGCTGAAATGAACACTTAATTTGTGAAATGAGATTGTATTCTGTTACTTAAAGTAACTGTGTCAGTGTCTTTTACTTTAAAATGAATAGAAATCTGCTGAGTTTTTATCTAGTGCAGGTGTAAATCTTCATTTGCTGAATAGTTTCAAATGGCAGAGGAGAGACAAAAATAAAGTTGAATTAATGAAATCCCACTCAATGGGTCTATTAGATGTATGTGTCCAATGTATAAATATGTTAGAACTCATGTGGCATTTAAATAGTTATTTCATGGATTTAGGTTAACATGGGTCAAATTGTGTGTCCTGAAACATAACCATATCCATCAGGTAAATACTTGATATTTATTATAAAGTATAACAGTTAAATTGTAAGTACTAAGTATATTTTCTGGTACCACATTTTGGAAGGAATTATGTTGTGTATCCTTTTCTTAATATTATATTGACAACCCAGGTAAAATGCAAGTAGGTCCAAATAACATTTATGTTTTTTTTCTTAAAAAGTAAACTTTAGGTTGCCTTAATAATAGTCTATTAATTACCAGCCATTTCTCTGTGTCTGTATTTTTCCTGACCATGGGTCTAAAGCCACATCAATATGCCTTGTATTGTATAGCACGACTATTATTTAAGGTATTTTCTATTTCTTATCTAATTTTATGTCTGAGACAAAGTGTAATGTACACTCTTACTCACTTTTGCTGCTGTTAGAGTTTATCATCATTGGTGATTTGGGAGGTGGCTCCACTGTTGCCTATTTGCCTTCGTCCAGTAAGAAACAACGTCAGCCATTAAGATTGATTAATAACATTAAAGTAGCTCAGAAACTATTACTCATTTTCCCAGTAATCTGCCTGATTAGTTTACATTTTTCCATGTTTGTATTTCAACAAAGAAAGATGTTGTTGATAATTACCTCTTTGTGGAAATAAACCTGTTTAGGTAGGAGTGACTATTTAGCTTAAATCAGAAGTAGGCTAACTTTTTCTATAAATATTTTAGGCTTTCTGGACTATATAGTCTCTGTCTCTGTCTAAGCCATTCAACTCTGCCATTGTATCATGAGAGTACTCACAGATAATATATACTGAGTTGAGTTCTAACAAAATCTTATATATAAAAACTGCGAGCATTTGGCCTGCAGACTGTAGTTTGCTGACCACTGGTTTAGAGAGTAGAATGTCCACTTCAAACTTTTCCTTTGAAAGTAAGTGGAATTAAATAAATGCTAGTAGGCAACTTATAAAATCTAGCATGGTGTGAAAATTACAATGGCTGCTTTTCCTATCTCTCTAACAGGAGCCCTTTAAGAAAATTTCCCAAGTATCAGAATTTTATCCAAAAAATTTCAAGAATAAGAAAGAACCAGTATCAGATGCCATTGTGTCTGTCCAGAGGAGGAATAAAAGAGCAAATTCTACAGTCTGAGCCACTGGAAGTGATTCACCTCTGCTTTATAGAGAGTGGGCACATGCTTAGCAATGGCCCACCATTTTGGGGTGGGGGGCCCTCTAGTGGCTTGATTATCTGGGGCATTGCAGAGGAGCAAGGAATGGACACACATGCAGAGGTTGAAAGGTAGCTGGTGCTCCCAAGCTCAGACAGGAAAGCTATTGGAAAGACTCTAGCCTGGCAGACAGCATATTCACTCTTACCTTAGAATAAGTTACTTAATTTCCTAGTCTTGGATGGATCATAATCAGCAAATTAGTAAGGGGGAATAAGCAAGCGCACAACCGGAGAGTAAAGGAGGACATAGGCTTAAAATAGATGCAACAGCTCAAAACCCCAGCCTCATAGTCATTTACTGCTGGGATAAACAATCCTTATGTACAGATTACTGCTATTGATTTTGGTGAAGATAATTATGAAATATGGACAGATCAGTCAGAAGCATTGTAGAAATAAAAGGGAATTGGCATATGTGTGTTTATGAATAGGTACACACAAGCACAAGATCATTCAAGCTCAGTGAGATTGACCAAAGTAATGGCTGAACTGGATATGAAAAAGCAATTTCCTGGAGAAAAATTCATCAGTTGTTAAGCAGGTCAAATTATGTAGGGAACTACTACTACATACATTACCTGGAGGCAAAGGTGGACAAGGGTCCTGTGGAATCATAAAACAAAGTGAGATTAGGATCCTAATTGGTCTTGACCCCAGGTCAACATGAAAACCTTAATCATATTCTGACTACTGTTTTAAAGAGGGAAGAAAAACATCCAAATGGTAATAGCTTTCCAAAAATGATTCCAGTGATTAAAATTATTAATAAAAAAGTCTTGGCATGTAAAGGCATAAAATTATTTGAAACACTTCATTTCACCATGATGTTGAATAAATAAAGCATTACTCTCCTTAAGTAAGGCCAGATGTAGAAAAAATTACTTTTTTTTAGCTGGACTGTTTGGAGATTTGTATACATATAAGATAGTTTCCATATCTTACAAAGTATGGTGGGAATTTTAATATTTGATAATTGTGATCAATATTAAATACCTAAGAACAATTTATTCCTCACATGAATTAATTTCATGCAAATTTTAAGCTTAGATGTCTAATGCCAATACAATTAACTGCCAAACATCTTTCTTTTTCCCTATGTGGACAGCTTTTATACTGTTAGGAGATTATTTGAAATTCTTAAGTTTATGTAAGGCTTCCAATTTGATTGTCAAGAATTGTCTGAACAATTTTTTCTTTTTAAAAAATTTACCTGTTACTCATCTTTAACTTTTTTGTCTTGTTTCATGTTTTACTCTTTTTTTAATGTAATAAATAAAATATAATAGATCCAAATGAAGATCCATTTGTACCCATCCCCAATCCCACTACCCTCTTTCTTACTCCAGAGATAATCTTTATTCAAATTCATGTTTTTATTTTTATTTTTGTATATGTATTTTAATTGCTACATACTATTCCAGTATATAAATAAGCCACAGTTAGCTCTCCATTCATCTGTTGATAGACATTTGGGTTTTATCTGGGTCTAAACAACAATGAGATCAACTTTGCAATGTTTGTTTCTACATACACATATCTAGAAGGAGTATTTTTAGGTATGTTGAACTCCAACCTGGTTTTTACTATCTCCAGCCTGTACCAATGTATGTATTCCAAATAAATGTGTCCTTTCTTAGGCAATTTTATTTATCAGTTCATACCACTGACTTCAGACTCAAAATATTTACAAACTGTATAGAAATTACTGGGAATAAGCTCGATGGCCTAATTCGTCACAGCAGTCCCTCCCTTGGCAGTTGCAATATTTTGAGAGATACAATTCAGCCCAAGTTATGTCTAAATCCACATTTTAATGAGTCCAGCTAGTAAGATCCTACTGTGTTTCCTTCAGAATTTAAATTTTGCCTAATTATTCTATTTCATTCTTTGATATTTCTTTATTAGCTAGCTCCACAGCTCAAGTAATATTGCCCTGATTAATTAGTAGCTGTGGATTGTTAACTTGGCTTATCAGTCATTGCTTTCCCAAGGTATTTGTTAATCTCTTGTCCAAGCTGACATGCATAGGTCTGTTTGAGTTTCCTCCTCTGGTTAAGGCAATCACGGTATTATAATTCTTCAGTCTGTCAGTTATTCAGCTATCTGTGTATTTGTTCATTCATCAACCATTTATTTTTCATCTTCTGTGTATCATGCCCTCTTAGGGCTGGGGACAAAAAGGTGAATAAGGTTTAGGCCTTGACCTTGACTAAGTCACAGTCTGGAGAGAGATGTGATTGTGCTCATAGATCTATTACAAAGGAAGCAGACAAATTCTATAATCGGATAGGCACAGGGCTAGGGCTATGCAGAGGATGGAGGAATGAATTCTGCTTCACTGCTGCTTCCAATTCCTTGAGCTCTGTTTTGAAAGACTATAAAAGAGGAAGATTAAGTAGCAGAATTAACAAATCCAAATAAATGAATTCCTGAAAGTATCTAGGAAGTGCTTAGAAATTCAGCAGGGTGGGAATATAAAGCACAGTGGGGAGTTTTGGAGGATGAAATTAGAAAGATATTTTGGGGACCATATTGGTCAACTATTACTGTGTAAAAATGACTTCAAAGCTTAGTAGATTAAAAAATTATCTCAGACTTTCTGTGGGTCAAGAGTTGGGGAGCAGCTTAGCTTTGTGGGTCTGGCTCAGAGTCTCTCATGAGTTTGCACTAAGGATGTCAGCATGAGCTGTGGTCATCTGAAGGTGTGAATGGGATCTGTTTCTTCATTATAAATATTTTTCTTTCTATTTTTGTATACTTCCCCAATTTTTTTTGAAAGTATATCTTCCCAGTCAAAAGAGTTCTTAACCTGATCCTTGATCCCCTTGGTGAATTTCAGGGTGTCTTTGAATATCTTAAAATACATGCAGATTATTCTCTCTGCAGCTTACTGCTAGATAAAAATGATATGTCCATGCAAATTAGAGCCACCACAAAGGTGTGGGTGAAGCACAGGGCTGCTCACCAGTCCTCTCACTCTCATGCCTGGCAAGTCCTTGCTGGTTTTTGACAGAAGACTTCAGTTTCTTATCTCATGAGCCATTCCAGAGGCCTGCTTATGGACCTGGCCTTCAAAGTCACATATCATCATTTCTACAGTATCCTAATGGTTACCCTGGTCTTTCCTATTCAATCTGGGAGGGAACTACACAAAGACATAAACACCAGAAGACAGGAATCACTGGGGGTCATCTTGGAAGTGGGTTTTCACAGGGGCAGACTGGGAAGTGCCTTGTTCAGGACTTTGAGTTTTTAAAAATAACTTCATGAAGAAATGAAGTTTATTATTTTAAATAACATTTACAGAAGTATATATGTATATTGTAGGAAATTTGGGAAGTATACAAATGTACAAAGGAAACACACTTATCACTAGAGAGGATCATTGTTAATGTTTTAGTTTATTTCTTTCCAGCTTTCTCCTATTTTTAAGGTTTTTGTTCTTTTCCCCAACTTTTTACTATAGTCTAAGCATCTTTTCATATACTTTAAAAAGTAAATAGATTTTTAGACAGAGTAGTTAAGGAAGCTAAACTGGAGTCCTGAGAATTTTGGGACAGAGACCAATAAGGAGTCTATTAGAGATAATAGGCAGCACTGTGGTTCACCCTTCCCTTTGTGGTGACTCTAATTTTCATGGATGTGTAATTTTTATCTAGCAGTGAATTGCAGCTTTGGAGAATGATTTGCACACACTTTTAAGATATTCAGTGACACCCTGAAATTCATATAGGGGATCAAGGACTGCAGGCTAAGAGTTCCTCTGACTGGGAGGACTCCATGAAGATGAAAAACAGGCTTAGTTGGAAAAAGATGATGGGGAGAAGTAGGCAATTGTACTTAAAGTATAGGGGTGCACATTTTGCAGACAGAGCAGCTATCTCCAGGTATAACCAGGGTAGCAGCTTGCCAAAGTGAAGAGGACGGGAAGGTCCTTGGAAGGGAGGAATCCAGGTGCCCTAGACCACAGGATCAGGGTGTTAGCTAACTTAGCTGCACAAATTTGAAGATACCCAAGGTAATGTCAAGAACTAGGATGGAAAAAAGACAACTAACTCCTCTATGGTGGCCTGGAAGTGTTGGTGGAACAAGGGAGGGCATGACTAAATGTCACAGGCCTCAAAAGAAAGGGCTTTGAATGAGGGCAAAAGAGCTGGATGGACACAGGCAATCTGGCACCAGCAGAATGCCATCCTTCTCTTGGGATTTTTCCGTTTCAGTTAAAGGAAGGTGTATTAGTTTCTTAGGACCACCATAACTAAGTACTACAAATTCAGTGGCTTAATAGATTGGCTTAAAGGTGGTGGCATAATAGATGAGACAGAAAGCTCTTCCCAAAACCACATATATTATGAAAATATAGCAAATACAACTAATCCAGAAACAGCAACAGGAAAGAATGTTGTGACATACTGCCTACATCTGGGGAAAAGAGCAGACCTCATGGAAAAGGGAAAAGTACCAAAGCTGTGATCTGGTGGGACCCAAGCTCTTCCCCTACCCCAGCCCACCAGTGGGAGGAACAGAAATGGAGCAGGGAGGGGTGGAGACCTAGGACTGCTAAACACCCAGCCCTGGAGATCTGCTCTGGTAGCATGAACCTACATTACATGGTACTCTTTAGTGGGGTTGGAAAGCTAAGATATGCAGAATACCCAGAAAGACTGAGATTTCAACTACTTGTGGAGAACAAGCACTCACAACCTGCCACTCTCAGACAAAAGAAAGGTGGGCCTTCTGAAAGACTTCCCAACAGTGAGAGGGCTGCTAAAGGGGCAAAGATTGCACAGAGCTTGCTGCTCAGGAGAAAGAACAAGTGGACAAAACTGTCCCAGCACACTCAGCCCATCAGGATGGGAACTTTCTGGAGCTTCAGGCAGTCCATCCCCCTGGCTGGCAATGCAGCTCCAAGTCCCCCACTGCAATACATAGCGTGCAGCTCCTTCCTCCTGCTGGAAAAGGCTTGCAAATCTGTTGGCCCTGCCTTTGCACCAGGCCACCCAGAGGGCAGTACTGCCAACAGAAGCTAAAAGGGTGTAGCATAGAGGCTTCTCCCTGTGTGCTTGGCCCACTGGCCCTGGCAGTGGAGGCATGCACTACAGCTGGAAGCAGGAAAGAGCACTTTCTTCCTGACAGGCACCAGTGTTGCTGGCTTGTGACCTCCTGCCATTGCCCCAGGGGCTGAGCAGCTTCAGAGAGTAGAGCTTCTGGGCACTAGAGGGTGCCACCTACAAATATGAAATGGCAAAGAAACCTGGTTAAACCCCAAATCCCACAAACACCAGAAAGAAGGTCAAGTAAAATTGAACTCACTAATATTCCTGAAAGATTGCAAAATAAAAATCATAAACATGCTCATGGAGCTACAGAAAAATATTCAAGACCTCAGAGAGGAATTCAAGAAAGAGAAAGAAACTTTGAAAAATACAGTATCCAAAATGAAGCATACAATGGAGGGATTTAAAAGCAGATTAGATGAAGTAGAGGAGGCAGTAAATGAAATAGAAATTAGATAAGATGAATACAAAGAAGCTGAGGCACAGAGAGAAAAAAGGATCTCTAGGAATGAAAGAATATTGAGAGAACTGTGTGATCAATCAAAATGAAACAATATTCACATTATAGGGATACCAGAAGTAGAAGAGAGAGAAAAAGGGATAGAAAGTGTATTTGAGGAGGTAATTGCTGAAAAATTCCTCAGTGCAGGAAGGGATAGTCTCTTAGGTCATGGAGGTGCACAGATCTCCCAACATAAGGGACCCAAGGAAGACAACACCAAGACATATAATAATTAAAATGGCAAAGATCAAGGATAAGGACAGACTAGTAAAAGCAGCCACAGAGAGAAGAAAGATTACATACAAAGGAAAACCCATAAGACTATCATCAGACTTCTCAGCATAAAACTTAAAGGCCAGAAGGGAGTGGTATGATATATTTAATACAGTAAAACAGAAGGGCCTCAACCAAGAATACTCTTTCTGGCAAGATTATCATTTAAATTTGAAGGAGGTATTAAACAATTTCCAGATAAGCAAAAGTTGAGAGAATTTACCTCCCACAAACCATCTTTACAGTTTATTTTGGAGATACTGCTATAGATGGAAGTGTTCCTAAGGCTAGTAGCTGTCACCAGAGGAAATAAAACCACAGCACAGGAAGTAGAACAATTAGTTACTAGGCAAACACAAAATTAAATCAACTACCCACAAGTCAGTCAAGGGATACCCAAAGAGTATAGCATATGATACCTAATATATAAAGAGTGGAGGAGGAATAAAAGGAAGGGAGAAAAAAAAGGAACCTTTAAATTGTGTTTGAAATAGTGTAGTAAGTTAGTTAAGTTAGACAGTTAGATACCAAAGAAGCTGCCCTTGAACCTTTGGTAACCACAAATCTAAAGCCTGCAATGGCAATAAATACATATCTACTGATAATCACCCTAAATGTAAATGGACTGAAAGCAGCATTCAAAATACGTAGAGTCAATGAATGGATAAAAAAGCAAGACCCACCTATATGATGCCTACAAGAGACTCACTTCAAACCCAAAGACAAACTAAAAGTGAAGGGATAGAAAAAGATATTTCATGCAAATAATAGGGAGAAAAATGCAGGAGTTACAGTACTTGTATCAGACAAAGTAGACTTCAAAACAAATAAAGTAACAAGAGACAAAGAAGGACATTACATAATGATAAAGGGGTCAGTCCAACAAGAAGATATAACCATATCTGTGCATTCAACATAGGAGCACCTACATTTGTGAAACAAATACTAACAGAATTAAAGGGGGAAATAGAATGCAATGCATTCATTTTAGGAGACTTTGACACATCACTCACTCCAAAGGACAGATCAACCAGACAGAAAATAAGTAAGGAGACAGAGGCACTGAATAACACATTAGAACAGATGGGCCTAACAGACTTCTACAGAACTCTGCACACAGAAGCAGCAGGATACACATTCTTCTAAAGCACACATGAAACATTTTCAAGAATAGATCATATTCTTGAAAATAAAAAAGAGCATCAGTAAATTCAGAATAACTGAAACTGTACCAACCAACTTTTCAGACCACAAAGGTGTGAAACTAGAAATAAATTATGTGAAGAAAACAAAAAAGCCTATAAAGACATGGAGGCTTACCAACATGCTCCTAAATAATCAATGGATCAATGACCAAATTAAGACAGAGATCAAACAGTATATGGAGATGAATGAAAACAGTAACCCAAAACATCAAAATCTGTGGGATGCGGTAATGGCCTTGCTAAGAGGGAGGTATATTGCAATACAGGCGTACCTCAGAAAAGAAGAACAATCCCATGTGAACAGTCTAAACTCACAATTAATGAAACTAGAAAAGGAAGAGCAAATGAGGCCCTGAGTCAGTAGAAGAAGGGACATAATAAAGATCAGAGCAGAAATACATAAAATTGAAAAAAAATAGAAAGAATCAATGAAAACAGGAGCTGGTTCTTTGAGAACATTAACAAAATAGATAAACCCCTATCAAGAAAAAAAGAAAGTCTACACATAAACAGAATCAGAAATGAGAAGGGAAAAATCACTATGGACACCACAGAAGTACAAAGAGTTATTAGAGAATATTGTGAAAAATTATATGCCAGCAAATTGGATAACCTAGAGGAAATGGACACATTTCTAGAAAAATACAACCTTCCAAAGCTGACCCCAGACCAATTACTAGCAATGAAATTGAATTGGGAATCAAAAATTACCTACGACTAAAACCACTGGACCAGATGGCTTCACCTCTGAGTTTTACAAATAGTTAGTGAAGACCTAATACCCATCCTCCTTATTTCTCCAAAAAGTAGAATAGGAGGGAATACTTCCAAACTCATTCTATGAGGCCAGCATCACTCTAATGCCAAAACCAGTCAAAGACACCACAAAAAAAGAAAATTACAGACCAATATCCCTGATGAACATAGATGCAAAAATACTCAAGAAAATGTTAGCAAACTGAATTCAAAAGTACATCTAAAAGATCATACACGATGATCAAGTAGGATTTATTCCAGAGATGCAAGGATGGTACAATATTTGAAAATCCATCAACATCATCCACTACATCAACAAAAAAGATAAAAATTACATAATCATCTCCATAGATGTTGAAAAAGCATTCAACAAAATTGAACATTCATTCATGATAAAAACTCTCAACAAAATGGGTATAGAGGGCAAGTACCTCAACATAATAAAGGCCATATATGACAAACCCACAACCAACATCATACTTAACAGCAAAAAGCTGAAAGCTTTTCCTTTAAGATCAGGAACAAGACAAGGATGCCTACTCTCCCACTTTTATTCAACATAGAACTGGAGGTCCTAGCCATGGCAATCAGACAACACAAAAAAATAAAAGGCATCCAGATTGGTAAGGAAGAGGTTAAACTGCATTGTTTGCACATAACATGATATTGTGCATAAAAAACTCTTAAGAATCCACCCCAAAACTACTAGAAATAGTAACTGAATTGAGCAAATCTACAGGATACAATTAACACCCAGGCATCTGGTATGTTCCTAAATACTAATGATGAACTAACAGAAAGAGAAATCAGGAAAACAATTCCATTCACGGTTGCATCAAAAAGAATAAAATACCTAGGAATAAACCTAACCAAGGAACTGAAAGACCTATACCCTGAAAACTACAAGACACTCATGAGAGAAATTAAAGAAGATACCAGTAAATGGAAACTAATCCTGTGCTCATGGATAGGAAGAATTAATATTGTCAATATGGCCATCCTGTGTAAAGTAATCTATAGATTCAATGCAATTCCTATCAAAATACCAACAGCATTCTTCAATGAACTAGAGAAAATCATTCTAAAATTCATATGGAACCACAAAAGACCCCAAATAGCCAAATCAATCCTGAGAAGGAAGAATAAAGCTGGGGGGATTATGCTCCCCAACTTCAAGCTCTACTACAAAGCCATAGTAATCAAGACAATTCGGTACTGGCACAAGAACAGACCCAAAGACCAATGAAACAGAATAGAGAACCAGATGTAAACCCAAGCATATATGGTCAATTGATATATGATGAAGGAGTCATGGATATACAATGGGGAAATGACAGTCTTTTCAACAACTGGTGTTGGCAAAACTGGACAGCTACATGCAAGAGAATAAACTGGGTTATTGTCTAACCCCATTCACAAAAGTAAACTCAAAATGGATCAAAATCTGAATATAAGTCATGACACCATAAAACTCTTAGAAAAAATAATAAAAAATCTCTTGAATATAAACATGGGCAACTTTTTCATAAACATATCTCCTTCGGCAAAGGAAACAAAAGCAAAAATGAACAAATGAGACTACATCGAACTGAAAAGCTTCTGTACAGCAAAGGACACCATCAACAGAACAGAAAGGCATCCTACAGTATGGGAAAATATATTCATAAATGACATATCTGACAAGGGGTTAACATCCAAAATATATAAAGAATTCATATGCCTCAATACCCAAAAAACAAATAACCCCATTAAAAAATGGGCCGAGGATATGAACAGACACTTCTCCAAAGAAGAAATTCACATGGCCAACAGGCACATGAAAAGATGGCTCCACATCACTAGTTATTAGGGAAATGCAAATTAAAACCACAATGAGATATCACCTCACACCAGTTAGGATGGCCAACATAGAAAAGACTAGGAACAAAATGCTGGTGGGGATGTGGAGAAAGGGGAACCCTCCTACACTGCTGGTGGGAATGTAAACTAGTTCAACCATTGTGGAAAGCAATATGGAGGTTCCTCAAAAAACTAAAAATAGAAATATCATTTGTCCCAGGAATTCCACTCCTTGGAATTTACCCAAAGAATTCAAGTTCTCAGATTCAAATAGAAATATGCACCCCTATGTTCATCGTAGCACTTTTTACAAACCCAAGATATGGAAGCAATCTAAGTGTCCATCAGTAGATGAATGGATAAAGAAGATGTGGTACATATACACAATGGAATATTGTTCAACCATAAGAAGGAAACAAATCCTACCATTTGCAACAACATGGATGGAGCTAGAGGGTATTATGCTCAGTGAAATAAGCCAAGTGGAGAAAGACAAGTACCAAATGATTTCCCTCATTTGTGGAATATAATAACGAAGCAAAACTGAAAGAACAAAACAGCAGCAAACTCACAGACTCCAAGAAGGAACTAGTGGTTACCAGAAGGCAGGGGTGAGAGAGAGGGTGTGTGTGGAGGGAGGGAGAAGGGGATTCAGGGGCATTTTGATTGGCACACATGGTGTGGGGTGGTCATGCGGAAGGCTGTATAGTGCAGGGAAGACAGCATCTTACTATGCTGATGGACAGTGACGGCAATGGGGTTTTGGGGGGGACTTGATAATATGGGTGAATGTAGTAACCACAATGTTCTTCATGTGAAACCTTCATAAGAGTGTATATTAATGATACCTTAATAAAGAAATTAAAAAATTCAGTGATTAAAATAATAGAAACTTATTCTTGCCAAGTTCTGGAGC
Source organism: Manis pentadactyla (assembly GCF_030020395.1). NCBI lineage: Eukaryota > Metazoa > Chordata > Mammalia > Pholidota > Manidae > Manis > Manis pentadactyla. Next base: position 38,425,043 of record NC_080031.1, on the reverse strand, counting down.
CAGGATGTCTGAAATGAAGGTGTCAGCAGGGCCATGTTTCCTCTGAAGATTCTGGGGAAGAATCTTCCTTGCCTTTTTCAGCTTCTGGTAGTTGCTAGCAATCCTTGTTGTTCCCTGGTTCATGGCAACATAACTCTCATTTCTGCTTCCATCTTCATAGGAACTTCTTGTCTTTCTCCTCTGTGTAAAATCCCTCTCTCCTTATAAGGATACCAGCCACTGGATTTAGAGCCACCCTAATTCAATGTGACCTCATCTTCATTTGTTTATATTTGCAAAGACCCTATTTCTAACAAAAGTTATATTTGTATATGCAGGGATTCAGACTTCAACATATCTTTTGTGAGAACACAACTCAAGCCACAGTAGAAGAGAATAGAAGAGACATTGTGAAATGAGGCTGAGGGAAGAGATGAGCTTGTTTATAATTCTAGTGCTTCCTAGAACTGAGCAGGAAGGATTAGACACAGGATTAGTAGGGGATGACTGGCCAGAAGGCAGGGAGGAGGTAGGGGTGCTGTAGCAGTGATGCCCATAAAGCAGGGGTCTCACTCTTGGATAGCACAGGCACAAAGCAGCTACTCAGTGAGAGGGGCAGGCTGGATGGGAAGCATAGGGCATTACTGGACAGAATGTGATCATTTTGAAGGAGAAGGCTCTGCTCAGCTCCAGCTGGCTGTTATCATTAAAGAATGGGACCCAGTGTTGCCAAATTTTCCCATTTTCTGAAAAAAGAAGTTCACTAAGATTATGTTACATTTCCTGAATTTTAAATCATGGTAACTAATCTACAAATATGTAGACTACAACCCCTAGGCAAGCTGGATTTATAGCATGGATGGTCAAGGATCATGTGACCAGGGGAAGCAGGGTATGAGGACAGGCAGGCAGAACAAAAATGCAATATGCAGCTCCAGGTTCCCATTGGCATGCTGCCTCTCTCTCTGATTGCATAGGACAGTATTAGGCTGCAGAGGCTGAGCCCCAGGTAGTGAGAATCATGTGATGGGATCTGCTGAGCAGGCTCCTGGAAATAGGTTGTCTTCTTTTTGTTGAGACCACTATGGCCTCTGCCTTTAAAAAGCTTACTGTTAATCTGACTGGACAACACTGTTATACCCAGGGCAGAAGGTTTATTGTGTAAACCACCTATGTAGCCAGAGCCTTCAAGGTTGAGAGGACTTAGATATGCAAAAGAGGTTGGTGTCTGGGTATTCCAGGAGAGGAAACAACATGGAAACACGAAGGGTGATAGAGTTTGCAAGAGAATGAAAAGTCCGCTCTGACTGTAGTATGTCAGGAGATGGCTAGAAAGTCTCCCCGTGCTCCAGATTCACTCACACACCTGTACTGCGTCCCAGGAGGCTGACCTCCATGGACTGACTCAACTAAGCTACCTTGCCCTTTGGCATCTGGTTAGGTTCAGTCAAGGGGGCACCAGTGAAGGGTAAGTGGAAAGTGAGCTTGGAGGAAACAGAGGCCATCAGGGCACTTATTCCCTCAGGAGCCTTCTTGCTGGGCTGGAGGTTGACAGTAGCTTTACCAGAGGTCACAGCTTCTACAGGCCCTAGGAAGCCCTCTTCTTCAGCTCCAGGTCTCAGGGGATTTCTGTGAATGGTTGTTCTCCTTGTCCTGTTAGAAAGACTCCCATGAGGTCAGCCACTGGGCAGAGGGGACTCCCTCGTATAAGTCCACTCCCTTGACCTGTGCCTTTGCTTTCCCCATCCCTGGCAGCATGCTGCTCACGGGGTTTTTCCTGCTTTAGCTCCCTCCCACTCAGCCACTTAGAACACAAAGCCAAAGTCTGAGAAGATCCCAGGATAAAAGGATACAAAGGTACAAAGTACAATCATAAGCAAAGGTACAAAGTATAATCATAAGCAAAATTGGCATGAGTGAATACAACAATCGGATCTTTAGCAGTGTCTGTGGTTTTAAATCTGATTCACCTTTATTACATTCACCAGATGAAAACCAGAGTATATTCTTCACTGTTTCAATCCTTAAAGAATCAAAGCCCTGCTCCCAACTTTACCTCTGATTCCAAATCAGTGCTGTGGACTCTGCAGCCTTCCGAGCTGTCAGGCCTGTGCTTCCATGACCTCTGTTCTAGTCACAGTGTACTTCTTACATCAGTAGACCTCATAGTGGTGTCCATGCAGCTCAGAGAGCCTTGCTTCTTCCTGTCTGTCCCTCTTCAACTTTCTCTCTCTTGTTCTTTTTTAATTTTTTGTTTCATGGCTTTCTAATCTCTAGTCCTCTAGAGCTCAAGATTTTCTCTTTGAATCACAATTTCTTTCCACCCTTTTTTTTGTGAAGCTTCTAAAAATGGTTTTCCTTTACCTTTCAACATAGCCTGGTCAGGACTAACCTCCAAACTAGTGTGACTATATCCCCAGCATGCCCGGGAGTTATCGTACCATTTCTAATTTTCATTTTTTTTTAAGTTCAAACAGTGGCATATAAATGAGCAGATCTACAACCCAAATTGCATTTCCATGACTTTGACCTCAGTCTGGTTGATTCTCTTGAGTTACACAGTGAAACTGGGTATTATGAAAGGATATTTTGTTGGCTTGTGTAACTCTGGGGAGAGAATACGTTCCTAGGCTGTGGCAAATTACCTTTGGAGCCAAAATCAGTCAAAGAGAGAAATAAAGTGGGAGAAACCTGTTTATTGCTTACAAGCAGTCATCCACTTTTGCTCACCTGTGTCTGGCATGACCCGGCTGCAAAAAGGGACCCCACCAAACCCCTCTGGTCTAGATACACCCCTGCCCCCCCCAACCCTTGTAATCACCTATTGATGTGGAGAGGGACTACTTCTCTCCACCCCTTGGAAACACCTATGGATATGGAGATGCACAAAGGCCAGGTGAGAGATTCTGGAAATATCGCAATTTTACCCACAGCCTGTAACTTTGTTTGAGTGATTTCCATAAAGTCAATTACTTTCTCTGGGTTTCAGTTTCCTCATCTTTAAAATCGAGGGAAATTGAGAAGTGTTTTTAGCACTGCACAATCGTCCAACAAAATGTATTTTAAAATAGGTCTATATGTTCTTCAGTTCACAGTTGTAATTTTTACACATTATAAAGTCAGTTAAGGAGAACAATGAATTCTGTTTTAGTAAAGAGATGCATTTAAATTGGGAAAGGTGGTGATGGAGAATGGACCATAGATGTGGGCTCAGATGATCCTCCTTTCTAGTGAATGTAAATCTAGGATTGCAAACCCATCTAGCACTTCCCACAGAATCCTTTTTCAGATTATGAATTTTGGAGTTCTGAAAACATAGTCTGATAACCACTGAGCTAGGAGATCTGAAAGGTTGCTACTCAAAGTGAAGGGTAAGAGGAAAGTGAGCTTGGAGGAAACAGAGGCCATCAGGGCAGGTAGCATGACTGCAGAGAGCAACATCAGCTTCACACGGGACCTTGTTAGAAATGTAGAATTTCAGGCCTCAGTCAGACTTCAGACCTACTGAGTCAGAATCCGCATTTCGACAAGATCCTCAAGTGATCTGTTGAACCATTAAAACTTGAGAAGCAGTGATTTGGAACACTGTTTCTCAAACTTGGCTGTACATAGGAACCAGGTAGTGCTTCTTAAAACTTAAGTATTCTTTTTTTTTTCTTCATTATACATTTTATTTTTATTATTTATTATTTTTTTTTTTTGAGAGGGCATCTCTCATATTTATTGATCAAATGGTTGTTAACAACAATAAAATTCTGTATAGGGGACTCAATGCACAATGATTAATCAACCCCAAGCCTAATTCTCAACAGTCTCCAATCTTCTGAAGCATAACAAACAAGTTCTTACATGGTGAACAAATTCTTACATAGTGAATAAGTTCTTACATGGTGGACAGTGCAAGTGCAGTCATCACAGAAACTTTCAGTTTTGATCACGCATTATGAACTATAACCAATCAGGTCAAATATGAATATTCGTTTGATTTTTATACTTGATTTATATGTGAATCCCACATTTCCCCCTTATTATTATTATTATTATGTTTTTTTTTGTTTTTTTTGTTTTTTTATTGAAGGGTAGTTGACACACAGTATTACATTACATTAGTTTCAGGTGTACAACACAGTGATTCAACATTTATATACATGATAATTCTAGATACCAGCTATCACCATACCAAGTTGTTACAATATTTTGACTATATTCCTTATGCTATACATTACATCCTGGTTACTTATTTATTTTACAATTGGAAGTGTGTTTATATATCTATATATAGATATATATATATATATATCTATATATATATATTTTTTTGTGAGGGCATCTCTCATATTTATTGATCAAATAGTTGTTAACAACAATAAATTTCTGTATAGGGGGGTCAATACTCAATGCACAATCATTAATCCACCCCAAGCCTAATTTTCGTCAGTCTCCAATCTTCTGATGCATAACGAACAAGTTCTTACATGGAGTACAAATTCTTACATAGTGAGTAAGTTACATGGTGAACAGTGCAAGGGCAGTCATCACAGAAGCTTTCGGTTTTGTTCATGCATTATGAACTATAAACAGTCAGTTCAAATATGAATATTCATTTGATTTTTAAACTTGATTTATATGTGGATACCATATTTCTCTATTATTATTATTTTTAATAAAATGCTGAAGTGGTAGGTAGATACGAGATAAAGGTAGAAAACAGAGTTTAGTGTTGTAAGATAGCAAATGTAGATGATCAGGTGTGTGCCTGTAGACTATGTGTTAATCCGAGCTAGACAAGGGCAATAAACATCCATGTATGCAGAAGATTTCTCTCAGAACATGAGGGGGGAGGTTCTAAGCCTCACCTCTGCTGCTCCCCATTTTCTCACCAGATGGCCCCCTGCGACTGTGCCTGTCTTAGGTTGTTCCTCCCTTGAGGAATCTTACCCGTCTCTGGCTAACCAGTCATCTTCCGGGGCCATACAGGGAAATGTAAAGTTGGTAAGTGAGAGAGAAGCCTTATTGTTTGAAAAGGTTAGCTTTTTACTTCTTTGCATATTTATGCCCTGTGGCTTCTATGCCCAGCATTTGTCTTGAGGTGTCTTTACCACTTGGAAGAATTATGATACTCGGTAAATTCGACATGTGGCACGAGTTCTATTTAAAGGTTGTAATTAGGTAGGAAGAAGAAAAGCTACAGAAGTAGCAGGCAGAAGAAAACCTGGGAAGATTGATTATTTCTTTGACATATCTTCTTGTAGAGTAACTTCAGCATGGATAGGTTTTAAACTACTATTTAAATTGTGCACACACATTAACATAATAGGAGTATAGTTACATAACCAAAGCATACCTGTAATTACCAGCCATCTCCAGTGAAACTAAGAAAACCAGTTAGGCACCTTAGGCATTTGTGAAAACTTATCTATGATATGGTGGATATTGTCCAACTGAACTTGAACAGTCTGAGAGAAATCAGACAAATTAAAACAACCCATTCCTGGGGACTGTTCACATCCCATATGTTCTTTTAACAGTAAATAGACTGTAGTTGTAAGATTTTGGAGCGCTACAGTTTGCACACTTCTCCTAATTCTTGGCTGAGTTCCAACAGTATAGATCCAGTCAAATTTGTTGTTTTACTGTATGCACAGGCCAGCTTAGATATCTCCTTCTTCATTCCCACGGCAAGTCCAGGAACTGGAGGGATGAGTGCATCTACAGCTGTAGCAGCGCCTGGATCTTTGTTGGGGTTTTTTGATGATCATCCTCTGGCATGAGTCTTCCAGAGAGTGCTGATGTTGGAAGTTCTTTTTCATATCGTATCTTAGTTCATTTTCAGGGTAGCCCAATTAGGCTTTGATCCTCTGTATAAACACAAACAGACCCTTTGCCTACACTTTTATATGCCCTTTATATCATTGTGTAGAACTCATTGGAGGTCACCACACAGGAACTGCTTTTTTTTTTTTTTTTTTAAATCATTAATCTACACTTACATGATGAATACTTTGTTTACTAGGCTCTCCCCTATACCAGGTTATTATTATGTTTAATGAAATGCTGAAGTGGTAGGTAGATGCAAGATAAAGGTAGAAAACATAGTTTAGTGCTGTAAGAGGGCAAATGTAGATGATCAGGTGTGTGTCTATAGACTAAGTATTAATCCAAGCTAGACAAGAGCAACAAAACATCCACGGATGCAGAAGATTTCTCTCAAAACAGGGAGGGTGAGGTTCTGAGCCTCACCTCTGTTGATCCCCAATTTCTCACCTGATGGCCCCCCTGTGACTGTGCCTATCTTAGGTTGTTCCTCCCTTGAGGAATAAAACTTAAGCATTCTTAAACCTTAAGGACCTTGCTGTTCAGAGGTCTTTTTCAGCTCTAAAATGCCATGATTTTAATATCTAGCCTGATGAATTTGGGGTGGAATAAGAGATTTAAAAAAAATATACAACTAGTTTGATCATTTAGTCCTGATTTTTTTAAATCTAGAGTTGAAAAGTGAGTTAGATAGTAAAGGAAGTCAGAGTTTTAGATATGTGAATCACCTTCATTATCTTTATTATCTATCTAGATAATTTCTAGGACATTAAAAAATGACATCTTGGGGCCAACAGACACATGAAAAGATGCTCAACATCACTAATCACCAGGGAAATGAAATCAAAACCACAATAAGATACCACCTCTCATCACTTCTAGCTCATCAGAATGACTAGTACGCGAAAGACAAGAAATAACAAGTGCTGGTGATGTGGAGAGAAGGGAAGCCTTGTGCACTGTTGGTGGGAATGTAAATTGATGCAGCCATTATGGAAAACAGTATGGAGGTCCCTTAAAGATTAAACATATAAATGGTATACAATGCAGTAATTCCAGTTCTGGATATTTACCCCCAAAAAACAAAAGCACTCATTCGGAAAGCTACACATAACCCTGTGTTCATCACAGCATGATTTACTATAGTCAAGATATGGAAGCAACCTAAGCGTCCACTGATGGATCAATAGATAAAGAAGACATGGTATGTATTTACAATGGAATATTACTTGGCCAAAAAAAGAATCAAATTTTGCTATTTGTGGCAATGTGGATGAAGCAAGGGTATTATGCTAAATGAAATAAGTCAGACAGAGAATGAAAAATATGTATGATTTCACTTACATGTGGAAGCTAAAAAGAAAACAGACTCAGAAATATGGAGAACAAAATCATAGTTGCCAGAGGGAGAGGAGTGGTGGAATGGGTGAAATAGGTGAAGGGGGTTAAAGGGTACAAACCTGAAGGGGTGCAAACTTCCAGTTATATAGTAAATAAGTCATGAGGATGTTAAGGAAGGCATAGGGAATATAGTCAATAATATTTTAATAATTTTATATGGTGACAGATGGTGACTACATTTATCATGATGAGCATTTTATAATATATATGTGTCAAATCACTATGTTGTACACCTGAAACTAAAAGAGTATGTCAACTATACTTAAATTAAAAACAATAATGACAAAATGTATTGAACTGTGTATAGACTCAAGATTCATGCATTTCAATATATGTAAATCCTATCTTAATAAGAATATTATGTAAGAAAATGACATCTTGGTATAATTATAGTATTGGTATATATCAATACAACAAAATTATAGTATTGATATATATGGTATATATCAAAGAGAAACATTCTCAATATAAAAGTGTTTTTTTCCAAGTAGGGGGAGGGGATTGCCTTTGAGTAACCGTATCTTAGACTTTTCACCTTCATTTTTGCTCTCATTAAGATATCTGAGAGTATCTGTCATAATTCAATATATTTTGTTTCAACACATCTACTTCCCCTAAAAGTAATGCCTCTGTGCTTTTGGTCTAGATCACAATGTAGTGACGATCTGGGATTCATCTGTTCCATTGAGCCTGTGCGAGTTGGTCTCTTCTCATGAGGCCTGTGCTGTCCGTCAGAGAATTATCTATGATTACCAGTCTTTCTGATGTAGGAAAAGTCCTCACTCTTTTTTACTTTATAATTTCTACTGTAAGCCATACTTTAATACTGCTGCAGCCTATGAATTTGATGACATTTAAAGCCCCACTCCCCTACATTATTTCCATCTGTAGAAACTGTATGTGTATAAAAGCTGAACAGGAAGTGTGATGACTGAAGAACATAGCTATTTTTACCTAAGTCAGAAAGCTACTCTCAGGAGAATTGCTGTTGGCAAGAAAAATGAACTTTTCTCTAGGGATGTCACTAATAGTTGATACATGCTGTGGGGCGTTTTCTGAGGCAGAACATAAGGTTCCACTTGAGTAAAAAGAACTGAGGTCTATCTATCAGAAATTTATTGACAAATTTCTTAATTTTAAGTCTTTCAATCTTAAATATCAAATGGGTCAACAAGCTATAATGATCTAACTACAAAATGGAGGCTACCACATTTCTCAGAATGAGAAATACAGCAATTGGCTTTTCATTTGAAGGAAACTTTGCCTCGGTGTTTGTAGCATCAGATCTGTCTTTATTATGATGTTCTGAACATAATGTCCTTCACCAAGAACGGGAGTCAGTTATCATCTGGTTGTTAGGTTACAAACTGGCTGTGATCTTGAATAAACCAAGGCCATAAGGCTAAAAAGAAAAAGTTAATCTACACTTTAAAAAACCAAAAATACTGTCTCTAAAGGGAAACCAAATAAAGTTGACAATAATGTTTCAGCGATACCATGTAATGTTTGTCAGTATGAATTTAGGAAGAGTCCAGCTATCAATGAACTTTCTTCTGTTCATCCACCAACATTTGTATATCCAACTACTAGTGTGTTAAATTAAAAAAAAATTGTTCAGTACCCACACATTGGGCATTTCCTTATCCACAGAGCTGTAGTTTAAGAGGCTGTATTTATATTTACAAAAATAATTAGCCCAAGATCAGAGAGAAAGCATGGGTCCTCTCTACTCCTAAGGGGCTGAGCAGATCTCCTTGTATCTGTAGGCAGAGTGGGATATAAAGCCCGCCCAGGAAGGCTCAAGGTGCTTCGAGGGGTGCAACAGCTGGAGCTATTTGTCTATCAAAGGGGAGCACAACCAAAACATACAGGAAGAGTATTTTTCAAGATGGGGTGACTCTAGCTGAGAATGACCACTCATCTTCAGGTTAAACTTCTGCAGGTTCCTGTTGAGGGACACACTTTTGAATAATAAAATAACTGATCTAAAAGATCTGTCTTAAAAACACTCTGCATGTCTGAAGAGACTATCTCATGTTCTGTTAGGAAGGCTGAAACTGTACCCAAAGCCAGATTTGTGGCTGGTTACATATCTATCTGAAAGCATTGGGATTTCTCCAAGAGGGTTGATTTTTGGAGGAGTCGCCTAAAATGAGCACACCATACAATATAAGGAATGGTGTTTACTATGTGCCAAGTATAGTACAAAGTACATTATGATGGTCTTTCTTTTTATGCATTGTCCAATTCTTTCTCTCTCAAATACTTTTTGCATCCACAGATACTTTACTTTTTTGATCAAATCCTTAGCTTCTTGTGGTCAGGGACTATACATGGGGCACAGCCCTTGGAATACTAAGATAGGCTACACAGACATCTGTGTGTCCTCCCAGAACTCACAGTCTTGCCCATACTCACAGTCTTGTCCTCTTACATGGCCCAATTTTGCTGGATGGATGAATACACATTTATACAGGTGACAGCTATTTGACCTGATAACAGCAGTGGTGAGTTAATAAAGACAGCTCTGTTCAGAGTATATCTGAATCAGTCCTCTCCAGAAAAGCCACTTGCTTCTCATTTCACAGTCCATGAAGGGAACCTAACAGGTTTATGAGAGACCTTTAGAGGTCTCTTGCATTTGTGGCATGTCACTGTCACTCTATTATGACTTACTGTCTAGTCCCCTTGATTAACACTGACCCTCTTGTGTGATCCTTTCTGTTGATTTTGTGCTGATTTTGTGTCCATTGATATGGGCATTTTTACTGGAACCATGCAGATAATTCATTTTTAGTCCCTCAATTGTTGAGCTCTTTAATTTGATTTGCTTATGGTGTAATCCTGCTCTACTTGTCACTCTTAGCTTTTGAGATACTACTGGTTGTCTTCCAACCATTCTGATGTTCCTCTCAGTATCTGTCTTTTGCACATTCTTTAAATGCTGCTGTTCCTTTGAGTTCCATCTTTGATTCTCTTCTTATGTTATATAGTCTATTGGATTAATGTATTTGGTTAATCTCATCTGTCCTAGGACTTCAGACTTCCATCTTCATACCGATATCTATATTGGCATATTATAGCAGTCTATTTCTCCAAATCTTTCTCTTCAGTGCCAGAACTTCAAAATACCTAGCAGACACCTAGTAGCCTTTTAGTATCTAAAATGAACATTACAATGAACACGCCCCAAGCTGAACTTGTTTCCACATCATTTATCTTTTCCATTTATTGCCTGCTTAGGGTAAAGCATGTCATCTTTATTCTAGTTGTCCAAGCGAGAAGCTTTAGAGTCATCTTAAATTTATTCCTCCTTCTCACCACCTTCAAAATCTCAAAATTCGAATCCTGTTGAATGTACCTAGCTTCTCCAGAGAGGCCTCTCTTCTCCATCCTTAAAGCCACTTCCTGACATTTCTCAATGGCAGTTTCAAAAATCACCTTCCATCTGTCCTCCATGTATGTGGTCACTTTTATTCCTTTTCCTTTTTCCTGTTGCAATCAGAGTAACATTTCTCAGATGCAGATTTGATGATGAATCTATGTTGCTTTAAAGTGTTCACTGTCTCCTTGCTGACAATTGGATTACGGTTAAACTCCTAAGACCTTTCAACATCTCTGATTTCTCTCTGTCATCCCTCCTCCACATACCATTCTTTAGGCTCTCTGAAACTGGGACTTCTTCCTGGACAGTCCCTTCTAGAACATGATAGTGCATCTTCAAATTTCCTGAAAAGCTGTGTGGATTGCAGTGTAATCCAAAATGGTAGGTGTGGTCATTGTCAAATGTAAGCAGGACTTCTGAGTATGCCAGGATAACAAAAGAGAGGATATACTGGAGTAGGTTATGTAACTTGAACATGGACTTTAAAGATGTTCACCTATTCCTTGTAGGGGCACAGGGAGTCTTATCCAGGAGAGACTAGGATGCTGAAGATGGGAAGAACCTTGTCAGCCATCAGAAGCAGAGAAGATGGAGCTCTTGAAAAAAAAGAGGTAATCTGAAACTTTGGGCCCTACATGAGCAGTGTTCAGTGATAAAAATCTTAAAGGGAAAGTATCTTTGAGACAATAACCTCCAAGAGGCTAATGGATCCTTTCAGCAGAGCTTAATATCAGAGAATCTTATGTGAAAATCTGGGGTTTCTAAATATGGATCTCTCCAATAAGCAGATCAGTTTCAACATGAAATTGAAGCATGGATCTTGGAGGCAGGTAAAGAAGAAACTATTTTTCTGATCACTAAGGGGTATGACTAATAGTAATTACACTAAAGGATTTTGAATATTTATTCAGTATTAAGTATGGTTCTGAGAGTTTTATATCTACTCATTTAATCTTTGCAAAATTATGAAATAGGTACTATTATTAGCCCCTTTTATAGATGAGAAAATGGAGGCATAGAAAGTTGACCCAACTGCTTAAAGTCACAGCCCTCTGTGGTAGAGTCAGGATTAGAACTCAGAACCCTCCCAGCAGGCTTTGCTCATTCTGAGCCTGTTCTCTCAAGTATCTTGGATGAGGGAGGCAAGCAAGAATGAATTAGAAGGATGAGTTTGGACCAGAGAAAGAAGCTATGAAGCAGAGAGTATTTGCGACTGCTCGCTTAGGACTAGCAGCGTGCTTGTAGGCATGTGCACACACACACACACACACACACAGTCACCACATGTATGCACACAGTACACATGTGCACACATATATACCCCCCCACAGAGATGGTAAAGGGGATCTCTGGTTTTGCCTTTGAAGAAATCCTCTCATTATTTCTAGTAACATCATTCTTCCAACAAGCCAAAATAAGAACAATGTGTCATCACAGTTGCTTTTATATTTTTTCTCATTTATGGATATTTTTAAGCTTATAGCCTAATATAGGTTAAAAAACGATAATTCTGAAATGTGCTAATTTTGTCATGGTTATTTATAATATACTTTAAGACAGATACTTAAAAGATAACTTTAAAATACAAAACTAATGGGAGAATTGGGTAATTGGTCTGATCTTGTGGACTTACATCAAAGAAAGTACAGAGGTTTTTTAGTCTGAATTGGAGAACATAATTATGTTTATCTACTGCCCTCTGAGGTGATCTGGAATCCAATGCCTTATACTGTTTCAACAGCAACATCGATGGAGAAGTTGAAACAATCTGGGATCTGGTTTCTGGTCTTATCTGTGGCCACACCTTGTTTAAGGTCAACACTTAGAGTACTACCCTATCTAACCCCCGTGGGATTACTTGGAATTGTGTCGTGCTGTTTTGGACTGCATGTTTGTGTCTTCCCAAAGTTCATATGTTGAAATCCTAATCCTCAGTGTGATGGTATTGGGGTGGGGCTTTGGGGAGGTGATTAGGTCATGAGGGTGAAGACCTCATAAATGGGATTACTGGCCTTATAAAGGAGACCCCAGATAGGTCCCTCACTTCCTCCTCTACGTGAGGACAATGAGAGAAGATAGCCATCTATGAACAAGGAAGTGAGCCTTCACCAGACAGCAAATTTGTCTGCACCTTAATTTTGGACTCTGCAGCCTCCAGGACTGTGAAAAATAGAGGTTTGCATTGTTTAAACCACCCAGTGTATAATATTCTTGCTAAAGCAGCCCAAACAGACTGAGACAGGTGCCAAGAATCTGAATGCCACTGGAGCAAGTGTAAGCATACACAGACATCATTGAAAAGGTGCAGGAACATCTCACCAAACCAAAAGTTAGAAGTACGGCCAGCCTTCCCGTTCCCCCTCCCTTTCATGAACTGGGTGTTCTCATGTTTCCGCTCCTTTCTATGCTTACATCATTATTCTCTATTTTTGAAAAATGACTCTTTCTTCTTTGTACATGCATATCAGAGCATGTCCTCACTCAGAACCTGATTCAGAATTGTGGGAGAGAATCTGATACTTGGGTTAGGTGTCCGCTCTAATCGTGGCAGTGAGCAGCTGATGTCTCATTCTGTAGGATCTTTGGTGCAGGCTGCAAGGGAAGAGGTGGGGATGGGAAGAATTAATTAACATGGAAAATGATTTAAGCACTTACAATAGTACAGCAGAGATAATTTTTCTTTGCACATGCTACTTGAATGCCCAAGTCTTGAGAGCAGACTTGTGTGAATGGGGTCATACTAACAACAGGACCTGACTAATGAGGCACAGAAAGCAAGAGCAATTGCTCAAAGTCACAGTGGCACAGAGACGAGTAAGGATGAACATGCAGCACTCGGGCCCCTTCAGCTGCTCTCTTATGCATCCTGGACCAGGTATACCAGAGAAAGAAGCTATGCAGCAGTGACACACACACACACACACACACACACACACACACACACACACACACACACACACACACACACACACACACACACAATCTGAGCCCTTGCTGATGTTAAAACCCTTCCCTCAAGGACTTCTGGGAATCCCAAAGGCTGTCTTACCTGCATTCATGGATCCAGGTTATTCTTATTTTGAACTCTGCCAGCAATTAGCACCACTGTGTCTCTAGCAGGCTTTGCTCATTCTGCATTGGCTTCTGTCCTTAGCTGTCCCTGATCCCTGCTGGTTCATCCTGGCCATTAATGCCATCAAGGTCCCACGGCATGAAGCAGGAAAATGCTTCCCCTTCCCTGCTGTACCTCACTGGACAGGAGGGGCCCCCATGGCCCGCATGGCCCCACGGTGTAGCTCCTCTCATTGTCACAGGTCTCCTTCCTTTCCAGGGTCATACAAGCAGCCAGGGCAGCTGGGTTCAGAAAGGAGTCAAGAGTCAGCCACCATCGAAACCACCTCTTCTGTGACCTGCCCGTCCTTACTGCCCATCTGCTCTGCCTGGCAACTTTTCTTTTTTCTTTTTTCCTGTCACTGCGGTCTCTGTTGCATCTTCACAGGTTCTACTCCAGCAGGAATATCTGAGCTGTCTGAACCCCAGTATTGGACATTATCCAAGCTTTTATTGCAATAAAAGGGTAATAAAATGAGACTCATAGCTTCCATATACACTAGCGATTGCAAGTAGACATAAAGGTGTGTTGTTTATTAGCAACTCCATGAGATGGACTTGTACATGTCAATTGAGACTCCAGATCCTCATAACTTGCCAGGTTTTGTCTACTCTATAAATTGGTCCCAATCTGTCTTTTCAAATTCTTTCTTACCAAGTTCCTTTATATGTCCTAGAATTCAGCCAGTATTGGACATTTAATGCTTTGTGATGAGCAAAGGAACCTATAAAATATTATAAAAATAGCAAGTTAGGGGAATAAGAGACAATGATGTGATCACTTCATCCCACTTGGAGGAAAATCTCAGGCTGCCCCCAAATCCCTTCCTCCCCTTCCTTTGGGCTGTCTCTCCTGGTTCTCTGCGTTTGCCTCTTTCACTTCCACCCCATTTCTCTCCGAAGCACATTCCAAAGACACATGTCAAAGCTGTTTTTTTTCCTTTTCTGAAGCTGGCCCTTTTCTCTCTCCCATTGCTTGGGGCTGGGAATGGGACCTGCTCCCGCTTGGGACCTCATTTGTTACAAATCTGTTTATTTCCCATGTATAATCTCATCTCCTGAAAAGAATTATCAACTCCTGAGGAAAATACTATACTATTTAACTTCTTAATATATCTCTCATTGAAAACAACATAATTTTGAGGTTATAGATGTTTCTCCACAGTAATTTCTGAAACCCAGTTTTGTCAATATGGCCTCACTATTCAGTGTCTATTTTGAAACACCACATCAGATGAAAGCCAGTAATGCACAGAGGAGGGGTCTAGGGAGATGTCAACCAGATATTTTATCATTTGTGTATTTCAAGGCTTATTATTTTACTTTTTCTTTTATTTTTATTTCTAGTATTTATTTATTCATTTTTTGGTATCATTAATACACACTTACATGAAAACATTATCAAGTCCTCAGGGCATACCCCATTACAGTCACTGGCCATCAGTGTAGTAAGATACTATAGAATCACTTCTTGTCTTCTCTGTGCTATACTGCCTTCCCTGTGCCCCCCACCCCCCACTACGTTATGTGTGTTAATTGTACTGCCCCTTTTTTAACTGTTAGTCCATTCTTGGTTCTGTGAGTCTGCTGTTGTTTGTTTTTGCTTTGTTCATATACACCACAGATGGGTGAAATCATGTGATACCTTTCTTTCTCCACCTGGCTTATTTCACTGAGCATAATACCCTCTAGCTCCGTCCATGATGTTGCAAATGGTAGGATTTGTTTTCTTCTTATGGCTGAATAATATTCCATTGTGTATATGTACCACTTCTTCTTTACCCATTCATCTACTGATGGACACTTAGGTTGCTTCCATTTCCTGGCTATTGTAAATAGTGCTGTGATAAACATAGGGGTGCATCTGTCTTTTTCAAACTGGGCTCCTGCATACTTAGGGTAAATTCCTAGGAGTGGAATTCCTGGGTCAAATGGTATTTCTATTTTTAGTTCTTTGAGGAACCTCCATACTGCTTTCCACAAAACTTGAACTAATTTACTTTCCCACCAGCAGTGTAGGAGGGTTCCCCTTTCTCCACATCCTTGCCAACATTTGTTGTTGTTTGTCTTTTGGATGCTGGCCATCCTAACTGGTGTGAGGTGATATCTCATTGTGGTTTTAATTTGCACTTCTCTAATGATTAGCGATGTGGAGCATCTTTTCCTGTTCCTATTGGTCATCTGAATTTCTTCTTTGGAGAAGTGTCTGTTCAGCTCCTCTGTCCATTTTTAAATTTGCTTATATGCTTTTTGTTTGTTGAGGTGCGTGAGCTCTTTGCATAATTTGGATGCCAACCCCTTACCGGATATGTCATTTATGAATATATTTTCCCGTACTGTAGGATGTCTTTTTGTTCTACTGATGGTGTCTTTTGCTGTACAGAAGCTGTTTAGTTTGATATAGTCCCACTTGTTCATTTTTGCTTTTGTTTCCCTTGCCCATGGAGATATGTTCATGAAGAAGTTGTTCATGTTTATATTTAAGAGATTTTTGCCTACGTTTTCTTCTAAGAGTTTTATGGTGTCATGGCTTACATTCAGGTCTTTGATCTATTATTTTATTTTATTTATTTACTTATTTTGATTTTGCTATTATTAATGTACAATTACATGAGCAATATTATGGTAGTCTTTGATCCATTTTGAGTTTACTTTTGTGTATGAGGTTAGACAATAATCCAGTGTCATTCTCTTGCATATAGCTCTCCAGTTTTGCCAACATCAGCTGTTGAAGAGGCTGTCATTTCCCCATTGTATATCCATGTCTCCTTTATCATATATTAATTGACCATATATACTTGGGTTAATATCTGCACTCTCTATTCTGTTCCACTGTCTATGGGTCTGTTCTTGTGCCAGTACCAAATTGTCTTGATTCCTGTGACTTTGTAGTAGAGCTTGAAGTTGGGAAGTGAGATCCCCACTGCTTTTTCTTCCTACTCAGCATTGCTTTGGCTATTCAGGGTCTTTTGTGGTTCCATTTAAAATTTAGAACTGTTTGCACCAGTTCGTTGAAGAATGCTGTTGATATTTTGATAGGGATTGCATTGATTCTGCAGCTTGCTTTAGGCAGGATGGCCATTTTGATGATATTAATTCTTCCTAGCCAGGAGCAGGAAACAAGAGGAGAAGCAGGAGGACCACGTCATCCAGAGGAGAGAAGAGAGGGTCTTGGACTCAGGTGCAGGTAATAGAAGTGGAGTGCAGCAGATGTGTGGGGTATACATTCTGGAGGTACAGACCTCAGGACCTGATGCTGGGAATGAAGGAAAGAGGACAATCAAGGACGATGCTGTGATTTGTTGCTTGCATGGCTATTTCACCTGTAAGGCTGTGAGGTCCTTGCTGGTAAGAAGAACACCTTTTCATCTCTTTATATTCACCAACTACCATAGGGCTTGGAATATGGTTCCTCTTAATAAGTATTTGTTGGTGATGCATGAATAAGTGAATGTAAAAACAAATGGAACTCGGTCTCTCTGTTCCTAAATGAAGAAAGGAAAGAGGAAATAGGTTGAAAAGAGCTCCCAATGCCTTTAACTGTAGTGCTTGCTTTCTGGCTAGATTATAAAATATAATTCCTGAACACTGGTCATAGGATTATGCTTCTTATGCACATAGAAAGAATGAATTTGTTTTTACTTGTTTTTTCCAGAAGAGGTGTTGGGGTTAGCACTGCACCTCCTAGGAGGTACAGAAGGCAGTCTACATGAAAGATCACTATGCTGACCTATTATTTCATGTTTGTTTATTTATTTATTTATTTATTTATTTATTTTGGTATCATTAATCTACAATTACATGAAGAACATTATGTTTACTAGTCTCCTCCTTTCATCAAGTCCCCCCCACATACTCCTTCACAGTCACTGTCCATCAGCGTACTAAGATGCTGTAAAATCACTACTTGTCTTTGCTATGTTGCGCAGCCCTCCCCGTGCCCCCCCACCACACCAAGAGGTGAGTCTATGTTGTTTCCCCTGCTTGTTGCCTATCTTCTCTTCAAGGGGTTCTTGTAGATCGTATTGATTCTTACTCCCCAATAAGGTCATCTGATTTTTCTTCTTCCATATTTTCCTTGAGACCTGAAATGAAAACAGCTTCCACTTTCTGTCTACAGACTTTGGCCAAAAGAACTTTTTTTGCTGTATTGGCTCATCTAATTCCTACATGTTTTAAAATACGACACCTTAAAATTGAATGGGGAGATTTTACAAATCTTCAGGGAAGTTTCTTCATTAATATTTTTAAGTAGGCAATGAAGAGTTTTCTCTTATTGCAGTAGATCATGGTGGTATTTTCCAGTTACGGAAGCCAGTGTTTCATATCTTACCAACAGTCACCTACTCAGCACTGAAATGTTTTCACATGCTCTGTGGGCTTTGCTAAACAAAGCAGTGATTCATTTAATATGTAAATCATTCCCAGTGCTTAGCACCTAGTAGGAGCTCTGTAAATGCTTGTTGAAAAGCTGAATGAATCACTCAATCAAAGGTCAAATAATTTTTTTTACACAGCACATAATTATGACTTTTCAACAAATATACTGACTAGTTAATACAAGTTTTCTTTTGGGTTTTTTGGATTTTTTTGTTATTAAAAATAGTATTTCGTGATCATTTTTGTACATATATCTTTGTAATCCTAGGATAAATTTCCAGAAGTGGAATTACTGATTTAAAGATTAGGCACATTTCACATTTTGCTTGATATTGCCAGCTGCCCCTATAACTTACACTCACAGGGTTCCTGAAATTCCCATCCTGGAGTCAAGCCAGTATGACACTTGCGTCTCCCTCTTTCTTGCTCCTGTTATCTGTCAAGGACAAGTTCTCAGTAGTGTCACTTAAAAACTAGTCACCTTGGTCAAGGCCACTACATGGCCACACTGTGAGCCCCCCACTCTTGCATAGCAATCAGGCCCTGTCTAACTGGACCTCACTTCCTGGCAGCTACTTTTTTCATGGCTAAATATTCTCCATGCCAGGTTGTTGATGTGTCACCAATACCCAGAGAACAGGTAGCACAGAAATCCATGCAGTACCAATGAAGTGGATGATGGAGGCAGCACACCACGAACATGGCAGCCCTACTGTGTCATGTGTGGTCATTCAAAAGGTAAGTATCCATCACCTCTCACCAGAAGTTCCAAGAATGAGAAATAAAACTTTTGGGCACCCTTCAATAAAATGTGTTTTTATAGCGTTATAAAAATAAAAAATGTATGTTGTAATTAAAATAAACAGTAAAACATATATACCATACAAATTAAAGGCCACTCCTTGGCGACTGTAAGCCTCCGTACTCAACTAAAATGGCCACCAGGATTACCATTATCAAAAGATTGGTGTCATTCTTTATACATTTTCTGTGCATACATGTTCTTTTTACGCAATTAGACTGCACTGTTTCCTGCAACTTGCCGTGTTAACAGATACCATTCTCAGTACAGAGAGTAATGCCTTAATCTCTTCAATGCATTTCACATATGGTGTTGTAGGTTAATACAAGTTTTCTGTTGGTTTTGTGGATTTTTTTTTTTAATAATTATTTTTTATTGAAGGGTAGTTGATGCACAGTATTACATTACATTAGTTTCAAGTGTACAACACAGTGATAAAACATTTATATACATAAATCTAGGTTCCAGCTATCACCCTACCAAGCTGTTACAATATTTTGACTATATTCCTTATGCTATACATTACATCCCGGTTACTTATTTATTTTACCATTGGAAGTCTGTCCCGTTTTTTTTGTTTTTTTTTTTGTGAGGGCATCTCTCATATTTATTGATCAAATGGTTGTTAACGACAATAAAATTCTGTATAGGGGAGTCAATGCTCAATGCACAATCATTAATCCACCCCAAGCCTAATTTTCGTCAGTCTCCAATCTTCTGAGGCATAACAAACAAGTTCTTACATGTAGAACAAATTCTTACATAATGAATAAGTTACATAGTGAACAGTACAAGGGCAGTCATCACAGAAACTTTCCGTTTTGCTCATGCATTATGAACTATAAACAGTCAGTTCAAATATGAATACTCATTTGGTTTTTATACTTGATTTATATGTGGATACCACATTTCTCTCTTTATTATTATTATTTTTAATAAAATGCTGAAGTGGTAGGTAGATACAAGATAACGGTAGAAAACATAGTTTAGTGTTGTAAGAGAGCAAATGTAGATGATCAGGTGTGTGCCTGTAGACTATGTGTTAATCCAAGCTAGACAAGGGCAATAAAACATCCACGTATGCAGAAGATTTCTCTCAGAACAGGGGGGGTGAGGTTCTAAGCCTCACCTCTGTTGATCCCCAATTTCTCACCTGATGGCCCCCCTGCGAGTGTGCCTGTCTTAGGTTGTTCCTCCCTTGAGGAATCTTACCCGTCTCTGGCTAACCAGTCATCTTCCGGGGGCCATACAGGGAAATGTAAAGTTGGTAAGTGAGAGGGAAGCCTTATTGTTTGAAAAGGTTAGCTTTTTACTTCTTTGCATGTTTATGCCCTGTGGCTTCTATGCCCAGCATTTGTCTTGAGGTGTCTTTACCACTTGGAAGAATTATGATACTCGGTAAATTTGATATGAGGCACGAATTCTATTTAAGGGTTGTAATTAAGAAGGAAGAAGAAAAGCTATAGAAGTAGCAGGCGGAAGAAAACATGGGAAGATTGATTATTTCTTTGACATATCTTCTTGTAGAGTAACTTCAGCATGTATAGGTTTTAAGCTACTACTTAAATTGCGCACACACATTAACATAATAGGAGTATAGTTACATAACCAAAGCATATTTGTAATTACCAGCCATCTCCAGTGAAACCAAGAAAACCAGTTAGGCACCTTAGGCATTTGTGAAAACTTATCTATGATATGGTGGATATTGTCCAACTGAACTTGAACAGTCTGAGAGAAATCAGACAAATTAAAACAACCCATTCCTGGGGAATGTTCACATCCCTTATGTTCTTTTTGGATTTTTTTGTTATTAAAAATAGTACTTCGTGATGACTTTTGTACATATATCTTTGTACTCTTATTTGTAGGATAAATTTCCGGAAGTGGAATTACTGGCTCAAAGGTTAGGCACATTTCACATTTTGCTTGATATTGACAGTTGCCCCTGTAACTTACACTCACAGAAACTCTTTTAATTGGTCATTTTTCCTGAAAATGAAAGTGGGAAAGATATAGAATGAGCGCCAGGAACCTTGACTAGAGATGTAGTGTAAAGAAGTAGCAAAATCAGGGGTGAGTCACTTCATCACCTTGCCTCTGGCTGGGTCTGCAGAGCTGCGTGCTCAGCAGGACAGAAACGAAAGGAGCTGCTGAGCAACACCCATGGCCCAGCAAGGCAGGACTTGAGAAGCTGGTTTCTCTGTAACAGACGCTTAAAGAAAATGAAGAAGAGGCTTGAAGAGAGAACATCTTCTAATCTACCTGTCAGTTTTGGTTCAGGGATCTGTCCCTCACTCCAGGAGATGAGAGGGTTTTGGACAAGGTTTTCTTTCAAAAGCAGCAAGTACAAAATGTTTGAGTGGAGGTAATTTAATTCTAACACTCCTCAGAATTCCCAGAAAGAAAAAAAGATCCAGTGTAATAGATAATTGAGTCATTCAGGCAAAAAAACAGGGACTGACATCGATAAATTGGCTGTTTCTGGCCTTCCTTAGCTGTATTAACACAAATTTTACGGAACTTCTCAACCCCATGCCTGTCAGCCTCTGAAGCAATCCAAGGCTATTTCTCTGCTTGGATGGTCTAAGACTGGAACAAAAAAGGTATCTGATCCCAAGATAAAATCCCATGAGTACCATCACCTGCTGTCAAGAAACTTTCTCCTTGAAAAGTAGGAATAAAAACTACATTTGAAAAGGAAAAAGCAGTGCCAGAAACAGGAAGTCTTGCCGCTGGTATTTTCTCAAAAGGATCACCTTCAGCGTAGGGAAAAACTAGCAAGAACATGTGCATCCCTTCTCCCATTTCCAGTATCATAATCTGCCAGTTTTCCCTCTTCAGAGAAAAATAATATATCTACCTCCATGTTTTAGTAATCTATCTTCATGACTCCCAAGTTGTCCATACCAGCACAATGAATTTTCTGTCACAATCCTAGAAATGGGAAAACCCAGAAGATACAGGTTGATTCTGATTATTCGCAGCGGTTTTACAAAGTCTCCGTGAAGACTAAATTAGAACATGCCGAACCATTGCTTCTGGGGAAAATGCAGGTTAGTTTCCTGTGAGCCTCTGATCACATTGCCATCAACAGATTGAAATGTAATCTCATTTTATATATGTTTCTGTTTAAAGACACACCTTCCTTTATATATATGATATGTATATATGATTCATTGACAACGAACTCATGGCCAACAGCATGACTCAGTAGTGACTGAACAAAGCTTATCTAACACACGCTTTACCCCACAAGGCATACCACAGCCTTTTTGTGCTTCAGAACACCAGACAGCACTTCAGCACCACACTTGGACTCTTTTAAACAGTGAAATCACCAAAAAAAGAGCACAAAAATATGGAAAACATGGCCATTAAACACTGTGAAAAGGACCCTTTTTTATATATATATTTATTTTTCATATACTTTTTTTTTATTATTTTGGTGTCATTAATCTACAATTACAGAAAGAACATTATGTTTACTAGGTTGCCCCCCTCACCAAGTCCCCCCCACATACCCCTTCACAGTCACTGTCCATCTGCGTAGTAAGATGCTTTAAAATCACTACTTGTCTTCTCTGTGTTGTGCAGCCCTCCCTGTGTCCCCCACGCACTCTACATGCTAATCGTAATGCCTTCTTTCTTTTTCCCCACCCTTATACCTTCCTTCCCACCCATCCTCCCCAGTCCCTTTCCCTTTGGTAACTATTAGTCCATTCTTGGGTTCTGTGATTCTGCTGCTGTTTTGTTCCTTCAGTTTTCCTTTGTTCTTACACTCCACGTATGAGTGAAATCATTTGATACTTGTCTTTCTCCGCCTGGCTTTTTTCACTGAGCATAATACCCTCTAGCTCCATCCATGTTGTGGCGAATGGTAGGATCTGTTTTTTTCTTATGGCTGAGTAATATTCCATTGTGTATATGTACCACATCTTCTTTATCCATTCATCTACTGATGGACATTTAGGTTGCTTCCATATCTTGGATATTTTAAATAGTGCACCAATAAACATACGGGTGCATCTGTCTTTTTCAAACTGGAGTGCTGCATTCTTAGGGTAAATTCCTAGAAGTGCAATTCCTGGGTCAAATAGTATTTCTATTTTGAGCATTCTGAGGAACCTCCATACTGCTTTCCACAATGGTTGAACTAACTTACATTCCCACCAGCAGTGAACTAACTTACATTCCCACCTTTCTCCGCAACCTTGTCAACATTTGTTGTTGTTTGTCTTTTCGATGATGGCAATCCTTACTGGTATGAGGTGATATCTCATTGTGGTTTTAATTTGCATTTCTCTGATGATTAGCAATGTGGAGCATCTTTTCATGTGCCTGTTGGCCATCTGAATTTCTTCTTTAGAGAACTGTCTGTTCAGCTCCTCTGCCCATTTTTTAATTGGATTATTTGCTTTTTGTTTGTTGAGGTGTGTGAGCTCTTTATGTATTTTGGATGTCAATCCTTTATTGGATCTGTCATTTATGAATATATTCTCCCATACTGTAGGATACCTTTTTGTTCTATTGATGGTGTCCTTTGCTGTACAGAAGCTTTTTAGCATGATATAGTCCCACTGTTCATTTTTGCCTTTGTTTCCCTTGCCCAGGGAGATATGTTCATGAAGAAGTCACGCATGTTTATGTCCATGAGATTTTTGCCTATGTTTTTTTCTAAGAGTTTTATGGTTTCATGACTTACATTCAGGTCTTTGATCCATTTCAAATTTACTTTTGTGTGTGGAGTTAGACAGTGATCCAGTTTCATTCTCTTACATGTAGCTGTCCAGTTTTGCCAGCACCATCTGTTGAAGAGACTGTCCTTTCCCCATTGTATGTCCATGGCTCCTTTATTGTATATTAATTGGCCATATATGTTTGGGTTAATGTCTGGAGTCTCTATTTTGTTCCATTGGTCTGTGGCTCTGTTCTTGTGCCAGTACCAAATTGTCTCGATTACTGTGGCTTTGTAGTAGAGCTTGAAGTTGGGGAGTGAGATCCCCCCCACTTTATTCTTCTTTCTCAGGATTGCTTTGGCTATTTGGGGTCTTTGGCGGTTCCATATGAATTTTTGAACTATTTGTTCCAGTTAATTGAAGAATGCTGTTGGTAATTTGATAGGGATTGCATCGAATCTGTATATTGCTTTGGGCAGGATGGCCATTTTGACTATATTAATTCTTCCTAGCCAGGAGCATGGGATGAGTTTCCATTTGTTAGTGACCTCTTTAATTTCTCTTAACAGTGTCTTGTAGTTTTCAGTGTCTTTCACTTCCTTGGTTAGGTTTATTCCTAGGTATTTTATTCTTCTTGATGCTATTGTGAATGGAATTGTTTTCCTGATTTCTCTTTCTATTAGTTCATTGTTAGTGTATAGGAAAGCTACAGATTTCTGTGTGTTAATTTTCTATCCTGCAACTTTGCTGAATTCTGATATTAGTTCTAGTAGTTTTGCAGTGGAGTCTTTTGGGTTTTTTATGTATAATATCATGTCATCTGCAAATAGTGATTTGCTGCAAAACAGTTTGACTTCTTCTTTACCAATCTGGATTCCTTGTATTTCTTTGTTTTGTCTGATTGCCGTGGCTAGGACCTCCAGTACTATGTTGAATAACAGTGGGGAGAGTGGGCATCCCTGTCTAGTTCCCGATCTCAGAGGAAAAGCTTTCAGCCTCTTGCTGTTCATTATGATGTTAGCTGTGGGTTTATCATATAAGGCCTTTATTATGTTGAGGTACTTCCCCTCTATGCCCATTTTGTTGAGAGTTTTTATCATGAACGGATGTTGAATTTTATCAAATGCTTTTGCAGCATCTATGGAGATGATCATGTGGTTTTTGTCCTTCTTTTTGTTGATGTGGTGGATGATGTTGATGGATTTTCAAATGTTGTACCATCTTTATATTCCTGGGATGAATCCCACTTGATCATGATGGATGATCTTTTTGATGTATTTTTGAATTTGGTTTGCTTATATTTTGTTGAGTATTTTTGCGTCTATGTTATCAGGGATATTGGTTTGTAATTTTCTTTTTTTGTGGTGTCTTTGCCTGGTTTTGGTATTAGAGTGATGCTGGCCTCGTAGAATGAGTTTGGGAGTATTCTCTCCTCTTCTAATTTTTGGAAATCACTTAGATTTTTGAACCTCTGTTTCTTCTTTTATGTGGGGACAAGTATTTCTTCCTCAGAAGCAACTGGTTTGACCAAATGGGTCTCCTGCATAGTGACCCAAAATAGGAATCATTGTCATTATTCTTAGTCCTGAGGCGAGAGTGAGAAGCAACAGTTCTGTGACCGACAGAACTTTAGATATTTAGTGTTTCATTTTTGTTTTGTTCTCAAGGCTGTTGTGAGCCAGGAAATGTCATAGAAAGTCATCAAAAACTGTCATTTTTTTTTTCAACAGAAGAAAAATAGCTTGCTTCACAATTGTTCTAAGTTCCTTAAGGCTGAGATGCACCATGAAAAGTCAAAGTATCAGTCTCTGTCCTCGGTGCTGCCACCACTCCATCCTGTGCTTTCCTGCAGTCCTGCAGCCATGCAGCAGCCATGCCACCATGTCGCCCAGGGCACTGAGCAGAGCTCTTTATATAGAGTCAATAACAACATATTGCCCATACGTGTGTAGTGAGCTAGCCAACCAGGGCCAGGTGAGAATCCTGGCCATAGGAAACTTCACTTTATCCACGATGACCAAGCAACAAACAATTTAAATGACGAAGAGCTAATCAAGAGTGGTCTGCTCACTCTGTCACTTCTCTCAAATGGAGCCATTGTTCTGTGTTTGTTTTATTTAATTTTCATAACTTGGGAATTCAGCAGTAAGGCAAAGTTCTTGAGCAATAAGGGAAGAATTCATTTATTCATTCATTCAGCAAATATTTATATATTGTGTGACTCCAATGGGTCAACCACTGCTCTAGGCACTGGAGAAACAGCAATGAACAACAAAACATAGATGAAAATCCCTGCTCTCCCGGAGCTTATATTCAAGGGCATAGACAACAGGAAAACAGATAAAGAGATACAGCAACTGATCTTTGTTAAATGTTTCTAATACACAACAGATGATCTGTCAGAAAAGGAGCTCAGAACTCAAGAGATAAATGAGATAGGCTAGGAACATGGACACTAGTTCTGCCCACAGGTGTTCTCCACCAGAATGAAGACACATGGCACCTAGAAATAGGCAGGTGTTGAAATAAGCAGCAGAATTGGGGTGATCCAATGTGGGCTAACAAAAGAATCCAGGCAGATAGAGGCAGGACTAGGAGGTGTGTCTGTGGGCATAAGCATCTCAGCCATGGTGTTCAGAGAAGCTATACAATGCCTGCAAGCCAGGCCAGAGGAGAGCTGGAATCCTCTCTTGGATGGCATAGGGTAGAGAAGAGTTCACCTATGGGTCAAGACAGATGCCCAGGCTCTACAGTGGGCTATAAGATTGGCAGCCTGACCATATGAGCCAGGCTTTCATTCATTCTATCGATATTAATTAAGCACTCATTATATGTCATGCACTGTTCTCAGTACTAGGTATGCAGCAGTGAATACAACAAACAAAAATTTCCTTCCTTATGGAGTTTGCATTTAGAGGTGGATAATAAATATCATAAATGAATGAAGCAAAGAAGGAATTTAGGAACACTGGGACAGTGTTAGCAATTTAAAATTGAGTAGTCCTCAGGAAGGTAGGCCTTACTGAGGAGATGATCTAAAAGAGGTAAAGGAGGAAGGTACATGGCTAAGTGGGGGAGGATGTTTGCAGAGGAACCAGCATGTGCAAAGTCCCTGAGGCAGGAATGTGCCTAACGAACAGTGAGGAGATCAGTGTGGCTGGAACAGAATAAGCTGGAGGGAGAGTAGTAGTTGCAGAGGCCAGAGAGGCAATGAGTAAATGGGTAAAGGGGCCAGAGGGAAAAGAAGATACATAAGTCATTCAGTGAATTTTTGCTTTTACTGTCAGTGAGAAGGAAAGCAGCATGAAGGGTTTGGAGCAAAGGACTGTGATGGTCTGACCTACATTTAAACAAGCTCACTTGTAGCTTTTGTGTAGAAAGTAGACCATAGAGAGGCCAGGGCAGTTTCTAAACTGGAGACATTAGCTAGGTAGGCGATGACAGGATGCTGAGTCAGCTGAGCCGCTGCTCCTTGTTTCTTCCATTTCTTTGTCAAAGAACAAGAATGATGACAGACCCAGGGGCAGGGCAACAACTGCTGCAGATGGGGACAAAGGGGCCCTAACTGTGGGAGAAACAGACTGAGAAGATAGAGGCACAGAGATTGGTGGGTTTAGAGCCAGTTTCACACACATCACCTCAGGGAACTTTTTAAAATATGATGCAAGACCTGTTTAATTGGTTTTGGGTGCAGTACTTTGATTAAGCCCCCAGGTGAATCCAATGTGCAGTCAAGGCTGAACACCACTGATGGGAACCATTACAACCTGACACTGCAAAAGAGCGAGTGGTCACACAGCCGTACATCACACACTTCTGAAGTATTTATTATGCCTAGCTGGGAGCTGCACCACCTAGCATATAGAAAATGCTCAGGAGACATTACATTTTACTGGTATTAACAGTGACGAAGGTCTCACCCCAGGGAGTGAGAGGACCATATCTGTGCTTTGGAAGTCTTATCTGACAGTAGGAGGTAAAGTAATTGTGGGTAGTAAGAGAACCTGGCAACAGGGAGAATGGTTAAAGCAATGGTTCTCAATCTTTCATATTTATCAGAATCACCTGGAGGACTTGTTTAGCCAAAGGCCACCAGGCTCCATCCCCAGAATTTCTGACTCAGGAAGTCTGGAGAGGGGCCCGATAATTTGCATTTCTAACAAGTTCCCAGGTGATGGTGATGGTGACACTGGTCTGAGCTTTATGCTGCAAGCCTTGGCTATAGCAATTCGTCAGGTGAGAGGTGAGAAAGGCTTGATGCAGACGACAGGCAATGGAAAGAAGGGACAAGCTGAGAGATTGTGGATAAAATGAAGGTTCCTACAGCAGGATTCTCACCTGGTCCTGTGGATGGGCTCACTACACAGGAGTGGGCAATATGTTGTTCTTAACTCTGTATAAAGGGCTCCACCCAGTGCTCTGGGCTATATGGTGGCCTGGTGGCATGGCTGCATGGCAGCACGGCTGCAGGAGAGCAGAGGACAGAGACTGAGGTGGCTGCAGGGGAGCAGAGGGGCCCAGAGGCAGAGACCAGCTTGCTGCATGCAGACTCGCTCTGACTGGGTGGGATTCTAGTGACTGACCTGCCATGCCACCATGGGAATAAAGTTGGGTATAACCTTTTCACCCCAAGAACGTTCCATTGTCATACCTTGGTCTCACTGAATCCACAGTGAACTTGTCTGGGCTGAAAACCATTGGCAAGACAGAGATACTGTGCAGGTCAATTCAGTAAGGATATTGATTGGCTTGAGAGAGGTCTGGGAGGCGACCCAGAAGAGGAAGTCCACAAGGAGACAAAGATGTGTGCAAGGTGCCCAAGATAATGAGCAGTTCCTCTTATAAGGTATTTACTTTAGTTTCCTTGTTAAAAGCAAAAGAAATTCTTTGTTTTCCCTGTAGAAATTTTTGCTTTTTCCCCCCTGCTAAACAGTACAATAAATTCCACTGCCTTATTTGCTTCATCAAATAAAAGAATGCCTGCCAATATCTGTTAGGCTAATACAAATGCTCAATTCCAGAACATCTTGTAGTGGTTATTTCTAACATGTTCTGAAATCTGTACTTGGACGTACTCATTCCTTAACCAACCCACATTTGAAATTGAATTGCTAGTGCACAAGTTTATCAAGGTTATTATGCTTGCAGAGTAATTTATAGCAGATGCAGGCCAAGGGGTCCATCCTCTGATATTGCAGTTATTTAAGTAATCAATAAATTCAAAGGCTGATGGTAAAGCAATAAATGCTGTGAAAGTGTTTTTATTTTTGGCTGACTTTCCTGATAGACAAAATAATACAAATGGTTTAAAATTTGTTCCTCATGAAGGGATAAAATGTTGAAAGACCCATGCCTATAATTTAAAAAGCTGGTAACTGCTTAATACATTTTCTGGTCTATAATTTGGAGAAATGATAGAGAGGAGACATCCTTTCCATTATCTGGCTAGGAAAAAAAAAACATGGTGTTCAGGCCCTCTGCATCCAACCACCTGTTTATGAGGTGCATACTCCTGTGCCTGGCCTCAGACCGAGTATCTTGACTGTGGCCTCAGAATCTACATTTAATACAAGGACCATAGGCTTAAGAGCACTCAGAGGGAATATACTTTGGATCCAAACAGCAGGCAAACTGCTAGAAATTAGAGCAAAGAAGCTTCACAAGAATGGGGGTTTTCATACAAATTCATCTCTGTATACAATTAGTATTCATAATCATCAAATTTCAGAGCAGAAAACAGAGGCTCACCCAGTCCATCACCAAGAGCTTGTCAGTAACATGTCAGAACTCAGGTTTTCCTTCTCTTAAGGCAGTGCTATTTTTCCCAACTGTGAAGTTTATTTATTTACTTAGTCATTTGTTTTTGTGACTGTCACCATACCAAAGCTTTTATGGTTATCATACAGTTTACCTTGCTTGTCAGCCACAAATTATACATGTGTCAGCCAGAAATGCGGGTGCAGCCAGTTTGAGTGGGGATCAGGAAACCCATATAGTTCTTTTTTCTGTATGTGCTACTGGGCACCTGTACGTGTCCCACTGAGATGCATTCATTCTCTTTTTCTCATGTTAGTGGTGGAAGGTGGTCACTTTTTTTTTTACTTTTTATTCAGCTTTATTGTGGTATAAATGACATACAGTAAGCTGTACATATTTAAAGTATGCAATTTGATGACTGGTGACATATGTATATACCCATGAAACCACTGTTATAATCAAGGACATGTCCATCTCCACAAAAGTTTCCTTGTGTCCCTTTGTAATTCCTCCCTTCCCTCCCTCCCTACCCCATCCCCAGAAACCACTGAACTTTTTCTGCCACAACAGATTTATTCAGATTTTCTAGAGTTTTAAAAGAGTTTTAAATATATGGAATAATAGAGAACATACTTTCTCTTTTTTTCTTGAATTTCATTCAGCAGTTTTGAGATTCATTCATGTTTGCATCAATAGTTCTTTCCTTTTGATTGCTAAGTAGTACTCTATTGCATCATGATTTGTTTTTCCACTTACTTATTGGTGTACATTAAGATTGTCACAAATAAAGCTGCTGTGAACATTTGCACATAAGTTTTGTGTGCATTATGTTTTTTATTATCTTAGTAACCCCAAGGAGTGGGATGGCTGGATCATATACTAAGTATATGTTTAATTTTTTAAGAAACTGTCAAACTTTTTCAAAGTGATTTTAATCATTTTACATTTCTGCTGATAGTGTGTGAGTCCAGTTACTCCACATCCTCAACAACGATATGGTTGGCCTTTCTCATTTTAAACATTCTAAGGTGTGTTACGGTATCTCACCATGGTTTCAGTATGCATTTTAGAATAGCCAGAACTTAAGAATGGCAAATATTCTGATTTTCAAAGAAAAAGACTGAGGTAGAAGCCAGTAAAGCCAACAGCAGTCTCTGTCAAAATTCCAGAATAATTAATCAACCAAGTAGTTAATAAATATTTAGAGAAGACTGGCAGTATCACTAGCTGTTGACTTGGGCTTACTATCAACAATTCATACTGAATGAAGAGTATTAATATTTTGAGAGGGCATTATTAAACCAGCAGATAAGAGAGATCATATAGGCGATCATCACTTACTCTAGTCATCCAAGCATGACAGTTGCTTTTCACTAGGGGAAATACTTACATGCTCCTAGGTTTCCCAATCATGAGCACCTCGGCGTCCTCTGTACCCGGCCATGGGGCCTCTTCACTGGTCCTTGGGGTAAATCCAAGTCTGTTTAAACAGCCTCATGTTTGATGTCACTAATTTCTGTTTCAGGGTGTACTTTTTCATTCACAATGGACTTCTTCTAATATTCTTCATGTTTTTCCACTAAATCTAGTTGACAGCTCACGATATTTTATGAAAAATCACTTGTACATTGCCCATTAGAACTTGTGTAATTTTCTAACTGGATGGCTTAAACGTAATGACCTATTACATATGCTTACTCATTACACTATCTATTGAATGTTCATTATGAGGACAGTCTTGGTGTCCTAGTCTAAAGGCCTATATCTGCTAGTATATAATGACTGTCTTCATCCCTTTAATACCATGGATATTAAGCTTGATTCCATTTTTAGCCTTATTTTCAGTTACTTCTGCCAGTTAATTCTAAAGAGGTTCTGAATTTAAGCAGGTCTTAATCTACATAGCATCTCTTATTATTAAAGTTGAATAGTTTCCCAAACCTGCTTCATTTGTCAGCAGGAAGCAAATTAGAGTTTTCCTAAGTAAGGGGAAGAAAAAATAATCTACTTATGGATATGGATGGCCTGGGGTTTATCCCCAGAATGCTCCCAGGATTCTTGTAGATTGCAAAGGGCACTGTGCCTTGCTGCAGAACCCTAATAATTTTAAGAGAAGAAAATTAGATTTAGCAGGGCCAAAATTAGAAGTTTTTATCTTCTCAACTAACAAAGAAAACTAGAAAGATTTTTCACTACTCTCTTCTTCCTAAATCAGGAAACTACCAGCAAGAGAGCCTCTTTTCACAATGGAAAGAACCAGTAAAGGATCTGTGAGGTCACTGAGCCTGAGTATTAAAAGAGGACTCTCTAGGGGCTAAAAATAAGGCCTTTATGTAGATATTGAAACAAGACCAGCTTGGAGACTATAGCTGGAAATGTAAGAAAATTGTGATTTTCATATTTTCTATAATACAGTTTTTTAAATGTTCTAGAGAAAATGCAGCACCTGAAAAATAAGATCGCATCCAAACAAGTCTATAGGTATGCCCACTGTCCATTCCCAGCCTGGCAGGCAGTAGGATCTTCGGGTTTTGTTTCTTTATTAACACCCCGCAATTTGAATTAGTAGAGTTTAAAGCAACATTTCTCAAAATATAGTTTCAGTGTCACAACAAGCTGAGGAACTTGTTCAATGCAGTGTCTTGGGTTCCCTCTAGACCTTCTGAATCCCTGGGGTTGGAGTTTAGGAATCTGCATTTTTTTCAGAATCCAGGTGACTCATGTACTCACTGAAATTTGAAGAGGATGCTTTGTGGCCCCAGTATGGGGCTAACAGATAGGATACTTACATGTAAAAGAATAAATTGAATATTTTTTTATTTTGGAATCAAATTGTAGTTTGTAAACCACGCCAACTTGTTATCATAAGGCTCCTTATAGCCAGGGGATTTCCTAGAGATGATTGGAGACTTTATTGGCCTGAACTTCCACTGTGCACTATATAAAGCCAACCACATTCAATTTCTTACATATGGATATCTACATTATGATTTGTCCTTATACATTGGTGCTTTATGAGCAAACCTTTGATGAGGTTATGGGACTAATTCATCTTAAACCTACTCTGAAAACTTTTTGGAAAACTATGCCTAGTATAGGATCTGGCACATAATAAGCACTCAGTAAGTATTTATGTAATAAGAATATAAATGAGTGAATGAATGAATGCTCATCTCATCTTTCTACCCCTTCCTGCCCTTAAACTTTCTGTTTGTCTTATCACATTAATTGATATTGCCATCTATCCATATTTCCAAGCTAAAAATATATAAAACATTGTCCTACAGAGTGAATATCAGTAACTGGAGATTTTAACATAATCCTTTCAGAATCTCTTAAAAGGAGTTTTAAAAGAATGGCAAGTTGAAACAGTGGTAAGTAAAAGATTACAGGAGATTTGAATAACATGTTTGATGATCTCAAACAAACAGATGTACAGAAACTTACACCCTACAGAGAATATACATTGTTCATGAGCAAACATGGAATAGTCACAAAACTCTTTATGTGTTAAATTCCAAGTAATCAACATCATCCAGACTATATTCTCTGTTCATGATGAAATAAAATTAGAATCCAACAACTAAGGATTTTGTTTTTACATCTCATATACCTAGAAACTAAGTAACATACTACTCAGTGACCTTGGGTTAAAAAGAATACCATAAAGAAAATTACAGAATACTTAGAATGGAGAGACAAAAAAATACTATTTGCCAAAATTTTTGGAACACAGTTAAACAAGTACTTACAGGGAAATTTCTAGTTTTGAATCCATTTGCCAGCAAACACAAAGATTGAAAACAAATGCTAAGCATTCAACTCAAGAATCTGGAAAAGGGAGCAACAAATACACAAAAAAGGAACAAAACTAGGAAATAATAAAGAGGAAGAAATCAGTGAAAAATAGAACAAAACTAAAGGAGATTAACTGTGCCTGAAACTGGTTATATGAAAAAATGTGTAACAGAAGCAAGCATTAGTGGAGAGAGTGGGAGGGTGGCTGGGGAGCCCAGAGAGGGAGAGAGCATGAAAGTGCATAAATACAGAACTAGAAGTAAGAATTACTAATAACATATGTAATCACTTTTAATTTATACTTTTCTAACTTTATTCAATTTACATTAAATTTATACTTTTTAAAGTTTTATAAGCTTTTCATTTATACTTATTACATGTATTATACATATTTCTATTATGTATTTTACTTCTGTATTACAATTGAATATGTATATAGAAATATAGTATCACACATGATACAATGTATTTTTACCTTAACATATAATATATATTACATGCTCTGTATTTATTATATGTAGCATTTCATATAGTGTTGTGTATATATGTCATATACTATCATCTAATGCATGAATTTACACAATGTAAGTACACAATATGACAAATATTACATTATGAAAGAGAGAATAATAACAGTTACAACAGAAATTAAGGGAACAACAGTTATACAATAGCTAATTTGATAAACAGAAAAAAGGAAAATACAAAATTGGTTCAAAAGGAAATTCAAAATTTGAGTAAACAAGTAGCAATTGAAAAAGTGAAATGGTAATAAATCCCTCACATGGCAAAAGCCTGAAGCTCAGATAATTTTATAAATTAGTTTTATCACATATCCAAAAAGCATTTCCTTACTTTATTTTATTTTATTTTATTTTTTAAATAATTATTTTTTATTGAAGGGTAGTTGACGCACAGTATTACATTACATTAGTTTCAAGTGTACAACACAGTGGTAGAACATTTATATACATAATTCTAGGTTCCAGCTATCACCCTACCAAGCTGTTACAATATCTTGACTATATTCCTTATGCTATACATTACATCCCGGTTACTTATTTATTTTACCATTGGAAGTCTGTCCTTTTGTGTGTGTGTGTGTGTGTGTGTGTGTGTGTGTGTGTGTGTGTTTTTGTGAGGGCATCTCTCATATTTATTGATCAAATGGTTGTTTACGACAATAAAATTCTGTATAGGGGAGTCAATGCTCAATGCACAATCATTAATCCACCCCAAGCCTAATTTTCGTCAGTCTCCAATCTTCTGAGGCATAACAAACAAGTTCTTACATGTAGAACAAATTCTTACATAATGAATAAGTTACATAGTGAACAGTACAAGGGCAGTCATCACAGAAACTTTCCGTTTTGCTCATGCATTATGAACTATAAACAGTCAGTTCAAATATGAATACTCATTTGGTTTTTATACTTGATTTATATGTGGATACCACATTTCTCTCTTTCTTCTTATTATTTTTAATAAAATGCTGAAGTGGTAGGTAGATACAAGATAAAGGTAGAAAACATAGTTTAGTGTTGTAAGAGAGCAAATGTAGATGATCAGGTGTGTGCCTGTAGACTATGTGTTAATCCAAGCTAGACAAGGGCAATAAAACATCCACGTATGCAGAATATTTCTCTCAGAACAGGGGGGGTGAGGTTCTAAGCCTCACCTCTGTTGATCCCCAATTTCTCACCTGATGGCCCCCCTGCGAGTGTGCCTGTCTTAGGTTGTTCCTCCCTTGAGGAATCTTACCCGTCTCTGGCTAACCAGTCATCTTCCGGGGCCATACAGGGAATTGTAAAGTTGGTAAGTGAGAGAGAAGCCTTATTGTTTGAAAAGGTTAGCTTTTTACTTCTTTGCATATTTATGCCCTGTGGCTTCTATGCCCAGCAGTTGTCTTGAGGTATCTTTACCACTTGGAAGAATTATGATACTCGGTAAATTTGATATGAGGCACGAATTCTATTTAAGGGTTGTAATTAGGAAGGAAGAAGAAAAGCTATAGAAGTAGCAGGCGGAAGAAAACATGGGAAGATTGATTATTTCTTTGACATATCTTCTTGTAGAGTAACTTCAGCATATATAGGTTTTAAGCTACTACTTAAATTGTGCACACACATTAACATAATAGGAGTATAGTTACATAACCAAAGCATATCTGTAATTATCAGCCATCTCCAGTGAAACCAAGAAAACCAGATAGGCACCTTAGGCATTTGTGAAAACTTATCTATGATATGGTGGATATTGTCCAACTGAACTTGAACAGTCTGAGAGAAATCAGACAAATTAAAACAACCCATTCCTGGGGACTGTTCACATGCAATATGTTCTTTTAACAGTAAATAGTCTGTAGTTGTAAGACTTTGGAGCGCTACAATTTGCACTTCTCCAAATTCTTGGTTGAGTTCCAACAGTATAGATCCAGTCAAATTTGTTGTTTTACTGTATGCACAGGCCAGCTTAGATATCTCCTTCCTCATTCCCATGGCAGGTCCAGGAACTGGTGGGATGAGTGCATCTACAGCTGTAGCAGTGCGTGGATCTTTGTTGGGGTTTTTGATGATCATCTTCTGGCATGAGTCTTCCAGAGAGTGCAGATGTTGGAAGTTCTTTTTCATATCGTATCTTAGTTCATTTTCGGGGTAGCCCAATTAGGCTTTGATTCTCTGTATAAACACAAACAGACCCTTTGCCTACACTTTTATATGCCCTTTATACCCTTGTGTAGAACTCGTTGAGGGTTACAACACAGGAACTGCCCCTTTTTTTTTTTTTTTTGCTTTGCTTTTGGTATCACTAATCTACACTTACATGACGAATATTATGTTTACTAGGCTCTCCCCTATACCAGGTCTCCCCTATAAACCCCTTTACAGTCACTGTCCATCAGCATAGCAAAATGTTGTAGAATCACTACTTGCCTTCTCTGTGTTGTACAGCCCTCCCTTTTCTCCTACCCCCCCATGCATGTTAATCTTAATACCCCCCTACTTCTCCCCCCCTTATCCCTCCCTACCCACCCATCCTCCCCAGTCCCTTTCCCTTTGGTACCTGTTAGTCCATTCTTGAGTTCTGTGATTCTGCTGCTGTTTTGTTCCTTCAGTTTTTCCTTTGTTCTTATATTCCACAGATAAGTGAAATCATTTGGTATTTCTCTTACTCCGCTTGGCTTGTTTCACTGAGCATAATACCCTCCAGCTCCATCCATGTTGCTGCAAATGGTTGGATTTGCCCTTTTCTTATGGCTGAGTAGTATTCCATTGTGTATATGTACCACATCTTCTTTATCCATTCATCTATTGATGGACATTTAGGTTGCTTCCAATTCTTGGCTATTGTAAATAGTGCTGCAATAAGCATAGGGGTGCATCTGTCTTTCTCAAACTTGATTGCTGCGTTCTTAGGGTAAATTCATAGGAGTGGAATTTCTGGGTCAAATGGTAAGTCTGTTTTGAGCATTTTGATGTACCTCCATACTGCTTTCCACAATGGTTGAACTAACTTACATTCCCACCAGCAGTGTAGGAGGGTTCCCCTTTCTCCACAGCCTCGCCAACATTTGTTGTTGTTTGTCTTTTGGATGGCAGCCATCCTTACTGGTGTGAGGTGATACCTCATTGTAGTTTTAATTTGCATTTCTCTGATAATTAGCGATGTGGAGCATCTTTTCATGTGTCTGTTGGCCATCTGTATTTCTTTTTTGGAGAACTGTCTGTTCAGTTCCTCTGCCCATTTTTTAATTGGGTTATTTGTTTTTTGTTTGTTGAGGCGTGTGAGCTCCTTATATATTCTGGACGTCAAGCCTTTATCGGATGTGTCATTTTCAAATATATTCTCCCATACTGTAGGGATCCTTCTTGTTCTATTGACGGTGTCTTTTGCTGTACAGAAGCTTTTCAGCTTAATATAGTCCCACTTACTCATTTTTGCTGTTGTTTTCCTTGCCCGGGGAGATATGTTCAAGAAGAGCTCACTCATGTTTATGTCTAAGAGGTTTGTGCCTATGTTTTCTTCCAAGAGTTTAATGGTTTCATGGCTTACATTCAGGTCTTTGATCCATTTTGAGTTTACTTTTGTATATGGGGTTAGACAATGGTCCAGTTTCATTCTCCTACATGTAGCTGTCCAGTTTTGCCAGCACCACCTGTGGAAGAGACTGTCATTTCGCCATTGTATGTCCATGGCTCCTTTATCAAATATTAATTGACCATATATGTCTGGGTTAATGTCTGGATTGTCTAGTCTGTTCCATTGGTCTGTGGCTCTGCTCTTGTGCCAGTACCAAATTGTCTTGATTACTATGGCTTTATAGTATAGCTTGAAGTTGGGGAGTGCGATCCCCCCTACTTTATTCTTCTTTCTCAGGATTGCTTTGGCTATTCGGGGTCTTTGGTGTTTCCATATGAATTTTTGAATTATTTGTTCCAGTCCATTGAAGAATGTTGCTGGTAGTTTCATAGGGATTGCATCAAATCTGTATATTGCTTTGGGCAGGATGGCCATTTTAACTATATTAATTCTTCCTAGCCACGAGCATGGGATGAGTTTCCATCTGTTAGTGTCCCCTTTAATTTCTCTTAAGAGTGACTTGTAGTTTTCAGAGTATAAGTCTTTCACTTCTTTGGTTAGGTTTATTCCTAGGTATTTTATTTTTTTGGATGCAATTGTGAATGGAGTTGTTTTCCTGATTTCTCTTTCTGTTGGTTCATTGTTAGTATATAGGAAAGCCACAGATTTCTGTGTGTTGATTTTGTATCCTGCAACTTTGCTGTATTCTGATATCAGTTCTAATAGTTTTGGAGTGGAGTCTTTAGGTTTTTTATGTACAGTATCATGTCATCTGCAAATAGTGACAGTTTAACTTCTTCTTTACCAATCTGGATTCCTTGTATTTCTTTATTTCGTCTGATTGCCGTGGCTAGGACCTCCAGTACTATGTTAAATAACAGTGGAGAGAGTGGGCATCCCTGTCTAGTTCCCGATCTCAGCGGAAATGCTTTCAGCTTCTCGCTGTTCAATATAATGTTGGCTGTGGGTTTATCATAGATGGCCGTTATTATGTTGAGATACTTGCCCTCTATTCCCATTTTGCTGAGAGTTTTTAACATGAATGGATGTAGAACTTTGTCAAATGCTTTTTCAGCATCTATGGAGATGATCATGTGGTTTTTGTCTTTCTTTTTGTTGATGTGGTGGATGATGTTGATGGACTTTCGAATGTTGTACCATCCTTGCATCCCTGGGATGAATCCCACTTGGTCATGGTGTATGATCCTTTTGATGTATTTTTGAATTCGGTTTGCTAATATTTTGTTGAGTATTTTTGCATCTATGTTCATCAGGGATATTGGTCTGTAGTTTTCTTTTTTGGTGAGGTCTTTGCCTGGTTTTGGTATTAGGGTGATGTTAGCTTCATAGAATGAGTTTGGGAGTATCCCCTCCTCCTCTATTTTTTGGAAAACTTTAAGGAAAATGGGTATTATGTCTTCCCTGTATGTCTGATAAAATTCCGAGGTAAATCCATCTGGCCCGGGGGTTTTGTTCTTTGGTAGTTTTTTGATTACCGCTTCAATTTCGTTGCTGGTAATTGGTCTGTTTAGATTTTCTGTTTCTTCCTGGGTCAATCTTGGAAGGTTATATTTTTCTAGGAAGTTGTCCATTTCTCCTAGGTTTCCCAGCTTGTTAGCATATAGGTTTTCATAGTATTCTCCAATAATTCTTTGCATTTCCGTGGGGTCCATCATGATTTTTCCTTTCTCGTTTCTGATACTGTTGATTTGTGTTGACTCTCTTTTCTTCTTAATAAGTCTGGCTAGAGGCTTATCTATTTTGTTTATTTTCTCGAAGAACCAGCTCTTGGTTTCATTGATTTTTGCTATTGTTTATTCATCTCAATTTTATTTATTTCTTCTCTGATCTTTATTATGTCCCTCCTTCTGCTGACCTTAGGCCTCATCTGTTCTTCTTTTTCCAATTTCGATAATTGTGACATTAGACCATTCATTTGGGATTGCTCTTCCTTTTTTAAATATGCTTGGATTGCTATATACTTTCCTCTTAAGACTGCTTTTGCTGTGTCCCACAGAAGTTGGGGCTTAGTGTTGTTGTTGTCATTTGTTTCCATATATTGCTGGATCTCCATTTTGATTTGGTCATTGATCCATTGATTATTTAGGAGCATGTTGTTAAGCCTCCATGTGTTTGTGAGCCTCTTTGCTTTCTTTGTACAGTTTATTTCTAGTTTTATTCCTTTGTGGTCTGAAAAGTTGGTTGGTAGGATTTCAAACTTTTGGAATTTTCTGAGGCTCTTTTTGTGGCCTAGTATGTGGTCTATTCTGGAGAATGTTCCATGTGCACTTGAGAAGAATGTATATCCCGCTGCTTTTGGATGTAGAGTTCTATAGATGTCTATTAGGTCCATCTGCTCTACTGTGTTGTTCAGTGCTTCCGTGTCCTTACTTATTTTCTGCCCAGTGGATCTATCCTTTGGGGTGAGTGGTGTGTTGAAGTCTCCTAGAATGAATGCATTGCAGTCTATATCCCCCTTTAGTTCTGTTAGTATTTGTTTCACATATGCTGGTGCTCCTGTGTTGGGTGCATATATATTTAGAATGGTTATATCCTCTTGTTTGACTGAGCCCTTTATCATTATGTAGTGTCCTTCTTTATCTCTTGTTACTTTCTTTGTTTTGAAGTCTATTTTGTCTGATATTAGTACTGCAACCACTGCTTTCTTCTCACTGTTGTTTGCTTGAAATATGTTTTTCCATCCCTTGACTTTTAGTCTGTACATGTCTTTGGGTTTGAGGTGAGTTTCTTGTAAGCAGCATATAGATGGGTCTTGCTTTTTTATCCATTCTGTTACTCTGTGTCTTTTGATTGGTGCATTCAACCCATTAACATTTAGGGTGACTATTGAAAGATATGTACTTATTGCCATTGCAGGCTTTAAATTCGTGGTTACCAAAGGTTCAAGGTTAGCCTCTTTAGTATCTTACTGCCTAACTTAGCTCACTTATTGAGCTTTAATATACACTGTCTGGAGATTCTTTTCTTCTCTCCCTTCTTGTTCCTCCTCCTCGATTCTTCATATGTTGGGTGTTTTGTGCTGTGCTCTTTCTAGGAGTGCTCCCATCTAGAGCAGTCCCTATAAGATGTTCTGTAGAGGTGGTTTGTGGAAAGCAAATTCCCTCAGCTTTTGTCTGTCTGGGAATTGTTTAATCCCACCGTCATATTTGAATGATAGTCGTGCTGGATACAGTATCCTTGGTTCAAGGCCCTTCTGTTTCATTGTATTAAATATATCATGCCATTCTCTTCTGGCCTGTAGGGTTTCTGTTGAGAAATCTGACGTTAGCCTGATGGGTTTCCCTTTATAGGTGACCTTTTTCTCTCTAGCTGCCTTTAACACTCTTTCCTTGCCTTGATCTTTGCCATTTTAATTATTATGTGTCTTGGTGTTGCCCTTCTTGGATCCTTTCTGTTGGGGGTTCTGTGTATTTCCATGGTCTGTTCGATTACTTCCTCCCCCAGTGTGGGGAAGTTTTCAGCAATTATTTCTTCTAAGATACTTTCCATCCCTTTTCCTCTCTCTTCTTCTTCTGGGACCCCTATAATACGGATATTGTTCCTTTTGGATTGGTCACACAGTTCTCTTAATATTGTTTCATTCCTGGAGATCGTTTTGTCTCTCTCTATGTCAGCTTCTATGCGTTCCTGTTCTCTGATTTCAATTCCATCAATGGCCTCTTGCATTCTATCCATTCTGCTTATAAACCCTTCCAGAGTTTGTTTCATTTCTGCGATCTCCTTTCTGGCATCTGTGATCTCCCTCCGGACTTCATCCCATTTCTCTTGCGTATTTCTCTGCATCTCTGTCAGCATGTTTATGATTCTTATTTTGAATTCTTTTTCAGGGAGACTGGTTAGGTCTGTCTCCTTCTCTGGTGTTGTCTCTGTGATCTTTGTCTGCCTGTAGCTTTGCCTTTTCATGGTGATAGGAATAGTCTGCAGAACTGGGACGAGTGACGGCTGGAAGGACTTCCTTTCTTGTTGGTTTGTGGCCCTCCTCTCCTGGGAGAACAGCGACCTCTAGTGACTTGTCCTGTGCAGCTGCGCGCAGACAGGGTTTCTGCTTCCTGCCCGGCTGCTATGGAGTTAATCTCCGCTGTTGCTGTGGGCGTGGCCTAGCTCCGGCAGCTACTCCAAAATGGTGGAGTCGCGTTGGAGCAGGAGCTGCTGGGAGGCTATTTATCTCCGTAAGGGGCCTCCCTGCTCCCTGCAGCCCAGGGGTTAGGGTGCCCAGAGATCCCGGATTCCCTACCTCTGGATTAAGTGACCCGCCCTGCCCCTTTAAGACTTCCAAAAAGCACCCGCCAAAACAAAACAACGCCCACCAAAAAAAAAAAGAAAAAAAAATTTTTTAATTAAAAAAAAAAAAAAAGTTTTTAATTAAAAAAAAAAAAAAAAGAAAAAAAAGGTGGTCGTTCGTTTTTCTTTATTCTCCGGTGCCAGCCTCAGGCCTCTGCTCACCGGTCTTTCTGCCCTGTTTCCCTAGTATTGGGATCCCTATCCCTTTAAGACTTCCAAAAAGCGCTCGCCAAAACAAAACAGCAAAAAAGCAAAAAAAAAAAATGGTCGCGCGCTTTTCTTATGTCCTCTGTCGCCCAGCCTCCAGTGCCTGCTCACTGTTCTTGCTGCCCTGTTTTCCTAGTATCGAGCACCCTGCACTCTGGCCCGGATGGCTGGGGCTGGGTGCTCGGCTGTCCTGGGCTCCATCTCCCTCCCGCTCTGCCTGCTCTTCTCCCGCCGGGAGCTGGGGGGAGGGGTGCTCGGCTCCCGCCGTGCCGGGGCTTGTATCTTACCCCCTTCACGAGGCGCTGGGTTCTCTCAGGTGTGGATGCGGTCTGGATATTGTCCTGTGTCCTCTGGTCTTTATTCTAGGAAGGGTTGTCTTTGTTATATTTTCATAGATATATGTTGTTTTGGGAGGAGATTTCCGCTGCTCTACTCACGCCGCCATCTTCCGCCCCTCCCATTTCCTTACTTTATATGCAATTATAAAATTACGTATAAAGAAAGAGAAAACACCATTCAACTCATTTTATGAGGCTAGTGTAAACCTTGATTCCCAAAGCAGGTAATAACAGGTCAGAAGAATAAAATTACAGGGCTATTCAGGAACACTGGTGCAAGATACTAAATAAAAATGTTTGCTAAACAAACTCAAGAGTGCATTAAAAACACTACATCATGATTAAGTAGGGTTTATTCCAGAAACACGAAATTGGTTCAATATCATAAATATAGTAGTTCACCATATTAACAAACTAAAGAGATAAGTCATATACTTATCTCAACTGATGCAGAAAAGCTAATTTGGTAAAATTTAATAACTATTTATAATTTTTAAAACACTTTTCAGAAAACTGGGAATAAAAGGAAATTTCCTTAACTTAATAAAGAACAAGCCAAAACCTAAAGCAAACATTATTCTTAGCAGGGAAACTTTAAAACTTTCCATTAATATTGGAAACAAAATAAGGATGCCTACTATTGCCATTTCTTTTATAAAGTCCTGGTTATTTAGCTGTAAGACAACAAAAAAGCCAAGATACAAAGATTGTAAAAAAAAAAAAAAAAAGCCTCATCCTATACAGATAGTATAATCACCTAACCAGAAAAACTAATTGAACCAACAGGTGAGATTAGCTTTATGGCCAGATAGATCAACTTACAAAACTCAGTTCAATTCCCCTACTCCAGTAATAGTCAATGAGAAAATATTATACCATTTACAAGTGCAGCAAAACCTATATGATATTTAAGATTTCACCTAACAGAGAATACACAGGCTGTTTACCGGGGGGTGGGGTGGGGGGTGGGAAAGATGTGACAAGAAGAAAAATAAACCTGCCTTCCTTCCATGCACAATGCAGTGCCAGACTCCAATTGTATTTGGAAGGATAAAACTATAAGCAAAAGAAGTTATAGATCCCTTTTGTGACTAACAGTGTAGAAAGTCTTATTAAATGAGACTGTAAAATTACAAGTCACAAGGGGAAAAAAGTTAAATTTGACTACAGCAAAACTAACTGTTAAGATGTTGAGTCCTAAGTCAGAAGCCCTTGAAAACATCACTTTTTTAATGCATATTCACAATAAAAAAATGAGTCATTAAGAAATGGCTGAGATGTACCTCCAGGGGTCACGGATCATGCGTGTTTTGCTCTTCTTACAGTTTGGGGCCTCTCACAGTTCCTAGCACATAGCACATGCTTAATAAATATTTACCGAATAAATAAGCATTACTGTATTTCTATTTTACATAGTAAGACAAAGAAATGTGTAACCTGTCTTAGAAAGACTTCTATAAAATATCTCAAAAATTTTAAATTTCAGTACTTTAAAAAGCAATATTCAATTATTTAGAAAAGGTACTTATGCAGAAAACCTCATTGTCACTTATTTTTTGTGGCACTTGGGTCAGTTTTCAGTGCCAGCTTCAGTCATGGGATTCACATTCATATTTGAAACGAGTTAAATAAAATTTGCAAATACAGTTTCATAAGAGAGTATTGAAGTAAGTATTTCTCTAAAGCCCAATTATACTATATAATCAGAATTCTTAATTTCTACTAACTTGACAGGCCAGGCTAAAAGGTGGAAGTGGAAGAGTAATTCATAACCTAAACTTCTGTCTTGGCCTCATTTCCTATGATATCACCCATTCCCAAAACAGCTCTCTCATTCTTGACAAGGAAGAAAACTATAATATTCTTACAATTAAATAAGTACAAACAAATACTGGACTCAGAGTCAGAATTTTTGATTTATTGATTGTGATATTTCTCTGCTGCCACAGGGAAGTGGCACCAATGGCTAGGCTTTCAGTGGGATTATAGGAACTGGGCAAATTCAGAGAGAAGTAACAGTACCAATATGGAACTACTACAAGCCTTCAGAGAACAAAGAAGGTTGCTACTACTGAAGCTAATTTCATTTATCCAAAGAGGAAGAAACAGGATTTGGTACAGGCCCTCCAAATATTACTATAGCTATGTAAAACTGCAAAATGAGACTGATTCAAGTTCATTTAATCACCCCCTTACTATGCACATCTCTCTTCGGTTTTCATCTTCTTGATTGTTCTATTTGTCTAAAGAGCACTGATTTCAGGTCCTGCACATATTGGCTTTGGTCATAAGCCAAAGGTAAGGGTTTACGTTTGGGGGATAAACAGTTTTCCAGACAAGCTGCTTAAAAGAAGCTACACTGACTTTGCTAATTCCTGGATGACGCTGTCTGCCATCTTGTTTCTTAAAATCCCAGAGCAGAGATGCAATTAATCCCACTAAGGCTCTAGTTCAAATTCACTTTCTGAAAACTACGGCCAAATACCCTCCTAGTGCCAGAATAGCTGGTTCATCACTGAACATATTAATGAAGAATCTTCTGGTTGCAAATGATAGAAATCCAACTTCAGCTAATTTGAGCAAGAGATTGTGTTATTGTGTCAGAATCCAGGAAAGACTGAGACAAAGGAAGACCTTTGAAATATCAGACATGCAGCTGGTTTCAGGGACTGTTGGAACTAGCAGTCTAAATGGCATCCCCCCCAATTTATTCCTTCTCTGTACTCCTCATCTCTGTTCTTTCTGCAGGTAAGTTCTGTTGTCTCTCACTGTAGGCACTTCTCTTTCCCATCGTGGGAAACATGGGCACCAAAATCTCCTGGGTGTTATTTCCTACAACTTCTCACACAAAAGAAGGACTGTCACTTTCAGTCCTAGTCAAAACCTGGAAAAAATGGTACTGTCCCAGTTCAGGTCAGATGCTCACTCA
Source organism: Manis pentadactyla (assembly GCF_030020395.1). Taxonomy (NCBI): domain Eukaryota; kingdom Metazoa; phylum Chordata; class Mammalia; order Pholidota; family Manidae; genus Manis; species Manis pentadactyla. The sequence continues at coordinate 38,380,081 of NC_080031.1, read as the reverse complement.
CAGATTAAGTCATGTGAAAATAAGGCAATTCTTAACAATAGCCAATAAATTAGAGGTACAGAGCAGAAAATATCATAGCTGTTCATGGAGCACCAATAGTAAATGTATTAAAATAAAATAAGATTAATCTGGCCTTCTATGAACCTATTGTCTCTACTTGTAGAATATTACAAAATACTTTAGTTCAACTCAGGGAAAACCAAACAGATCTAGAAAAACTATAGGGAAAGATAACAAATTAAGGAAAAAAGCATTGCTGCAGATAAAGGATCACTTCCCAATAGCAAAACTTTTCTTCATCAGGAAAATATAGAAATTGAAATCATATATAAATTTATATATGTATATTAAATATGTATCTAATATATTTAATAAAAACACATAAATTTTTATATATAAATTTACATTTATTTATCAAAATTTATAAAGCAAAACTGACACATGGACAAGCCCAAATGTTTAAAAATATCTCCCTAAAATATGTCAATTTGGTCCAAATCACCTAGAACACCACTGTCAGAAGCAAATGTCTCACATGAAATTTTCCTACCAGCTTTAGCTTCTGCATGTGAAGACCCAGTTAGTAGAAAGTGTCAAGTATTCCTGTCTCCAGCATAGAGGCACTAGGTATAGCCCTACAACATTTTGCATCAGGTTTAACCACTAGTAATCCTGCTACTGGATATTACCTAGTGATCAGTTGGTTAAAAAGCAATGTGGCAAATAGATCTTTGCTTCAGTTTTCTGAGAAATAAAGGGAATCTGATCAACTCTATGGCACATGTGGAATATCTTATATCAAAACATATCTTCTTTGGGAAGAGTTGGCCACATATGCACAAAGGGACCTCACAGAGCAAAAAGGGCTTTCAGAAGTTGAGAGAAAGCAAGCCATTTATATTTCTTGAGGATCTAATAATATTTTTTTAATGAATGCCAAAAAAGTTATAAATCTATGAATTATTACTTTAAATGTTATATTTAATAAATAAGCACTCCTAACACATGATTATGGTGATGATAATTGTATGTATGTAAGATAATATCTGAAACAGAATTGGTGGATCTTGGCAAATTTGAGGTCCAGACTGAATGCCTCTCTTTCCAACCCTCACCTCTAGAGAGAGAATGCTTCCCTTCCCTGAACCAAGCCCACAGAAGGCCCCAGGACACATACATGCTCCACTTTGATTAAAAAAATTTTTTTTATCGCTATAGTCTTATATTAATTTAAGTATACAACATAATGATTCAACTGTTACCCATATTAATAAATCCTTACTCCCACTAGTACAGCTACTGTCTGTCAACATAGGAAGATGTTACAGAATCATTAACTATATTCTCCATGCTTCATTACTACCCCTGTGACCAACCTACATCATAATTGAAAATTTTTGTGCCCATTTATTCCCCTCGCCATCCCCACCTGCTCACCCAAATCCCTCCCTTCACAGTAACCACCAGTCCCTTCACAATGTCTATGACTCTACTGCTATTTTCTTCACTCTGTTTTGCTTTGCATTTATATTCCACAAATAAGTGAAATGTGATATTTGTCTTTTTCTGCCTTATTTCACTGAGCATAATACTCTCTAGATCCATCCATGTTGTTGTAAATGACAGGACTTCTTTTCTTTTTATGGAAGAATAATATTTCACTGTGCATATGTACCACTTCTTCTTTATCCATTCATCTATTCATGGCCACTTAGTTTGCTTCCATGTCTTAGCTATTGTAAATAATGTAGCAATAAACATGGGGTGCATATGTTAGAAACACAACAGATTTCTGTGTATTAATTTTGTATCTGCAACTTTGCTGAATCTAGTTATTACTTCTAATAGTTTTTTGATGGAGTCTTTAGGGTTTTCTATGTGTAATATCATGTCATCTGCAAATAGTGACAGGTTTACTTCTTCTTTAACTATTTGGATGCCTTTTTATCTCTTTGTGTTGTCTGATTGCTGTGACTAGGACCTCCACAACTATGTTGAATAAAAGTGGTGAGAATGGACATCTTTGTCTTGTTCCTGATCTTAGAGGAAAAGTTTTTAGCTTTCCACCATTAAGTATGATGCTAGCTGTGGGCTTGTCATATATGGCCTTTATTATGTTGAGGTACATATCTTCCATGCCCATTTTGTTGAGAGGTTTTATCATGAATGGATGTTGCATTTTCTCAAATGCTTTTTCAGCATCTATTGAGATAATCATGTGGTTTTCACTCTTCTTTTTGTTAATGTGGTATATGATATTGATTGATTTACAAATATGCCATCCTTGCATCCCTGGAATAAATCCCATCCATCAGAATGGATGATCCTTTTGATGTATTTTTTATTTTGGTTTGCTAAAATTTTGTTGAGGATTTTTTCATCTATGTTCACTAGGGATATTGGTCTATAATTTTCTTCTTTTGTAGTATCTTTCCCTGGTATTGGTGTTATAGTGATGCTGGCCTCATAAAATGAGTTTGGAAGTATTTCCTCCTCTTCTACATTTTGGAATACTTTATAAAGGTTGGGTATTAGCTCTTCTTTAAATGTTTGGTAGAATTCAACTGTGAAGCCACCTGGACATAGGTTTTGTGTTTTGGGAGGTTTTTGTATTTCCAATTTGATTTCATTGATGGTAATTGGTCTGCTCAGATTTTCTGTGTCTTCCTGGGACAATCTTGGAGGGTTATATTTTTCTACAAATTTGTCCATTTCATCTAGGTTGTCCATTTTATTGGCATATAATTTTCCATATTATTCTCTAATAATTCTTTATATTTCTGTGGTATCCATTGTGACCATTCCTTCTTTGTTTCTGATTCTATTTATTTGTGTACTCTCTTTTTTTTCTTGATAAGTCTGGCTACGGGTTTATCTATTTTGTTTATTTTCTCAGAAGGAGATGTTGATTTCATTAATTTTTTTCTGTTTTATTCTTCTCTATTATTAATTTCTGGTTGATATTTATCATGTACCTCTTTCTATTAACTTTGGGTTTCATTTGTTCTTTTTCTTGTTTCTTTATATGTGAGTTTAGACTGTTTATTTGGGACCATTCTTGTTTCTTGAGGTAGGCCTGTATGGCTATGTACTTCCCTCTTAGAACAGCCTTTGTGGCAACCCACAAATATTGCACTGCTGTATTTTTGTTTTCATTTGTCTCCATGAGTTGCTTTATTTCTGTTTTAAGTTGGTCATTGGTCATTTGATTATTTAGAAGCATGTTGTTTAGCCTCCATATATTTATAGGCTTTTTTGTTTTCTCTGTGTAATTTACTTCTAGTTTCATACCATTGTGGTCTGAGAAGTTGCCTGATACAATTTCAGTCTTTTCGAATTTATTGAGGCTCTTTTTGTGGCCAGTATGTGATCTATTCTGAAGAACGTTCCATATACACTTGAAAAAAATGTAACATGGTGCTTTTGAGTGGAGTTTTCTGTAGATGTCTATGAAGTCTATCTGATCTAATGTATTGTTCAGTGCCTCTGTTTCCTTATTTATCTTCTGTCTTGTTGATCTATTGATGTGAGTGGTGTGTTAAAGTTTCCTATGATGAATGTGTTGCATTCTATTTCCCCCTTTAATTCTGTTAGTGTTTGTTTTACATATTTAAGTGCACCTATGTTGGATACATAGATATTTATATTGGTTCTATCCTCTTGTTGGACTGACCCCTTTATCATTATGTAATGTTCTTGTCTCATTACTTTCTTTGTTTTGAAATCTATTTGTCTGATATAAGTACTACTACTCCTGCTTTTTTCTCCCTACTGTTTACAAGAAATATTTTCCTCCATCCCTTCACTTTTAGCCTGTGTATGTCTTTGGGTCTGAAATGAGTCTCCTGTAGGCAGCATATAGATGGGTCTTGTTTCCGTATCCATTCTGCCACTCTGTATCCTTTGATTGGTGCATTCAGTCCATTTACATTTAAGGTAATTATTGATAGGTATGTACTTATTGTCACTTTATTAATTGTTTTCTGGTTGTTTTTATAGCTCCTCTCTGTTTCTTTCTTCCTCTCTTATACTCTTATTTTTGATGGTTCTCTTTAGTGTTGTGGTTGGATTTCTCTTTTTTAATTTTTTGTATATCATTATAGACTTCAGGTTTGTGGTTACCAAAGATTCAAGGATAGCTTCCTGACTATATAGCAGTCTATATTAAGTTGCCGATTACTCTGTTTCAAACACAATCTAAAAGTACATTTTTTCTTCTTCTTCCTCCACACTTTGTGTGTTAGATGTCATAATCTGCCCTTTTCGTGTATCCCTTGATTGATTTTGTGTACAGTTGTTTTTGCTACTTTTGTTTTAATTTTGTACTTGCTTGGTAATTAATTGGTCTACTACTTTTACTGTGGATTTAATTTCATTTATGAAAATTATTTTACCTTAGGAATTTTTCATCTACAGCAGTCTCTTTAACATATTGTGTAATGCTGGTTTTGTTTTTATGAATTCTTAGAGACTTCATTTATCTAGAAATTATTTAATCCATGATTCAAATCTAAGTGATAATCATGATGGATAGAGAATTCTTGGTTGAAGGTCCTTCTGTTTGAATACATTAACTATTTCATGCCACTCCCTCATGGCCTGTAAAGTGTCTGCTGAGAAATCTGCTGATAGCTTGATGTGAGGTTTCCCTTATAAGTAATCTTTTTTCTCTCTCTCTGGCTGCTTTCAATACTCTCTCCTTATTCTTAATCTTTGCCATTTTAATTATTATATGTCTTGGTGTTGTCTTACTAGGGTTCCTTTTGTTAAGGGCTCTCTGCACTCCCATGACCTAAGTCTATCTTCTTCCCCACACTGTGGACGTTTTCAACAACTATTTACTTAAAGAGACTTTCTATCTCTTTGTCTCTCTCTTCTCTTTCTGGTACCCCTATTATGTGAATATTGTTTCATTTGGATTGGTCACACAGCTCTCTTATCATTCCTTCATTTCTAGAGATCCTTTTATCTCTCTGTTCCTCAGATTCATTGTGTTCCTCTTCTCTAATTTCCATCTCATTGATCATCTCCTCTAATTGCAGCAGTCTATTATTCATTCCCTCCATTTTGTATTTCATTTTAGTTGCTGTATTCTTCAGCTATTATATAGGTTTGTTGAAGTCCTTCCTGAGATCTTTAATACATTTCTGCAGATCAGTGAGTATATGTATGACTTTTACTTTGAAATCTTTATCAAGAAAGTTGGTGATTTCTGTTTCATTTAGCCTTTTTCCTGGTGGTTTTGTTTAGAACATATTCCTCTGCCTCCTCATTTGTCAGGGTTTCTGTGTTTCTCTCTTTGTATTAGATTGATCTGCTGTGCTTCCTGATCTAGAGAGTAATAGCTTGAGGAAGAAGGCATACTGTGGTGCTCAGAAGCTCAGGACTCTTTCCTCTCCGGTGCCTGCTTCTCCCTTGCTGCGGATCCCCAGTCGCTGTTGGTGGGCAATGGGCGGGGTCACATTTCTGTCTGTCTGCCAGCAGTGGTTTATCTCAGACTGCTGAGGCTGGTGGTTTGCCTCAGCCGTGCCTAGGCAATAAGACCAGTGATTTATGCTGAGATTGTTGCAGGCATGGCTGCCCTCTGCCTTCTCTGAAGCAATGGCTGGGCTGCTCTGTTAACAAGTTGGGTGAGGCATTTGCAGGGTGAGCGGCACAATGGCAGGGTGCAAAGGCTCTGGGCAGTGGCAAGTCACTGGTTGAAGAGGCCACCAGTGCTTAGCAGTGGCAGTGAGCTCTGTGGAGGGAGAGTGTACGGGCATGCTGAGGCAGCGAGTTGCATCCCCTTGGCACACAGCTGCTCCAGCAATGGACTCAAGAGCATTCCCTAGCAGCAGTAAGGTGCGAGGTGCACAGCACGCAACTTGTCCAACTGTGGAAAGGAAGGAAGGAGCTCTAGGAGCTGGCTCCCACAGGTGCTTCCCCAGTGGGGCTGGAACAGGGCCCTGTAAGCTGGGAGAGTCTCCCTCTGCTTTCCAGGCAACAAAGTCTGATGCTGCTGAGTCAGGTGAGCTGGCACATCAGTGGTACACAAGGAGGTGCCTCAGAACTGAGCTGCTAGCAAGGGGGTGGAGCATCTGTGACTTCTAAGAGTTCTCAACCTGTTGGGCAGAGGGAAGGCTAGGGAGGTATTGTCCACCTGCCCTTCATTCTGCAGAGATAGCTCCATCCAACCCCTGCTCCTCCAGCTCCCTTCCTACTGCTGACAAATCTTTCAAACTGCTGCCTCTGTGTTGGGTCTCAGTGGGACCAGCAGAGCATGCCTGTCCTCCACAGGTGGCTAGTATCTCCGCCTCCCAGAGTGTTCTGACTGTCCCTGGTGTCTAGTCCTGCTAATTGTCAGAACCCAATGCAATGTGCACTTGTGTTCCTGAAGAAGATCTCCAGGGACAGGTTTGCAGAGTTCCTGGGCACCTATCCTCTCTCCACTCTGTTCATGTTCCTCCTGCCTGTTGGCTGGGCTGGGAGAAGGGCTTGGGTCCTGCTCAGTCATGGCTCTGCCACTTTACCCCTTTCTGTGTGGTCTTCTGTTCTTCCCCAGGTGTAGGTAGTCTGTTCTGCAGTCTTCAGTTCAGTTTCAGGTTTAGTTGTATTTGCTGTAGTTGCTTCCTTTATGTGTGTGTGGGAAGAGGTTTCCATCTTGCCTTCTTATTCCATCATCTTGATACTCTCTTCCCTCTGCTCCACTTTGATTTAAATTCAACAGACCAAATGCATTAGTCTTGGGAATTAAGCTTACTGGGATCATATCTTGCTCACATTAAGATCTGCACCTCTTTTTTAAAATGTTAGATCTTTTGCCTAGAATCACATAACTCCCACAAAATTAGAGTGGACTAATTAGTAATATGGTAGCTTCTTAAACAGAATATTTCTTAATCATATAATTTGAACCTATAGTAAAATTTCCCTAGGACTGTGCTGACTTTGAATATTCATGAGGCTGAAAAGGGATAGAATTACCAAGGAATAAAGGAACATAATTAGCAGAGGCCAAGGAACCAGCTTTGATTATCAAAATGCCTTATTATTTAAAATGTTTCAATGATGAAAACATCAGCTTTGAGAAGGTCTGTCATTTTTCACTTCCCACAGCTAATAAGTAATAGAATCCACAAATAGTCCTGCCTGTCTAATTCCAAGAACTACATGATTTCTATTATACTAGTTTACTGTATTCAAAAGTGTTTACTAAGATCATTCACTAATTTTGTTCTTTTGTTCCTGTAATCTTACATTTACTTAAACTTTATGAGTTCTAACCATAAAGGTATGTGCTAGATCTAGAAATAAAGTAGAGAACAAAACAAGGTTATTGCCTTCACGAACATACTATTTAATGAAAATATAGTGTAAAAGAAGATCTGTTTGAGTAAACAAGAAAGGAAGGTTTTTGGGTTCAGATTGGTTCTTACTCACTGTAAGAAAATAAGTGTTTAAGCAATAGAAACAACAGAATGTGAGTGCTTGAGGCAAGAGTAATGAGGTCAGGGTTGGCCTGGTTCCTAATATAAAGGTATACTCACATAATTTTTAAATGACTTCTTCTCACATCACTTAGTAGATAAATGATGCATACATACATATCTACTCTTGGCTTCAGAGGGCAGAAACCTTGACCCAAATTTATCAGCTGTTCTTTTCATTCTCTAACACCTAAAAAACATAGACATTTAAAAAACAGATCTCTTATATACCCAGGCTTCTTGATCCTGATTATTTTTTAAATTGAAAGAAAGTTAATTTTGATTTCTTCATTAATTCCTACTTAAGTCCATTCAATCAACACTTGTTAAGTACTTACTAATGTTCAAATTACAGTGAAAAGCTGAGTAAATAAAGCCTGAGGGTATGTTTATAAAGATAATGGTTATATTTATAACAGCCAGGATATTCTGGCCAACAGTAAGTAGCCAATGAACCCCTCGCCCTGTCCTGGAAGCACTGTTCATGAACACACTCCCAGGTGAGCCCCTGCAGGAAGACACATCTATTCACCAGGTATTTTCTAGCAGTCCTACTCTTTAAGCAGACTTGTTTATTTAATTTTCTTGTATAGCTGCATATTCTAGATCTCTAGTACTGTCAGGCATAGTTCCCAGAATTCACATGCATAGTTTCAAATTTCTGTAACTCCCCAAATGTAACTGTCTTATATCAAATGAAAACATAGCAGCAGTCAGAAAAATAGTTCATATCTTTGAAACATGTAAGAAAGTGAAATCACACTAGGGAAAATGGCATTTTTAATGCCAATTATCTGGATCTATCTTCAATTAGTGGCAGTGGGAGCTAGGGAATAAATTTGGCATTTCAGAAGCAGATGTCCTTCTCATTTGGGTATGAGAGTTTGAAAACTGCGTTCTAATCTACTAAATAATGACATCTAATTTCTTTATGAGGATAATACCTCATAATCATTATGTGCCAGGACTGTGCCAGTTGTAGTTCCTGTCCTCAAAGAGCTTTGCTTCTCACTGATTTTGCCTCCTGAGTGAGCCCTGTGGTCCCTGTGGCTCCCTGAAGACTGACACTGGCTACTCTGAAAATATGAATGTCACCAGATGGCATTGTGGGGATGGAAATGCACCTCTACCCTAAGGTCAAGACTGAAATAACTCAGGAGTTGACAGAAATCTGGGAATAATTGTAACAGGCAGGTAAGGACATCACACAGCAGTCTCCAACTGAGTCCATAGGAAATATGCAGCCTGCTTTTTAATTTGGAAACAAAACACAGAACTCAGAGAAACACGATGAATGGTTCTAAAGGAAAATGTGGAACAGAATGGGACTTTGAGGGCTGTGAAAGGCTTGGAGAGTGATGGGTCACACTGTGCCCTCAAGATGTCAGGACACCCTCATCCCTGTGGGATCACTCAGTTCATGGTGCTGTGTGCTTAATAGTTAATAAGTTTTCTATCATCGTCAAATAACCCTTGTCAGGGAAACCTGTAGCATAAGGAGTAATGGAAAAGAGCATTGGTGGTACACTGTCTACCTTGAATATGGATCAGTTACTTAATCTCCCTGGTCCTCACTTTCCTAACTTATAAAATGGGGATAATTTTGTTGTTTGGGTTGAATTACACAAGTGTTGAGCACTTAGATAATGCATGTAAAACACATTGCCTAGATCAATTAAGTGTTGGCTTCCTGAAAAACATTTTTACAAGATTCCCATTAGCGCATACCTGAGGGTACATTTGTAAAGATAACGGTTATACTTATAGCAGCCAGGATATTCTGGCCAACAGTGAGTAAAGAACAGATTCGTAAAGCCTCAATAATAAAAATTGGAATGTAAGTTGTGTTTGGGTAATAGGCAAAGGTCCAGCAAAAAGAACAGAACATTGTATTGAACTCAATGCCTCCTAGGAGAGGGCTCTGTAAATTCCCCCAGAAGAAGGGCAACTATACAAACAAGCAGGCATTCAATTTATTCATCAAACACAAATAGAGTGCTTGCGTTGTGCCTTTATGGTGGTGTTGTATTAAGAAATGGGGAAAGAGAAAGAGAGTCAACAGTAGATGTATGAGACCCCACAACAGAAGTCAGTCAAAGGTCACAACAGAGGACAGTCAGAGCCACGGGACCACCAAGATACACTAACAGAGGGATATATCTCCTCTCCCTCCTGAGACCCTACCAATATTGCCGGATCTTCCCAGGAGATAAGGGAGTTAGAAGTAGGAAAGAGCACTTGGAGTGATGGTCAGGGGAGCTGATCACATAACTACACACAGGTTTGAGCAAGGTAGCCTTCCGCTTCTGAAATCTTACCAGCTCTGACTCCAGGCTGTGTGACTGGTACAATGTGCTACAGGACTCTGAAGGAGAGAGAGTTTGCTTCCAGTGGAACATTCTAAGAACACCACTGAACATTCTAAGAACAATTCTAAGAATTCTCCAGTCTAAGAACAATTGAACAGAGTCTCATTGTTGTCATTGGCTTAATCTCAAAAAGCAGTTGGGAATGTAATCTGAGGAAAAAACATGTATATATAATGGATAATAATATATCAAGTGCTGGGTTCTGGATGTAATGCAATTCTAACCACTGAGCTACAATCAAGTAAGTGCCTAAAGTCTTTAAGGGCTAACAAAGAAATGTTAAATAACCCACCAATCATACCACCTGCCAGTGAAATAAATTGCTGCTGAAAGGCTGCTGAAATTGGGTTTTAAAAAATGTGGGATTTTATTGTAAGCTCACAGCTCAGTTTGTTCCGGCAATGTCAACTTCGAGCCATAACCATGTGTTCTCATCAGTTACTAGCTTTGACTTTACTCCAACCAGGTCTTTGTTCTGGAGAGAACAAGTATAGTTATCACTACTAATTAAAATCAGCTATATAAAAGGATTTAGAAAGGAAAGAACCCTTTTCATTAAAGATGAGGGCAAACAGAAGCATTACAGAGTAGGTTGTTACTTCCCTTAGGACAATCATTCTGAGCAAGAACTGGCAAGAAAATAAATATAATGATAATGCCAAATGCAGGCTTTTTAACAGAAATTGGGGTGCCTTGTAGAAAATGTTTGGTTCAATGCTGTCAACATTCTTGTAAATACCTAAGAGTTTCTAGACCCTGGACTTCAACTATTTCTTTTATTAAAGCTCTCCAATATCTCAACTGACTTTCTTTGTACAGGCTGATGATGTGCTTCCTTTGATTTCCTATATATCAACCAAGTGTGTAGAAAGGTTTAGGCTTCTGGGGAGATGGTCTTGGACATATGTGAACACAGGCTTAACATCTCAGCAGTCAGCTGCCCTGTTTCTAGCATCACAATTGCCCCTGCATCTACCTTGCTGTCAAAATGCAAACAGGGGCCCAGTCTTCGGAATTTCAGTGCTTTCTCAACGTAGGTGTCCACTCACCTCATCAGTGTCCTCCACGGTGACATAGGCACATCCCTGAAACCAGCCATTTCTTCAGGTCTTTGCCATGTGGAACAGGTGACTGCAGGGCTCTTCCCCCCTCCCCCCAACACCCCTGTAGCCTGCCTGACACATTCAGGGTGCAAGTGGGTTCCAGGAGTTTCTGGCAGATGGTCTGATGAGGTGAAACAATACAAATAGCAATCTACACACAAAATTTTAGAGCTGGAAAGGACTTCAGTATCCAGATGAACTAGTTCTTGAAAGCTTGAAGAGATCCAATTTCGTCATTTTGCATTAGAAAGCTGTAGTCCAAAAGAAAAAGTTAGGTGGCAAAACTTTTGTGAGCAAGCTATGCATAGTGCTTAGGCAGCTGCTATGACCCTCTAGCCCATATATGTACATACATTATATATATATTAGAGAATTTTCATATGGTGAAATGTATGGATACTAACCACTTTATTAGCCTGATGAGTTTAACCAATGAATACACACGTTACCTACACTCCTACAGGGATCTGGAACAGTTCCATCACTTTAGAAAGTTTGCCTGTTTCCCTTTGAAGTAAGGGATTTACTCAACTCTTTCTCCAAGAATCCACTGATTGGGTTTCTATTAATATAGGTTGGGTTTATGGTTTTTCCTGAGCTTTGTATAAAAGGAAGTGTATAGTATGTGCACTTTTGTGTGTGGCCTCTTTCATTTGGCGTAATGCTTTCCAGATCCATCTAGGTTGTTGAGACTATCAGTCTTTATATTGCTGAGTAGTATGCTGATATAAATGCCCCACAATGTACTGATTCATTCTCTTGATAATAAACAGTTGAGTTGTTTTTAGCTTTTGGCATTAAATTGTGTACAGTCCTTTTTGTATGCATATGTTTTCATCTCTCCTCAGTAGATACCTTGAAGTGGTATTGCTAGACTTGGGGTAGGTATATGTTTAACTTTATAAGAAAATGGCATACTATTTTTCAAAGTGGTTGTACCATTTTACACTCCTACCAGCTCCACATCCTGGCCAAAATTTGGTGTCATCAGTCCTTTTAATTGTGGGTGTGTAGTGGTAATTTATTGCAGTTTCAATTTGCATTTCTCTGATGACTAATGATATTGAGCATATTTTCATGTGTTTATTAACCATTCAGATATCTTCCTCTGTAAACTGCCTATTAAAGTCTTTTGCTCACTTGTAAATTTGGTTCTCTTTATTATTGAACTGTGGGAATTCTTTATATATTCTGGATATAAGTCCTTTGTCAGATGTGTATATTGCAAATACTTTCCCCTTGCTTGTGGAGTCTCTATTCATTTTCTTCACAGTGATCTTAGTGGCCTGATCTTTTAATGATCAAAAGAGTTTAATGTGAAGTCCAGTTTCTCATTTTTTTCTTTATGGCTAGTGCTCTCTGGGTCCATCTAAGAAGTCTTTGCCTAACCAAACGTTGCAAAATACTCTCCTGTTTTCTTCTTGAACAGTGTTTCCCAACATTGTTTACATTATCACCCCTTGTATGAGTTTCCCCTGGCTGCCATAACAAAGTAACAAACTGGGTGACTTAAAATAACAGACATTTATTCTTTCATGGTTTTGGAGACTGGAAGTCCAAAATCAAGGTATCTGAAGAACTAGGTTCTCTTTGATAGCTCTAGGAGAAGATCCCTCCTTGCCTTGTGGTGAGAGTCTCTGACAGCTCATCAGGAACCCTTGGCACTCCTTGTAACACTCCACTCCAGTCTCGGCCTCTGTCTTCACAAGGCTTTCTGTCCTTCTCTTCTCTCTGTCTCTTCTCCTGTTCTTATAAGGACACTAATATTGAACTAGGGGCTCACCCTACTTCAGTATGATCTCAATTCACTTCTTAATTACACCTGCAAGAACCCCACCTCAAATAAGATTACATTCACAGATACCAGGAGTTATGACTTCAACATATCTTTCTGGGAGACAAAATTAATCCACAACAGTTCCCAAGGAGTCTTCGTAGATTCTTTCAAATCAATCCAAATCCCCAACGTAAAATGTAAATGCCACAGATACACTATATATTTGTTTTGAATTATAGTTCTTTGGAGAGCTACAGACTATTGTAATACCTAAGATTTTCTCTCATTCCAAGAACCAATTTTCACCCCTTTTCATATTCAGGCCTATTACCCATCTATGAATAATTTTTATGTATAATGTGAGGTATAGGTTGAAGGTCACTTTTTTATATGAATATCCATCATTTGTTGAAAAGGTCTCCCTTTTGTTACTGAATTGCTTTGGTGCCTTAATCTCAAGATATAGCTTTATTTCTGAATTCTTATTGTGTTGCATTTATCTAGCTGTTTATCTTTATATCAATACCACACTCTGTCTTTATAATGCAGCTGTACATACAGCTCTTCTTTTTTAAGAATATTTTTGGCTATTTTACATTCTTTAAATTTCTAAGCAAATTGTAGAAACAACTTCTCTATTTCTATAAACACACACACACATGCCAAGTCTACTTGGCTTTGGCTAGAATCACTGAAGGTGTAGATTAATTTGGGAAGAATCCTCATCTTAGTGATACTGAGTCTTCCAATCCACTGTCATGGTATAGCTCTTCATTTGTTTAGATCTTCATTAATTTTTCTTGGCAGTGTTTTTGTAGTTTTCAATATATAAATTTTATACATCTTTTCTTAAATTTTATCCTAAGCGTTTTGTGGTTTTACATGCTATTCTAAGTGATATTGGGGTTTGTTTTGCAGAAGCCCATTGCCAACATATAGAAATGCAATTATTTTTGGTATTTTGACTGTTGTTCTACAATCTTAACTGAACTCTCTTAGTGTTCTAGTGGTTTTATGTAGATTCTGTAGGATTGTCTATGAATACAACATGTTGTCTATGCGCAAAGATACTTTTCTCATTTTTTTTCAATCTAACTACCTTTTACTTCTTTTATTTGATTTATTACCCTGGCTAGGACCTCCAATACAATGACAAATAGAGAAAGTGAGAGTGGGTATTTTTGCCTTGATTCTAATCCTAGGGAGGAACTTTTCAGATTTCACCATTAAGTTAATTAGCTGTAGGTTTTTTTGTAGAGGCCCTTTATCAGACTAAGAAAGCTTCTATTTCTAGTCTGCTGAGAGGTTTTTGTAAATAAGTGCATATTAAATTTTGACAATTTTTTCCCTATTGAGATGGTATGATTTTTATCCTTTTTATTTTCAGTGTGATAAGTTCATTAAAAATGATTTTCAAATCTTGAATCAACCTTATAGTTATGAAATAAACAGCAATTGGTCATGATATATTATCCTTTTTATCTACACTGAATTCAATTTGCTAATAATTTGATAAGCTTTGTGCATCTATATTCATGAGGGAGGTTGGTTTGTAGTTTTCTTATAATATCATTAGTTTTGGTACTAAAGTAATTCTGGCCTCATAATTTAGGTTGGTATTATTTTCCTTAAATGTTTGTTAGAGTCCAATGATGTAACCAGCTAACCATGTAATTCTTAGAAAAAGGATTTTGAATTATGAATTTAATATTTTTATAAATATATCTACTCAGATTTTCTTTCTTCTAGTGTCCATTTTGTTAACTTACATCTTTCAAAGAATTTGTTCATTTTATTTAAGTTGTTGAATTTAGTAGCATAAGTTTTTACATAATATTCGCTTTTTATCCCTTCAATGTCTATAGGCTCTTTAGTGATTTTGCTTCATCAATTCCTTACATTGGTCATTTGCATGTTCTCTCTTTTCTCTTAATAAGTTACCTGGTGTTTATTAATTTTGCTGAACTTCTCAAAGAACCAACTTTTAGCTTCATTGGCTTTATTGTTCATAAGTTTTCTATTTAATTGATTACATCTCATGCCTTTATTATTTCCTTTGCTATGTTTTAATTTGCTCTTCTCTTTCTAGCTTCTTAGAGTAAAAGACTTCAGCATTGATTTCAAATCTTTCTTCTTTTCTGGTATTAGAATTGAAGCTTAATTTTTTTCTCTAAGCACTTTTCTAGAGTTATCTCACAAGATTTATATGTTCTGTTTTCATTCATATTTAGTTCAAAATATCTTCTAATTTTTTAAATGATTTCTTCTTTTGTCCACAGGTTATCTAGAAGAATGTTGATACTTTCCAAAAAAATTAGAGTGCTTTCCAGATAGCTTTCTATTATATGATTGATTTCTGATCTAATTCTGTTGTGGTCTGTAAAGGTTTCTTTCCCTTCCTCCTCCCTGCATCCCTCCCTCCCTCCCTCCCTCCTTTTTTCCTTCCTTCCTTCCATCTTCCTTTTTCCTCTCTCTCTCTTTTTTCCTTTCTTTCTCTTTTATTTATTGAAGCTCATTGTATGGCCAAGCATAGGTTCTATATTGGATGATTGTTTTATATGCACTTGAGAACAATGAGTATTCTGTAGTTTTTGCATATACTGTACTAAAGGTTAATTAGGCCACGCTGCTTAATTTACATTCTCTCCCTTCTCTTTTATTTGCTTTCTGAGTTTCTGGCTCCTTTTTTCAAATTAATTATTGAAAGAAGAGTATTGAAATATCAAAATTTATTTGGGGATTTGTCTATTTCTGCATTAAGTTCTGTCAGCTTTACCCTCATGTGTTTTATAGCTATGTTATTAGGTGTATACATACTTAAGAGTGTTATGCCCTCTTGATTAACTGACTCATTCATCATCATGAAATGCCATTCTTTATTCTAATAAAGCTCTCCATCTTGAACTCTACTTTGCCTGATGTTAACAGAGCTTTCTTATGATTAGTATTTGCATGATTATTTTTTATACTTTTGCTTTCATTCTGTCAGTGTCTTTATAGGTAAAGTAAATCTTTTGTGCAGAGCATATAATCAGATCTTTATTCTCCAATCTGACCATCTTTGCTTTTTAATTTGAGTGTTTGTTGTATTTACATATGATGTGATTACTGATATGCTTGGCTTAAATCTATCATTTGCTGTTTTCTATATTTGCTCTCTGTTCACTCTTACCTCTTTTCCTGCATTATTTTAGGTTAACTAAAAATGCTTAGTATTCCATTTTATCTCTTCTATGAATCTGTGCTTATTTGTTTGTACCAAAGTCTAGAGGAATTTTTGAGGGATTGTAACATTTTAACTTATCACAGATAGCATTCAAGTAGTATTATGCTATGTCACATACAAAGCAAAAACATTATAGCGGTATAATTCTTTATGCTATTGTTGCTTTACATTTTCTTTCTATTTATGTTAAAAATCCCACAATAAATTGTTATTTTGTTTTAAATGGTGATTAACCATTTTAACATTATTTATATATAATTGGCATATTTATTTAGAAATCTTTGCCTAATCAAAAGTTACCAAATTTGTTCACCCTGTGTTTTCTAGAAGTTCTATAGTTTTCGATTTTTTCCCTTTTTTTTTCTTATTTTATTTATTTTTGGCATCTAGACATCCAGTTCTTCTAGGACCATTTGTTGAAAAGACTGTCCTTTCTCCACTGAACTACATTTGCATCTTTGTCAAAATCAATTGACTATTTATGTATAGGCCTATTTCTAGACTCTTTTTTCTATTTCACTGATCTATTTGTTTATCTTTCAATAATTACCAAAATATTTGAATATTGTAGCCTTATAATAAATGTTAAAATCAAGTATAGTAAAGGTTCCAACTTCCCTTTTCTCTTTTCAAAGTTATTTGGTTACCAAACAAATTTTAAAATTACTACGAAGAGCTTGCTGGGACTTTTTATTAAGGTATGATTGATATACACTCTCATGAAGGCTTCACATGAAAAAACAGTGTGGTTACTACATTTACCCATATTTACCCATATTTACCCATGTTATCAAGCTCCCACCCATACCCCAATGCAGTCACTGTCCATCCGTGTAGTAAGATGCCACAGGTCCACTGTGTGCCTTCTCTGTGCTACACTGTCCTCCCCATGACCCCCACACCATG
The DNA here is from genome assembly GCF_030020395.1 of Manis pentadactyla. Lineage (NCBI taxonomy): Eukaryota > Metazoa > Chordata > Mammalia > Pholidota > Manidae > Manis > Manis pentadactyla. Next base: position 38,363,234 of record NC_080031.1, on the reverse strand, counting down.
TGTACTAAACATAATACCCCTCAATCTCTTTCTCCTTCCCTCCCCACCCGCCTTCCCCCACCCCTCCCCTTTGGTAACCACTAGTTCATTCTTGGAGTCTCTGAGTCTGCTGCTGTTTTGTTCCTTCAGTTTTGCTTCATTGTTATACACCACAAATGAGGGAAATCATTTGGCATTTGTCTTTCTCCTCCTGGCTAATTTCACTGAGATTAATGTCCTCCAGCTCCATCCATGTTGTTGCAAATGGTAGGATTTGTTTCTTTCTTATGGCTGAATAGTATTTCATTATGCATATGTACAACATCTTCTTTATCCATTCATCTATTGATGGACACTTAGGTTGCTTCCTTATCTTGGCTATTGTAAAAAGTGCTGGGATGAACATAGTGGTGCCTCTGTCTTTTTGAATGTGAGAAGTTGTATTCTTTGGGTATATTCCAAGGAGTGGGATTCCCGGGTCAAATGGTATTTCTATTTTTAGTTTTTTGAGGAACCTCCATATTGCTTTCCACAATGGTTGAACTAGCTTACATTCCCAACAGCAGTGTAGGAGGGTTCCCCTTTCTCCACATCCTCACCAGCATTTGTGGTTCTTAGTCTTTTCGATGCTGGCCATCCTTCCTGGTGTGAGATGGTATCTCATTGTGGTTTTAATTTTCATTTCCCTGATGATTTGTGATGTGCAGCATCTTTTCATGTGTCTGTTGGCCATCTGAATTTCTTCTTTGGAGAACTGTCTCTTCATATCCTCTGCCCATTTTTTAATCAGGTTATTTGCTTTTTGGGTGTTGAGGTGTGCAAGTTCTTTATATACTTTGGATGTTAACCCCTTGTTGGATATGTCATTTACAAATATATTCTCCAATACTGTAGGATGCCTTTTTGTTCTGTTGATGGTGTCCTTTGCTGTACAAAAACTTCTTAGTTTGATGTTGTCCCATGAGTTCATTTTTGCTTTTATTTCCCTTGCTCGAGGAGATGGGTTCAGGAAGAAGTTGCTCATGCTTATATTCAGGAGATGTTTGCCTATGTTGTCTTCTAAGAGTTTTATGGTTTCATGACTTACATTCAAGTCTTTGATCCATTTCAAGTTTACTTTTGTATACGGGGTTAAACAATAATCCAGTTTCATTCTCTTGCATGTAGCTGTCCAGTTTTGCCAACACCAGCTGTTGAAGAGGCTGTCATTTCCCCATTGTATGTCCATGGCTCCTTTATCTTATGTTAACTGGCCATATATGCTTGGGCTTATATCAGGGCTCTCTAGTCTGTTCCATTGGTCTATGAGTCTGTTCTTGTGCCAGTCCCAAATTGTCTTGATTACTGTGGCTTTGTAGTAGAGCTTGAACTTGGGGAGCATAATGCCCCCAGCTTTATTCTCCCTTCTCAGGATTGCTTTGGCTATTCGAGGTCTTTTGTGGTTCCATATGAATTTTAGGACGATTTTCTCTACTTCGTTGAAGAATGCTGTTGGTATTTTGATAGGAATTGCATTGAATCTATAGATTGCTTTAGGCAGGATGGCCATTTTGACAATATTAATTCTTCCTATCCATGAACACGGGATGTGTATCCATTTATTGGTATCTTCTTTAATTTCTCTCATGAGTGTCTTGTAGTTTTCAGAGTATAGGTCTTTCACTTCCTTCATTAGGTTTCTTCCTAGGTATTTTATTATTTTTGATGCAATTGTGAATGGAATTGTTTTCCTGATATCTCTCTCTCTGTTAGTTCATTATTAGTGTATAGGAATGCCACAGATTTCTGTGTATTAATTTTGTATCCTGCAACTTTGCAGAATTCAGATATTAGATCTAGTAGTTTTGGAGTGGATTCTTTAGGGTTTTTTATGTACAATATCATGTCATCTGCAAACAGGGGTAGTTTAACTTCTTCCTTGCCAATCTGGATGCCTTTTATTTCTTTGTGTTGTCTGATTGCCGTACCTAGGACCTCCAGTACTATGTTGAATAGAAGTGGGGAGACTGGGCATCCTTGTCTTGTTCCCGATCTTAAAAGAAAAGTTTTCAGCTTCTCGCTATTAAGTATAATGTTGGCTGTGGATTTGTCATATATGGCCTTTAATATGTTGAGGTACTTGCCCTCTATACCCATTTTGTTGAGAGTTTTTATCATGAATGGATGTTGAATTTTATCAAATGCTTTTGCAGCATCTATGGAGATGATTATGTGGTTTTTGTCCTTTTTGTTGATGTGGATGATGTTGATGGATTTTCAAATGTACCATCCTTACATCCATGGCATAAATCCAACTTGATCATGATGGATGATCTTTTTGATGTATTTTTGAATTTGGTTTGCTAATATTTTGTTGAGTATTTTTGCATCTATGTTCATCAGGGATATTGGTCTGTAATTTTCTTTTTTTGTGGTGTCTTTGCCTAGTTTTGGTATTAGAGTGATGCTGGCTTCATAGAATGAGTTTGGAAGTATTCCCTCCTCTTCTCTTTTTTGGAAAACTTTAAGGAGAATGGATATTAGGTCTTCATGAAATGTTTCATAAAATTCAGCGGTGAAGCCATCTGGTCCAGGATTTTGTTCTTAGGTAGGTTTTTGATTACCAGTTCAATTTTGTTGCTGGTAATTGGTCTGTTCAGATTTTGTGTTTCTTTCTTGGTCAGCCTTGGAAGGTTGTATTTTTCTAGGAAGTTGTCCTTTTCTTCTAGGTTATCCGGTTGTTAGCATATAATTTTTCATAGTATGCTCTAATAATTCTTTTTATTTCTGTATTGTCCATAGTGATTTTTCCTTTCTCATTTCTGATTCTGTTTATATGTGTGGAGTCTCTGTTTTTCTTGATAAGTTTGGCTAAGGGTTTATCTATTTTGTTTATTTTCTTGAAGAACCAGCTCTTGCTTTCATTGATTCTTTCTATTGTTTTATTGTTCTCAGTTTTATTTATTTCTGCTCTAATCTTTATTATGTCCTTCCTTCTACTGACTTTAGGCCTCATTTGTTGTTCTTTTTCTAGTTTCATTAATTGTGAGTTTAGACTGCTTATATGGGATTGTTCTTCTTTCCTGAGGTAGGCCTGAATATTGCAATATACTTTCCTCTTGGCACAGCCTTGGCTATGTCCCACAGATTTTGTGGTGTTGAATTATTGTTGTCATTTGTCTCCATATATTTTTTGATCTCTGTTTTTATTTGGTCATTGATCCATTCATTATTTAGGAGCATGTTGTGAAGCATCCATGTGTTTGTGGGATTCTTCATTTTCTTTGCGTAATTTATTTCTAGTTTCATAGCTTTGTGATCTGAGAAATTAGTTGATACAATTTCAATATTTTTGAATTTACTGAGGCTCTTTTTGTGGCCTAGTATATGATCTATTCTTGAAAATGTTCCCTGTGCATTTGAGAAGAATGTGTATTCTGTTGCTTTTGGGTGTAGAGTTCTGTAGATGTCTGTTAGGTCCATCTGTTCTAATGTGTTGTTCAGTGCCTCTGTCTCCTTACTTATCTTCTGTCTGGTTGATCTGTCCTTCAGAGTGACTGGAGTGTTGGAGTCTCCTAGAATGAATGCATTGAATTCTATTTCCCCTTTTTATTCTGTTAGCATTTGTTTCAAATATGTGGGTGCTCCTGTGTTGGGAGCATAGGTATTTATAAAGGTTATATTCTCTTGTTGGATTGACCCCTTTATCATTATGTAATGTCCTTTGTCTCTTGCGACTTTCTGTGTTTTGAAGTCTATTTTGTCTGATACAAGTACTGCAACTCCTGCCTTTTTCACTCTGTTAGTTGCATGAAAGATCATTTCCATCCCTTCACTTTTAGTCTGTGTATCTCTTTGGTTTTAAAGTGAGTCTCTTGTAGGCAGCATATACATGGGCCTTGTTTTTTTATCCATTCAGTGACTCTATGTCTTTTGATTCACGCATTCAGTCATTTACATTTTGGGTGATTATCGATAGGTATGTACTTATTGCCATCTTAGGCTTTAGATTCATGGTTACCAAAGGTTCAAGGTTAATTTTCTTACTATCTAAGAGTCTAACTTAATTCACTTAATATACTGTTACCAACACAATCTAAAGGTTCTTTTCTTTTTCTCCTCCTTTTTATTCCTCCTCCATTCTTTATATATTAGGTATCGTATCTGTATTCTTTGCCTATCCTTTGATTGTCTTTTTGGATAGTTAATTTTATTTTGCATTTGCTTAGTAATTAGCTGTTCTACTGTCTTTACTGTGGTTTTATTTCCTCTGGTGACAGCTATTAAACCTTAGGAACACTTCCATCTATTGCAGTCCCTCCAAAATTGACTGTAAAGATGGTTTGTGGGAGGTAAATTCTCTCAGCTTTTGCTTATCTGGAAATTGTTTAATCCCTCCTTCAAATTTAAATGATAATCTTGCTGGATAAAGTAATCTTGGTTCCAGGCTCTTCTGCTTCATGGCATTAAATACATCATGTCACTCCCTTCTGGCCTGTAAGGTTTCTGCTGAGAAGTCTGATGTTAGCCTGATGGGCTTTCCTTTGTATGTGATCTTATTTCTCTCTCTGGCTGCTTTTAACAGTCTGTCCTTTTCCTTGATCTTTCCCATTTTAATTACTATGTGTCTTGGTGTTGTCTTCCTTGGGTCCCTTGTGTTGGGAGATCTGTGGATCTCCATGGCCTGAGAGACTATCTCCTTCTCCAGATTGGGGAAGTTTTCAGCAATTACCTCCTCAAAGACACTTTCCATCCCTTTCTCTCTCTCTTCTTCTTCTGGTACCCCTATAATGCGAATATTGTTCCACTTGGATTGGTCACACAGTTCTCTCAATATTCTTTCATTCTTAGAGATCCTTTTTTCTCTCTGACCTCAGCTACTTTGTATTCCTCTTCTCTAGTTTCTATTTCATTATCATCTCCTCCACTGTATCCAACCTGCTTTTAATTCCCTCCATCATGCTCTTCAGTGATTAGATCTCTGACCTAAATTCATTCCTGAATTCTTGCATATCTTTCCATACCTCCATTAGCATGTTGATGATTTTTATTTTGAACTCCCTTTCAGGAAGAGTCGTAAGGTCCATGTCATGTAAATCTTTCTCTGGAGTTATATTAGTTTTACTCTGGACCAGGTTCCTGTGGCGTTTCCTATTTGTGTATGGCGCCCTCTAGTGTCCAGAAGCTCTACTCTGGAGCTGCTCAGCCCCTGAAGCAATGTCAGGGGTCACAGGGGAGCGGTACTGATGCCTGGGGGGAGGAAAGAGCTGTTCCTTGTTTTCCAGCTGCTGTGCTTGTCTCCACTGCCTTAATCAGTGGGCTGAGCACACAGATATAAGCTTTTGTGCTTGCAGGGATTTTTATTGGGATAGCTTTACATCCATAAATTAATTCAAGGGGATTTGACAACAACTTCGAATCTTCCAACCCATGAACATATTATATGTCTGTCAGTTTATTTAGCTTCCTCATTTCTCTCATGAATGTCATATAGTTTTCAGTGTACAGGTCTTATACATTATCTACTAAATTTACCTCTAAATATTTTCTATATTTGATATCATTATATAAAATAGAGGGTTTTCTTCTATTTCTGATTGTTCATTGTTAGTATAAAGAAATACACTTTTTTACATGGCTCTTATATCATGCATGCACTTACTAATTCTAATGGCTGTTTTTTTTTGTAAATTCTGTAAGATTTTTTCCATATTCATGATGAGACACCTGTAAATGAAGACAGTTTTTTAAAATAATCTGTATGCCTTTTATATTTTTTTCCATATTACACATATAGAACTTCTAGTATAATTCAGAACAGAAGGAGTAAGAGCAGACATCTTTGCCTTGTTCCTTATTTTAGGGGAAAATTATTCAACATTTCACCATTAACTATAATGGTTATCTCTAGATACCCCTGATCAAAGAGAAGATGTCCTTTATTCCTAATTGGCCAGAGTTTTTTTTTTATAAGGAAGGAATGTTAAATTGTATCAAAATACTTTCTCTGTATCTATTGAGATAATCATACAGTTTTTCTTTTTTCTTTTTTCCATTCTACCATGGTGAATCACACTGATTTTCAAAGATTTAATCAACCTTACATTCCTGTGATAGCCTCACTTGGTCATGATGTATTTGTAAGATAAATTCTAACTGAAATAAGCAGGCGATGAGAGGCAACAAAGGGCCAGGCAGTTTATTTGAATGCAATTCCCAGGTGATGTTCCTTGGTCTGAAACACAGGCGGGGGAAGTCACACCCGGTCAGGGAGTAGGGGGTTATAAGGGGTTAGGAGGGGGAGGAGTGGGCAAACTATCTTAGGGGGCATTGAGAGTTATGATTGGCTAAAGGTGACATGATTGACAACTAGAAACTTTTTTTCATTCCAAGAGGGAGGAGGCTGACATCTGGGTCTTAGTTGGCACATCAGAAGGATGGAATTCAGGAAGAGCTTTCCCCTTTCCATTTAAGGCATGGACCTTGGGGTCTGGTCTGTTCTCCTTTTATGGTATCTCTCTGTTCTGTTTGCATGTCCTTGTTTTCCTTCCTCCAGCCTAACAGAATTGCTTTTATGTATATTGTCAGATTAAATTTTTAAAAGTTTTGTTAATAAAATTTTCAACTATATAGTTTTCTTTTCTTGTAATGTTTATGCTTTGTCTTGTAATGTTGTAGCTTACATGAGAATAGAGCTAGCCTCACAGAATGAATTGAGAAAGTATTCCCCTCTTTTTGGTTTTCTTGAAGATTTTATATAGAATTGCTAGTATTTCTTCCTTAAGTATTTGTTATAATCACTAGTGAAGCCATTTGGACCTGGATTTTGTATGTGTGTGTGGAAAGGTTTTTAATGTCAAATTTAATTTCTTTAATAAATATAGGCTTTTATGTTATCTATTTCCTCTTGAATAAACTTTTATAGTTTGTATCTTTCATGAAATTGGTCCTTTTCACTTAAGTTGTCAAATTTCTTGGCTTAAAGCTACTCTTAATATTCCTTCATTATCTTTTTAATATTTGTAGAATCTTTACTGATGTCACCTCTCACATTCATGATATTGGTAATTTGTGCTTTCTCTCATTTTTGATCAGTCTGATTTGAGCTTAATCAGTTAGACTGATCAAATAACTAACTTTTGATTTCATTGATTTTCTTTATTGTTTCTCTGATTTCAATTTTATTGATTTCTGCTCTGATCTTTAATATTTCCTTCCTTATCTGTACCTTGTATTTCATTTGCTCTTTTTTTCCCTAGTTTCTTAATATATAAACTTAGGTCATTAGTTTAAGAACCTTCTTCTTTTCTCTTTTAGGTGTTTAGTGCAATAAATATCCCTCTAAGTAACAGTTTAGCGGCATCCCACACTTTTTAATATGTTGTAGTTTTATTGTTATTCAGTTCGAGATGCTCTCTAATGTTCCCTCACATTTCTTCTTTGCCCCATGGACTATTAAAATATATGGATAGCAAATAAACATATGAAAAATTGCATATATCCATAAAAGACTTGTATACAAATGTTCATAGCAGTTTTGTTTGTAATAGCGAAAGAATTGGAAATGACCTAAATGTTTATTAGCAAGAGAATAGATGAAAATAAAAAAACACTGTGGTACATTCATACAATGATGTAGTGTTCACTGTGACAAGGAGTGGCCATTGGAACACACAGCATGAACAAGTTTGAAGTAATTATGCTGTGTGAAAGATGAGGCAAAAAAGTATATACTGTGTGGTTCCACTAATATAGAATTCTGGAAAAAGCAAACTACTTTATAGAGGCACCAAGAAGATGAGCAACTACTCAGAAACAATGAGAGAGGACATGGAGGGCAAGAGGGGAGGGTCTCAGAGGGGCACGAGGGATCTTCTGGGAGAAAGGGACACACTCATTATCTTCACTGGATGATGGTTTCACAGGTGCACGCATGTGTCAAAACCTATCAAATTTTACACAGTAAGGATGTATATTTTATTACCTGTGAATTAAACTGTAATACAGCTCTTAAAGAAAAAGTGCAAAGCTGGAATGGGAACAGCAGCTCATCACCACTCAGGGAGCTTTGCATGGCCTGGCGGCTTGGCTGTCTTGTCAAATTGCCTCTCCCTTTACTCCGAAGGCTCCACAGTCCTTTAGACCCGTTTCTATGTCTACTTGCTCTTGTCCTCTCTCTGTTTCACTTCCCTGTGTGTGTGTGTGGGGGGGGTATTAAACTCCGCAAGAGAAGATGACAATCGATGGTCATGAAGGAGTCCGGCTACCTTAGAGGCTATGGGGTCTCTTTCATCCAATGTCTGTGATCACCCTTGTCTGAGTTGTGTGCCCAGTGTCCTGCTCAGTCTGTTGCGGTCAGGGGCTCAGGCTCCTTGACCAAGAGCAAAGGAGCCCATGTGATGGAAGTGTCTTTGGCTGCTCCCTGAGGAGGGACTGCAGTTGAGGGGGTTTCTCAGACTCATTTCCTCCTCCGTGGCATGAGTGAGATCACATCTCCCTGTGCACATGGGCCTCCAGACACTCAGGCAGCTCTCCTACACAACAGGGTCCTGAAAGGGGTTCAGCAAACCCTTGCAGCCCTTCACAGAGGTGGGAGCTCCCGAGGCAGAGTGCTCCTCAGCTCTGCTGCTGGGGGAGATCAGCGGGCACACTGACCACATTGCTGAGCCATCTCCAAACCACCAATGGTTCTCTGGCACAATGCACAACAGAGACAGAAAACATTACCATATTCTGCCTGTGGTCAACTCTTGGACTGCAGAAAAGGTTAAAAGTATAATATATCTACAGATCATAAGTCTCATAAAATGTGTGACAATGCAGGGAGAAGAGGAATCATCATTAGAAAAATCAGATTATGTGGTACTGCCTCCAAAGGTCGCATGCCATAGAAAAAGTTCATGCTTGGAAAGAAGTGACCAGGCAGAGGCTGTCCTGGTAAAACACAGACCCTCTTCATATTAGCTGTTTTCTCCAAGGTCCAGGAACAATATAGCCCTAGTGCATGAGTTTGGTTTAGTTCTTTGAGCTGCCACTTCTGCCAAGAAATTTCTCACTGCTTCTTTGTCCTGCTTCTTGTTCTACTGGTCATTTCCACATAAAGAATTGAGAGCCCATCACTGAGCGGAAGGGACGAGTGGAAACTCAGGTGTTTATTATTGTTAGACTCACTCATGTCCTTCTAAAACATGGGGCACATGTGGAAAAAGAGACACAGGAGATGAATATTCTAGCTCAAGAAAATTCTCCGACACCAGGCAGTGGACCTGCAGCTTTGCAGTCACGTGCTTATTGTTCCTCTTTTATCATCCCCTTTTCTCATTTCAAAGAGTTTCTTTTTCAGTGACTTTCCCAGAGCCAGTAAGGTAACATACAGTGGACATTGCAAAGTGAGGGGCAAAAGATGAAGCTGGAAAATGGGAACAAATATAAATCAAGTAATCACATGGCCTGACAACAAAGAGTTGGCTGGCTTGTGCTCTGACTAGGTAGCCATCTTAGTGCATTAGGGCTTAGTCCTTTAGGGCTGCTATAACAAAATACCATGAACTGGGTAGCTTATAAAAAACAGAAAATTGAAAAAGATGGTGGCATGAGAGGTGAGACACAGGCTTCCTCCCTAAAACCTCATATAAAATGAAAATATAATTCATATAATTAACCCTGAGAGAGCAACAGGAAAGAGGACTGCACCAGACTCCATACGCCTGGAGAAAAGAGCAGACTTTATGGAACAGGGTAACATACCAGAGCCATGGCCCAGCAGGACTCGAGCCATCCCCCACCCCAACTCACTGGTGGGAGGAAGAGAAATGGAGCAGGGAGTGAGTGGAGGCCTGGGACTGCTGAATACCTAGCTCCAGAGATCTGCTCTGGGAGCACAAACCTACATTTAATCGTGCTTTCATCATACTCTTGTGATTATGGGGTATGAAAGCTGGGACAGGCAGAGTTCCTGGGGAGACTGAGATTCCAGCCACTTGTGGAAAGCAAGGATCCATATCTGGCTGTTCTGAGACAAAAGATTATACCTGTGTGCTTGGCCCACTGGTTCAGACAGTCGAGACAGGCATAGCAGCTGGGAAGCAGGAAACAGCTCTTTCCTCCCCCCAGGCACTGATACAGCTCACCTGTGACCCCTGACATTGCTTCAGGGGCTGAGCAGCTACAGAGAGTAGAGCTTCTGGACACTAGAGGGCGCCATATACAAACATGAAATGCCAAAGGAACCAGGTCCAGAGTAAAATTATTAATACAACTCCCAAGAAAGATTTAAATGACATGGACCTCGTGACTCTTCCTGAAAGGGAGTTCAAAATAAAAATCATTAACATGCTACTGGAGATACAGAAAGATATTCACGAACTCAGGAATGAATTCTGGTCAGAGATCCAATTGTTAAAGAGCACAATGGAGGGTATTAAAAGCAGGTTGGGGAATATAAGAACAAAAGAAAAACTGAAGGAACAAGACAGCAGCAGAATCACAGAACCCAAGAATGGACTAACAGTTACCAAAGGGAAAGAGACTGGGGAGAATGGGAGGGTAGAGAGGGATAAGGTCGAGGAAGAAGAAAGGGGGTATTATGATTAGCATGTATAATGTGGGGGTGTGGGAAAGGGGAGGGCTGTGCAACACAGAGAAGACAAGTAGTGATTCTACAACATCTTACTATGCTGATGGACAGTGACTGTGATGGGGTTTGTGGGGGGGACTTGGGGTAGGGGAGAGCCTAGTAAACACAATGTTCTTCATGTAATTGTAGATTAATGATAACAAAATCAAAAAAACTAAAAATAAATAAATAAATAAAAATAAATGAATGAATGAATGAATGAATGAACGAACAAACAAACAAATAATAAATAAATAAAAGCAGGTTGGATACGGTAGAGGAGATGATAAATGAAATAGAAACCAGAGAAGAGGAATACAAAGAAGCTGAGGCACAGAGAGAAAAATGTATCTCTAAGAATGAAAAAATACTGAGAGAATTGTGTGACCAATCCAAATGGAACAACATTCGCATTATAGGTATTCCAGAAGAAAAAGAAGAGAGAGAAAGGGATAGAAAGTGTATTTGAGGAGGTAATTGCTGAAAACTTCCCCAATATGGGGAAGGACATAGTCTTTCAGGCCATGGAGATCCACAGATCTCCCAACACAAGGGACCCAAGGAAGACAACATCAAGACATCTAGTAATTAAAATGGCAAAGATGAAGGATAAGGACAGACTATTAAAAGAAGCCAGAGAGAGAAATAAGATCACATACCAAAAAAAGCACATCAGGCAAAGACTTCTCAGCAGAAACTTTACAGGCCAGAAGGGAGTGGCATGATGTATTTAATGCAATGAAACAGAAGGGCCTGGAACCAAGATTACTTTATCCAGCAAGATTATCATTTAAATTTGAAGGAGGGATTAAACAATTTCCAGATAAGCAAAAGCTGAGAGAATTTACCTCCCACAAACCATCTTTACAGTCAATTTTGGAGGGACTGCTATAGATAGAAGTGTTCCTAAAATTTAATAGATGTCACCAGAGGAAATAAAACCACAGTAAAGACAGTAGAACAGCTAATTACTAAGCAAATGCAAAATAAAATTAACTATCCCAAAAGTCAATCAAAGGATAGACAAAGAATATAGAATATGATACCTAATATATAAATAATGGAGGAGGAAGAATAAGGAGGAGAAAAAGAAAAGAACCTTTAGATTGTGTTTGTAACAGCATATTAAGTGAGTTAAGTTAGACTCTTAGATAGAAGGAAGTTAACCTTGAACCTTTGGTAACCACAAATCTAAAGTCTGCAATGGCAATAAGTACATACCTATCGATAATCACTCTAAGTGTAAATGGTTGAATGCAGGAATCAAAAGACATAAAGTCACTGAATGTATTAAAAAACAAAACCCATCTATATGCTGCCTACAAGAGACTCACTTTAAACCCAGAGAGATACACAGACTAAAAGTGAAGGGATGGAAAATGATCTTTCATGCAACTAACAGAGTGAAAAAAGCAGGAGTTGCAGTACTTGTATCAGACAAAATAGACTTCAAAACAAAGAAAGCCACAAGAGACAAAGAAGGACATTACATAATGATAAAGGGGTCAATCCAAAAGGAGATAAAACCGCTATAAATATATATGCTCCCAACAAAGGAGCACCTACATATGTAGAACGATTACTAACTGAATTAAAAGGGAAAATAGAATGCAATGCATTCATTCTAGGAGACTACAACACTCCACTCACTGTGAAGGACTGATCAATGAGACAGAAGTTAAGTAAGGAGACAGAAGCACTGAACAACACATTAGAACAGATGGACCTGACAGACATCAACAGAACTCTACACCCAAATGCAGCAGAATACACATTCTTCTCAAGTGCACGTGGAACATTTTAAAGAATAGATTGTATACTAGACCACAAAAAGAACCTCAGTAAATTCAAAAGATTGAAATTGTATCAACCAGTTTCTCAGACCGCAAAGATATGAAACTAGAAATAAATTACCCAAAGAAAATGAAAAATTCCACAAACACATGGATGCTTCACAACATGCTCCTAAATAATGAATGGATCAATGACCAAATAAAAACAGAGATCAAGCAATATATGGAGAAAGATGACAACAATAATTCAACACCACAAAATCTGTGGGACACAGCCAAGGCTGTGCCAAGAGGAAAGTATATTGCAATATTCAGGCCTACCTCAGGAAAGAAGAACAATCCCATATAAGCAGTCTAAACTCACATTAATGAAACTAGAAAAAGAAGAACAAATGAGGCCCAAAGTCAGTAGAAGGAGGGACATAATAAAGATTAGAGCAGAAATAAATAACATCAAGAAGAATAAAACAATAGAAAGGATCAATGAAAGCAAGAACAGGTTCTTTGAGAAAATAAACAAAATAGATAAAGCCCTAGCCAGACTAATCAAGAAAAAAAGAGAGTCTACACACATAAACAGAATCAGCAGTAAGAAAGGAAAAATCACTACAGTTATCACAGAAATACAAAGAATTATTAGAGAGTACTATGAAAAAATGATATGCTGACAAACTAAATAACCTAGAAGAAATGGACAATTTTCTAGAAAAATAGAACCTTCCAAGGCTGACCAAGGAAGAAACAGAAAATCTGTAAAGAGCAATTACCAGCAATGAAATTGAACTGGTAATCAAAAACTTACCTAAGAACAAAACCCCTGGATCAGATGGCTTCACTGCTGTATTTATAAAACATTCAGTGAAGACCTAATTCCCATCCTCCTTAAAGTTTTCCAAAGAGTAGAAAAAGAGGGAATACTTCCAAACTCATTCTATGAGGCCAGCATCACTCTAATACCAAAACCAGGCAAAGACACCACAAAAAAAGAAAATTACAGATCAACATCCCTGATAAACATAGATGAAAAAACAGTCAACAAAATATTAGCTAACCGAATTCAAAAATACATAAAAAAGATCATCCATCATGATCAAGTGGGATTCATCCCAGGGATTCAAGATGGTTCAACATTCGAAAATACATCAATATTATGCACCACATCAACAAAAAGAAGGACAAAAACCACATGATCATCTCTACAGATGCTGGAAAAGCATTTGACAAAATTCAACATCCGTTTGTGATAATAACTCTCAACAAAATGGGTATAAAGGGCAAGTACCTCAACATATTAAAGGCCATATATGACAAACCCACAGCCAACATCATACTTATCAGTGAGAAGCTGAAAGCTTTTCCTATAAGATAGGGAACAAGACAAGGATGCCCACTGTCCCCACTTCTATTCAACATAGTACTGGAGGTCCTAGGTATGGCAATCAGACAACACAAAGAAATAAAGTCATCCAGATTAGCAAGGAAAAAGCTAAACTGCCTCTGTTTGCAGATGACATGATATTGTACATAAAAAAAACCCTAAAGAATCCACTCCAAAACTACTAGATCTAATATCTGAATTCAGCAAAGTTGCAGGATACAAAATTAATACACAGAAATCTGTTGCATTCCTATACAATAATGATGAACTAGCAGAGAGAGAAATCAGGAAAACAATTCCATTCACAATTGCATCAAAAGTAATAAAATACCTAGGAATAAACCTAACCAAGGAAGTGAAAGACCTATACCCTGAAAACTACAAGAAACTCTTAAGAGAAATTAAAGAAGATGCCAATAAATGGAAACACATCCCGTGCTCATGGATAGGAAGAACTAGTATTGTCAAAATTTAAAGCAATCTATAGATTCAATGCAATTCCTATCAAAGTACCAACAGCATTCTTCAATGAAGTAGAGAAAATCATCCTAAAATTCATATGGAACCACAAAAGACCTCGAATAGCCAAAGCAATCCTGAGAAGGAAGAATAAAGCTGGGGGCATTATGCTCCCCAAGTTCAAGCTCTACTACAAAGCCACAGTAATCAAGACAATTTGGGACTGGCACAAGAACAGACTCATAGACCAATGGAACAGACTAGAGAGCCCTGATATAAGCCCAAGCATATATGGCCAGTTAACATAAGATAAAGGAGCCATGGACATACAATGGGGAAATGACAGCCTCTTCAACAGCTGGTGTTGGCAAAACTGGACAGCTACATGCAAGAGAATGAAACTGGATTATTGTTTAACCCTGTATACAAAAGTAAACTTGAAATGGATCAAAGACTTGAATGTAAGTCATGAAACCATAAAACTCTTAGAAGACAACATAGGCAAACATCTCCTGAATATAAGCATGAGCAACTTCTTCCTGAACCCATCTCCTCGAGCAAGGGAAATAAAAGCAAAAATGAACTCATGGGACAACATCAAACTAAAAAGTTTTTGTACAGTAAAGGACACCATCAACAGAACAAAAAGGCTTCCTACAGTATTGGAGAATATATTTGTAAATGACATATCCAACAAGGGGTTAACATCCAAAATATATAAAGAATTTACACGTCTCAACACCCAAAACAGCAGATAACCCGATTAAAAAATGGGCAGAGGACATGAAGAGACAGTTCTCCAAAGAAGAAATTCCGATGGCCAACAGACACATGAAAAGATGCTCCTCATCACTAATTATCATGGAAATGTAAATTAAAACCACAATGAGATATCACCTCACACCAGGAAGGATGGCCAGCATTGAAAAGAATAAGAACAACAAATGCTGGCTATAATTCAGAGAAAGGGGAACCCTCCTACACTGCTGGTAGGAATATAAGCTGGTTCAACCACTATGGAAAGCACTATGGAGGTTCCTCAAAAAACTAAAAATAGAAATACCATTTGACCCGGGAATCCCACTTCTTGGAATATACCCAAAGAATACAACTTCTCCCATTCAAAAAGACATGTGCATCCCTATATTTATCACAGCACTTTTTACAATAGCCAAGATATGGAAGCAACCTAAGTACCCGTCAGTAGAAGAATGGATAAAGAGGATGTTATATATATACACAATGGAATACTATTCAGCCATAAGAAAGCAACAAATTCTACCATTTGCAACAACATGGATGGAGCTGGAGGACATTATACTCAGTGAAATAAGCCAGGTGGAGAAAGACAAATGCCAAATGATTTCCCTCTTTTGTGGAGTATAAAAATGAAACAAAACTGAAGGGACAAAATAGCAGCAGACTCAGAGACTCCAAGAATGAACTAGTGGTTACCAAAGGGGAGGGGTGTGGGAGGGAGGGAGGGGAGGGAGGGAGAAGGGGATTGAGGGGTATTATGTTTAGTACACATTGTGTGGGGTATCATGGGGAGGACAGTGTAGCACAGAAAAGGCATATAGTGGATCTGTGGCATCTTGCTGCACTGATGGACGGTGATTGCATTAGGGTATGGGGGGGACTTGATAATATGGGTAAATGTAGTAACCACATTGTTTTTTCATGTGAAACCTTTATAAGAATGTGTATCAATCATACCTTAATAAAAATAATAATAATATAAAAACAAAACAATAAAAAACACAGAAAATTATTTCTTACAGTTCTGGAATGTGGAAGTCTGAGATCAGGGTGCCAGCAGATTGGGTGGGGGCTCTCTTCCAGGTCACAGACTTCTTGTGTCCTCATGTAGCCTAAGGGAAGGGAGCTCTCTTGAGCCTTTTACTAGAGCAGTGACCCCATTCATGAGGCCTCCACTGTGTGTCCTCATCACTTCCCAAGGGCCCCACCTTGTTGACCTTAGATTTTCAACATATGAATTTGGGAGGTAACACAAATATTCAGACCATAACAGTAGCAATTACCAGAAATTAGGGTATGTCATTGCATACACAGACACATACGCATAAACACACTACCTGCACATGGGACAGAAAAAATGGCAAGATGGAAAGAATTTAGAATCATCTAACAGTAGCTATGCCTAGCGTTGCCACTTACCAATTCTGTGCAAGTCATTTCAAACTCCAATTGCTATTTCCTCCTCAGCAAATGGAGATAACAATGACAGCTGACCTCAGTTGACAAGGGTATTGTAAGTATGACCTTATGTAGAAAAGGTAGTTACTGTATGCCATCATGTTTTTTCACTAATACAATTCTTTATGTAATAGCAAAGGGTTGTTAATGAAGGAGAAGTTTCCCTTATTCATCCATTCAATAACTAGTTACTGAGTGCCTTCTATGTGCCAGTCATCCTTACTTCCCCTTTACAATTGTCCTTTTAGTCTTCTAGATTCCAGGGTGATTTCCTTTTTATAAATGTGGTTTTTATTGCTTCTACCTTTTCTACATCTATATAACAAAGAGATAGGTATACATTACACACACACACAGAAAATAGATCATGCCAATGTTATTGAGAAAGGTGAAATCAGCCACAATAAAAATAAAAATTTTATAAGAAAAGCAATGACTTTCCCAGAAAAATGCTATGTTAAAGGAAAGAACAGATAGTTGTTCCTGAGACTTCATAATCTGTGCTCTAAATAGGAAAAATACAGTTCTGACCTTTATCATCATTATTTTATCAAAGCTTTAAGTAATCCATCATCTCAGTGTAAATTTCTTCCCAATCATCCACATTCTGAAATACATTATAAATTAAGAATCTCGATCATCCAAATGTTATCATACTACTCATGTCAATTTTCTCCATCATTAGACTGTCTATTATGCTAAGTTATTATCTAAGCTCAGACAACAAGATGCCCAAACCAGAACTTATGCTGAGGGAGGAGCTTTACTTGTACTTTACTTTATTTCAATAGCTTCAAAGACTGTGGTTGACTTGCTGAAAGGGCTTCCTGAATAAACAGGAGAAAATTTCCCTCCAAAAGTGCAAGATGATTTAAGCTCATATTTTCCCTCTTATATAAGTTTGAGTTTGAATAAATAGACAAATTAATTTTAATTCAAAACAAAATAATCACTGCTTTAGCTTGATATATTCATTAGATGATTCCAAGTAAAATTTTTGAATAAAATACTATAAAAATTTTGTGCCTTTAAAATGTCTGGAGAATGTCTTTCCTTTTAAAGTGCTTTGTAGCACCTATTGCTTATATTTTTACAGTATCTTTTCTTTGCATATTAGAAAAATGGTAAAAGGATAGAATAATTTAAATGGAATTTTCCAAGGCAGATCCATAAAGCACATAAAGTCAGATTTTTCAGGCCTTGAGGGATGGCATTAGTTGTCATAAGCCTGCCTTACACTGACACAGAGTTGTTCTACTCTCTCCTTCTTGGCCAAGAGCACAGGGATGCACTGATCCACCTGTCCTCACGTGTCTCTCCTGCCTTCCATTCCCTTCCCACTGCTACTGCAACTCTACTCTCCCCAGGATGCACTCACACCACACAGAGGAGCAGCGTCCCCGGAAGCCCTGAGTCTGATAGCTCGGACAAATGGGTAGTTCTGCACTTCAGCTGAGCTTCAGCTGGGTTTGAATGGAAGCTTTACCAATGGTGCTGAAAAGGTTTTGCATCTCCAGCACCCAGGATGTCCTTTGAATACCTCCAAGAATAACAGGAAGGACTGGGCTAATTAAGCACCTGTTTGCATGGAACAAGAAAAAGGGTTCCTGTCAACAGCACTGTCGTGGGACAGTTACAGGAAGAAGGCCAGTCCCCCCTGTACTGAACTCAGCTCCTCCTGTTCCTGCACACTCGCTCAGTTCCGCGCACACTGACCCACCCCATAATCAGTCTCTGGAAACTCGTGTCCCCCCACAGGATAATGCCACTGTGTTTCCACTTTTCTAAAATGGGCAACAGAGTCATGCCTCTGAACCCATATCATGCTTTTTCCATTGTGATAAAAACCAATGTTCTTCTCAATTGTGTAACACAGTCATCACTGTGTCCTAATTTTATACAGTAACAAACTACAAAGAAAGGAAAAAGAAGGGTGGGTATAGATAACACCGGCTGAGCAGAACCAGTTGCTTGTTACAAGGATGAGCTCTGGGGGAGGAAGGAGGAGAAAAAGGAAGGCTTGTACAGCATTTAGCTAAGTTTGAATTCTTTGCTATTTGTTGAAATAAATGACCCTGAAAAAGAAGTCTCAATATTCTGATTCTGGGATATATCGGTTCTATGAATGCTTTTAAGATGACTTTTCATGGTTTTAATGAGCAGATTTTTTTAATGGGTAGTTAAATTACAGAAGTGTTAAAAAAAATCGTTGGATTGAAATCCAGTTCTTCCTCATTAAGCCATTAGAGATAATATTCTACATGCTTTACACCCCAAAATGTGTTCATAGTTTTGAAATTTGAACCTATCACTTTAAAAATGGCAAAAGAAAGCTTATGCCAGCAGAACTGATCCAAGACATCAGCGCAGACTGCTTCCTCTCTCCCTCATCTGTCTTTATCTTGAGCTGATTCTCCTCTGAATTAGATCACCCTGACCTAACCTCCCATTATCTACCAAGGCACAGGAAGAAATAATTTTCTGTGATGATGACTATGATTTGGTTTTTATAATAAGCCCAGAGAAAGCTGACTCTGTTTTGTGTTCAAAAGTTATAAATCTTTTGTAAAACCTCAAAACACCTTGAATTATGAATCTTTTTCTCAAGATTAATTGTGATGGAACATTATTAAAATGCTTCATTTGGAGCATGCTTTGTACGTTGTACTTTTCTTTTAAAACTATATCAGAAGTTATCCCAGCAACCTAAGCATGGCTTTGATCTAGAGGACATTGCTCACAGTGGCTGCAAATGCAGGTAATCGTTGCCCACCTTATGGCTCAGGAGACCACACAAATCCATGGACAGTCCTCCAGTTACAAAGAAAGAACTGAGTCATGATTGTTTCTCTGAAAGATATGTTTTATCTGAAATCTTCACAATACCATTACACTGGATTTATAATCAATAACATCTTCTATAAAATAACAGCAAAAAAAAAAATCTTGGAAGCACAGACTATTAGTTTTTTCCTAATATATATTCCTTCCTTCTTCCTTTCTATGGAAACAGTGCCCTGCATCCCTGGGTGTGGCAGTTTGCCCAGCTATGTAACTCTCATAGTATCTTTTGTAGACTGGAGTAGAAATCACTGTGTGGTTTCTTAGAAAGGGGGTTGACTCAAGTGAGAGAAGGATGGGAAAGCTGTAACTACTGAACCACCTTGCAAGCATGAGGTTACCCTGGAGATGGAAGCTATTTACTAAGGGTAGTGGAGGAGAAAGATAGAAGGAGACTGGGTCCTCAAGTGAACATAGAGTCACCATACTAATCTTCAATAGCCAATTCCTGACTTCTCTTTAAAGAAAAAAAAACGTATTTAAATAAGACCTCTCTGTCTTATTTAAGTTACTGTTACTTTGGATCTTTCTTTTTTAGCAGCCTAACCTAATCTTGTCTCCCTATTCCCTTGACACTTGATTGGGATACTAAATTAAATGATTAAAACTATTAACTTAGATGATTCCAACTATAGGAAAATAGAATCTTGAAGTTACTAAGCATGATCAGTTTAATAAAGAAGAATCTCTGGAGTGCAAAAGAGGCAGAGTAAGCAATCATTTACTAAATACTTGGAACCTTTCAATGTGTCTCAGTCATTCAAAGAAAAAAAAGACCCAATATAAAAATAAATCATAGATACTGGCCTTCAGAAGGTGAAAATCATATGCACTATGTGATCAAAACAGAAAAAACAAGCAGAAAAAACAGGCAAAGGAATAATGTCTGTGTATGTGTGCATATAATCAGTGGAGCTGAGTGAAATAAGAAAAATGTTGTGGCAGCCATAAAGTATAGAAATGTTTACCAATAAGAAAAAACTCCATCTGTAATGGGAATTTGAGACCTGTGGCATTATAGGATGGGTGTCATGTTTCTATGGTAGAGGAAGACAACTTTATCTGGGACATAAAACACACTGGAATGAATTAGGTTCTGGGACCTAGAGAACCAGGCTCTTGGCTAAGCTTTCAAGAACCAGGCTCAGACTGCCCTGTAGAAATGGCCTGATGAGGCATTTGCTGAGCTGCCAAAGCCACCGCAGAGCAACTGTGCCACTTGACTTGAAGGCCCCGCCAGGGCTCCAATTTCCAGCAAAAGCTGACCTCAGCTGGGCCACTTGGTCCACAACAAAGCCTATTTCCTCATGACATGCTGCTCATGTTTGTCATTTATCTTCCTGCAAGGGAGCCTGGAAATTTGAGTGTGGACTTCTACATTGGGAGGTAGGACTCATAACAAAGGAATTTCCCCAAATACACTGAAAGACTTATCAAAAATATGATGGAATGCTCTGAATAGGATAAGTGTGTGCCACATAACTACTAAAGATGAAAAAGTCAGGAAGTTCTGATTGTTAAAACTGGGACAATATTTAGAATTCAGGCACCTGGTAAATTCCAGTTTCCAACCCAAACTAGGACTACCCTTGTGACTGAGGTAAGAAAGCCCGGACATCCATGACTGTGACATGCATGCCTTCTTCCAGTTAACAAATGGTTATTGAGCGCATATATATGCCAGGCCCTCTTATGGGATTGGAGAGTCAGTACTGAGCTAATAAACTAATAAAAGTCCTTGCGTCCATGAAGTATGCATTTTACCAATGAATACTTAGGATCTGGAAATCCAAATACAGGGGTAAGCCACTGCATACCTACACTTTATTGAGGCTGATTGAGTTATATTTTCTAAATCCTTCTCTGGTATTTCCCAAAGTATGTTTTGCCAAATGATAAAATGAGCTACTCAACAACATTTGGTAAATGATGAAGAAATAAGAGTAAACAGATTTGTCAAAAGCAGGATTTGTCAGAGGCTTTAATATACTTAATATATTCCAGTGTGTGCATTGGAATTCTCCAACAATGATAGAGTATGTATGTCATGTGTCCAAAGTTGTATGACCACAGAACCTCTTTTGTGAAGCATCTTGCACAGCTAGAACACCCACAAACACTTTAAAAATGCTTCATTACCCCATAACGAAGTTGAACTTACTCACAAAATAACTGCTGGAGAAAGTGGAGGATGTGGTCCACAGAACAGCAGCAAAGGGTGGTTCCAAAAAGGGTGGTTCTCTTTGCTTTCCTGGTGAAAACAGTGGGAGGGCAAAGCAGTGTGTACAAAGATCCTATGTTTTATGATATCCTGAGCAATTTTCACATTAGATTTTGCTTAAAGAAAGAAATGGAAAAAAAAATCAGGGTTGAGTGGAGAAGAGAATTCAGCAATGAAGAAACATAAAATATGGGTAATAAACTATCTCATATTCTATTAAGAGGCCCTATTCAGAGAAAAAATTAAGGATCACATACAAAATAAACTTTTCCCTCTACTGGGAGAATAAAGTGTACAATTCATATGCTTTTCAAATTACCAACAGGGAACATGGCATCAAAAGTAGTAATTTCAATTCCTTTCTTCACCAAAACTCTCATTACAACCATGAAAAAAAATCCATTAGCTCTAATTTTAATCTGACCTTACCCTCCCTCTGTGGGGGTGCTGTGAACAGGGGAAAAGTCAGAATGAACCCCCACACGTGAAGGTGTAGGTGCACACACACCGATGGACAGAGATGGGAGGGACATGGAAGAAGTGGATCATACAGGGTACAGAAAAAGTCTTAAGATAATTGACAGGTCACAGAGACCCTTAAGGGAATAATGAGAAGCCTTGAACACAGATGGCACCAAGCGTAGGGAAACATTTCTGAAAGATTATGTGAATCCTACCTCTTTTCCCCAGAGGGCAAAAACACTCAAAACAGATCAGCATTTTGAAATCAGACTTCCTCCATCTTCCAAGAGTCCTGTCTTAGAATATCAAAAGTTGGGGAGATTTTTCATTCCATTTCTTCTGTGTCAGCATATGATGAAACACCACATTATTTTTGAAGATCTGCTCAAAGTGGACACAGTGTATGTGTGAAATTAGATGGTTACTTTCTGAAACTCAAGGGATATTTTCACAGGGTCAAATGAAAAATAATAAGCCTTGAGATTGGATTAAAGATGGCAGCGTGAGAGGTGAGAGAGAGACCTCCTCCTAAAACCACATATAATATGAAAATATAATTAATACAATTAATCCTGAAAGAACAACAGGAAAGAAGGCTGTACCAGACTGCATACACCTGGAGAAAAGTGCAGACCTCATGGAATAGGGTAATGTACCAAAGCTCTGACCCAGCAGGGCCCAAGCCCTTCCCCCACCCCAGCCCACTGGTGGAAGGAAGAGAAACAGAGAAGGGAGGGAGTGGAAGCCTGGGACTGCTGAACACCTAGCCCTGGAGATCTGCTCTGGGAGCACGAACCTACATTGCCGTGTGCTTTGGTGATTAGTGGGGTTGGAAAGCTAAGATAGGTGGAATACCTGGAGAGACAGAGATTCCAACTGCTTGTGGAGAACAGGGATTCATATCCAGCTGATCTGGGTGGGCAGTCTGAAAGACTTCCTAAAAGCGAGAGGGATGCTAAAGGGGCAAGGATTGCACAGAGCTTACTGCTCAGGAGAAAGGACAGGTAAACAAGATTGCCTGGGTGCACTCTTCCCAGCAGGTTGGGAGCCAAAACGATCTTCAGGAGCTCCATCCCTCTGGCTGGCTGTGCAGCTCCAAGTCCCCCCTGTGATATGCAGCCTGCTGTGTCTTCCTCCCAGCTAGCCTGCACCTGTCTCAGGCTCACAAACAGGCAACTGCTACCCTGGCGTCAGGCTAGCCAGAGGGAAGCCCCACCTATGGCAGCTACAAACACAAAGCTTAGAGGCTTACATCTGTGAGTTTGGCCCATTGGTTCTGGCAGTGGAGACAGGCATAACAACTAGGGAGCAGGAAACAGCTCTTTCCTCCCCCCAGGCACCAATACCACTCCCCTGCAAACCCTGACATTGCTCCAGGGGCTGGGCAGCTCCAGAGAGTAGAGCTTCTGGGCAGTAGAGGGCACCAAAGACAAATTATGAAATGTCAAAGGAACCTGGTTCAAAGCAAAATTATGAATACACCTGAGAAAGACTCAAATGAAATCAACCTCATGAATCTTCCTGAAAGAGATTTCAAAATAAAAATAATTACCATGCTCGTGGAGGTACAGAAAAATATTCAAGAACTCAGAAACAAATTTAGGATAGAGATCCAATTGTTGAAGAGCACAATGGAGGGTATTAAAAGCAGTTAGATATGGTGGCAGAGACGATAAATGAAATAGAAATTAGGGAAGAAAAATACAAAGAAGCTGAGGCACATAGAGAAAAAAGGATCTCTAAGAATGAAAAAAATACTGAGAGAATTGTGTGACCAATTCAAATGGAACAATGTTTTATATTATAGGGGTACCAGAAGAAGAAGAAGAGGGAAAAAGATAGAAAGTGTCTTTGAGGATGTAATTGCTGAAAACTTCCCCAGTCTGGGGAAAAAGGTAGTCTCTCAGGCCATGGAGGTGCACAGATCTCCCAATACAAGGGGCCCAAGGAGGACAACAACAAGATATATAATAATTAGAATGGCAAAGATCAAGAATAAGGGCAGACTATTAAAGGAAGCCAGAGAAATAAGATCACATACAAAGGAAAGCCCATCAGGCTATCATCAGACTTCTCATCAGTAACCTTACAGGCCAGAAGGGAGTGGCATGATATATTTAATGCAATGAAGTAGAAGGGCCTCAAACCAAGAATACTTTATCTGGTGAGATTATCATTTAAATTTGAAGGGGGATTAAATAATTTCCAGATAAAAAGTTGAGAGAATTTGCCTCCCACAAACCATCTCTACAGTCTATTTTGAAGGAGCTTCTATAGATGGAAGGTTAAATAGCTGTCACAAGAGGCAATAAAAAGGGATAGACAGAGAGTACAGAGTATGGTACCTAATATATAAAGAATGGAGGAAGAAGAAAAGGAGGGAAAAAATAAATAAAAGGACCTTTAGATTGTGTTTGTAATAGCATACTAAGTGAGTTAAGTTATACTCTTAGATAGTAAGAAAGTTACCCTTGAACCTTTGGTAACCATGAATCTAAAGCCTGCAATGACAATAAGTACATACCTATTGATAATCACCCTAAATGTAAATGGTCTGAATGCACGAATCAAAAGACATAGAGTCACTGAATGGATAAAAAACAAGATCCAACTATATGATGCCTAAAAAAGACTCACTTCAAACACAAAGACATGCACAGACTAAAAGTGAAGGGATGGAAAAAGATATTTCATGCAACTAATAGAGAGAAAAAAGCAGGTGTTGCACTACTTGTATCAGACAAAACAGACTTCAAAACAAATAAAGTAACAAGAGACAAAGAAGGACATTACATAATGTTAAAGGGTAAATCCAACAAGAGGATATAACATTATATATATCTATGCACCCAACAGAGGAGCACCTACATATGTGAAACAAATACTAACAGAATTAAAAGGGGAAATAGAATGTAATGCATTTATTCTAGGAGAGTTCAACACTTCACTTACCCCAAAGGACAGATCAACCAGACAGAAAATAAGTAAGGAGACAGAGGCATTGAACAACACATTTAGAACAGATAAACCTAACAGAAAACTACAGAACTCTCCATATAAAAGCAGCAGGATACACATTCTTTTCAAGTGCACATGGAATATTCTCCAGAATGGACCACATACTACACCAGAAAAAGAGCCTCAGTGAATTCAAAAAGATTGAAATTGTACCAGCCAACTTCTCAGATCACAAGGTTATAAAAACAGGAATAAATTGTATCAAGAAAACAAAGCTCACAAACACATGGAAGCTTAACAACATGCTCCTAAATAATCAATGGGTCAATGACCAAATTCAAACAGAGGTCAAGCAATATATAGAGACAAATGAAAACAACACCACAATGCCCCAACTTCTGTGGAACGCAGCAAAGGCAGTTCTAAGAGGAAAAGTATACAGCAATCCAGGCCTATTTAAAGAATAAAGAACAATCACAAATGAATAGTCTAAATTCACAATTATTGAATCTGGGAAAGAAGAACAAATGAGGCCCAAAGTCAGCAGAAGGAAGGACATAAGAAAGATCAGAGAAGAAATAAATCAAATTGAGAAAAATAAAACAATAGAAAAAATTAATGAAACCAAGAGCTGATTCATTGAGAAAATAAACAAAATAGATAACTCCCTAGCCAGGCTTATTAAGAAAAAAAGAGAATGTGTACACATAAACTGAATCAGAAATGAGAAAGGAAAAATCATGATCGACACTAAATAAATACAAAAAATTATTAGAGAATACTATGAAAATCTATATGCTAACCAACTGGATAATCTAGAAGAAATGGACAACTTTCTCAAAAAATACAACCTTCCAATACTGACCCAGGAAGAAAGAGAAAATCTAAACAGACCAATTACCAGGAATGAAATTGAATCAGTAATCAATAAATTACCCAAGAAAAAAATTCCCAGAGCAGACAGATTCACCACTGAATTTTATCAGACATTTAGAGAAGACATAATATCCATTCTTCTTAATATTTTCCAAAAAAATAGAAGAGGAGGGAATACTTCCAAACTCATTCTATGAAGCCAGCATCAGTCCAATACCAAAACCAGGCAAAGACACTACAAAAAAAGAAAACTACAGACCAATATCCCTGATGAACATAGATGCAAAAATATGCAACAAAATATTAGCAAACCGAAATTAGAAAGACATAAAGAGGTTCATACACCATGATCAAGTGGGATTCATCCCAAGGATGCAAGGATGGTACAACATTCGAAAATCCATCAATATCATCCACCACATCAACAAAAAGGACAAAATCCACATGATCATCTCCATAGATACTGAAAAAGCATTCAACAAAATTCAACATCCATTCATGATAAAATCTCTCAACAAAATGGGTATAGAGGGCAAGTACATCAACATAATAAAGGCCATATATGACAAACCCACAGCCAACATCATACATAACAGTGAGAAACTGAAACGTTTTCCTTTTAGATCGGTAGCAAGACAAGGATGCCCACTCTTCCCGCTTTTATTCAGCATAGTACTGGAGTTCCTAGCCACAGTAATCAGACAACACAAAGAAATAAAAGGCAGGGCATAGCCAACATGGCGGCGTGAGTAGGACAGTGGGAATCTCCTCCCAAAAACATATATATTTTTGAAAATACAACAGATACAACTAATCCTAAAAGGGAGACCAGAAGACACAGGACAACAGCCTGACTACATCCACACGTGCAAGAGCCAAGAGCCTGGTGAAAGGGGTAAGATACAACCCCCGGCCCGGCGGGACCCGAGCACACCTCCCCCCAGCTCCCGGCGGGAGGGAGAGGAGTGGGAGCGGGGAGGGAGAGGAGTGGGAGCGGGGAGGGAGAGGGAGCCCAGGACTGCTAAACACCCAGCCACCAACACCAGAGCACAGACACAGTGCATGCATGGAGGGCTGGAAACTAGGGAAACAGGGCAGCAAGATCTCTGAGCGGGTGCTGAAGCTGATGCCCCTGGGACAAAGAAAAGCCAGTGCTTTTTGAAAGTCTTAAAGGGGCAGGGATTTAACAGCTAGACAGAAACAACACAGGTCACAGCCCAGTGGCTGGAAATTACAGGGAAAACCAGGCTCACTAACCCCCTGGGCTACATCTCTGAGAACCCTCACGGAGGTAAACAGCCAAACAGCCGCCCCCACCCCCCGTCCATGACCCCTCCGGGCTCTGCGAAAACAGAGAAACAGCCTAAGGCAAAACGCCAACAGAAACGAAAATTCCTACACTTCAGCCGGACAAGACACAAAGACCCAGCCTACACGCAATTACCCAACACAAGCCACTAGGGGTTGCAGTTGTCCCAGTAAAGAAAGGCCAGTAGCAAGCGAAAAGTTTGGCCCTCCCAGCTGACAGTCAATAGAACCTATCAACATGAAAAGGCAAAAAAATATGATCCAGACAAGACTAACCCAGACAGCTTCAGCATCTGCTACATCTTCCCCTGAGAAAGAAACTGGGGAGATAGATTTAGCCAGTCTTCCTGAAAAAGAATTCAAAACAAAAGTCATAACCATGCTGATGGACTTGCAGAGAAATATGCAAGAACTAAGGAAGGAGAATACAGAAATAAAACAAGCTCTGGAAGGACTTCAAAACAGAATGGACGAGATGCAAGAGACCATTAATGGACTAGAAAACAGAGAACAGGAATGCAGAGAGGCTGATGCAGAGAGAGATAAAAGGATCTCCAGGAATGAAAGAATTTTAAGAGGGCTGAGTGACCAATCGAAAAGGAACAATACACGCATTATAGGGATACCAGAAGAAGTAGAGAGATAAAAAGGGATAGAAAGTGTCTTTGAAGAAATAATTGCTGAAAACTTCCCCAAACTAGGGGAAGAAATGGCCTCTCAGACCACAGAGGTACACAGAACTCCCATGAAAAAGGATCCAAGGAGGGCAACACCAAGTCACATAATAATTAAAAAGGCAAAGATCAAAGACAAGGACAAAGTACTAAAGGCAGACAGAGAGAAAAAAAGGTTACCTACAAAGGAAAACCCATCAGGCTATCATCAGACTTCTCAACAGAAACCCTACAGGCCAGAAGAGAATGGCATGATATACTTAATGCAATGAAACAGAAGGGCCTAGAGCCAAGAACACTGTATCTAGCACGAATATCATTTAAATATGAAGGAGGGAATAAACAATTCCCAGACAAGCAAAAGTTGAGGGAATTTTTCTCCCACAAAACACCTCTTCAGGGCATCCTACAGGGACTGCTCTAGATGGGAGCACACCTAAAAAGAGCACAGAACAAAACACCCAACATATGAAGAAGGGAGGAGGAGGAATAAGAAGGTAGAGAAATAAAGAATCATCAGACCATGTTTATAATAGCTCAACAAGCGAGTTAAGTTAGACAGTAAGATAGTAAAGAAGCTAACCCTGAACCTTTGTTAACCACAAACTTAAAGCCTGCAATGGCAATAAGTTCTTATCTTTCAATAATCACCCTAAATGTAAATGGACTGAATGCACCAATTAAAAGACACAGAGTAATAGAATGGATAAAAAAGCAAGGTCCATCCATATGCTGCTTACAAGAGACTCACCTCAAACCCAAAGGCATGCACAGACTTAAAGTCAAGGGATGGAAAAAGATATTTCATGTAAACAACAAAGAGAAGAAAGCAGGTGTTGCAATTCTGGTATCAGACAAAACAGACTTCAAAATAAAGAAAGTAACAAAAGACAAGAAGGACATTATGTAATGATAAAGGGCTCAGTCCATCAAGAGGATATAACCATTATAAATATATAAGCACCCAATAGAGGAGCACCAATATACCTGAAACAAATATTAACAGAACTAAAGGAGGAAATAGATTGCAATGCATTCATTTCGGGAGACTTTAACACACCACTCACTCCAAAGGACAGATCCGCAAGACAGAAAATAAGTAAGGACACAGAGGCACTGAACAACACACTAGAACAGATGGACCTAATAGACATCTACAGAACTCTACATCCAAAAGCAACAGGATACACATTCTTCTCAAGTGCACATGGAACATTCTCTAGAATAGACCACATACTAAACCACAGAAAGAGCCTCAGTAAATTCCAAAAGATTGAAATCCTACCAACCAACTTTTCAGACCACAAAGGCATAAAACTAGAAATAAACTGTACAAAGAATGCAAAAAGGCTCACAAACACATGGAGGCGTAACAACACGGTCCTAAATAATCAATGGATCAATGAACAAATCAAAATGGAGATCCAGCAATACATGGAAACAAACGACAACAACAACACTAAGCCCCAACTTCTGTGGGACACAGCAAAAGCAGTCTTAGAGGAAAGTTTATAGCAATCCAAGCATATTTAAAAAAGGAAGAACAATCCCAAATGAATGGTCTAATGTCACAATTATCGAAATTGGAAAAAGAAGAACAAATGAGGTCAGCAGAAGGAGGGACATAATAAAGATCAGAGAAGAAATAAATAAAATTGGGAGGAATAAAACAGTAGCAAAAATCAATGAAACTAAGAGCTGGTTCTTCGAGAAAATAAACAAAATAGATAAGCCTCTAGTCAGACTTATTAAGAGGAAAAGAGAGTCAACACAAATCAACAGTATCAGAAACGAGAAAGAAAAAATCACGACGGACCCCACAGAAATACAAAGAATCATTAGAGAATACAATGAAAACCTATATGCTAACAAGCTGGGAAACCTAGGGGAAATGGACAACTTCCTAGAAAAATACAACCTTCCAAGACAGACCCAGAAAGAAACAGAAAATCTAAACAGACCAATTACCAGCAACGAAATTGAAGCGGTAATCAAAAAACTACCAAAGAACAAAACCCCTGGGCCAGATGGATTTACCTCGGAATTTTATCAGACATACAGGGAAGACATAATACCCATTCTCCTTAAAGTTTTCCAAAAAATAGAAGAGGAGGGTATACTCCCAAACACATTCTGTGAAGCTAACATCACCCTAATACCAAAACCAGGCAAAGACCCCAACAAAAAGAAAACTACAGACCAATATCCCTGATGAAAATAGATGCAAAAATACTCAACAAAATATTAGCAAACTGAATTCAAAAATACATCAAAAGGATCGTACACCATGACCAAGTGGGATTCATCTCAGGGATGCAAGGATGGCTCAACATTCGAAAGTCCATCAACATCATCCACCACATCAACAAAAAGAAAGACAAAAACCACATGATCATCTCCATAGATGCTGAAAAAGCATTTGACAAAGTTCAACATCCATTCATGATAAAAACTCTCAGCAAAATGGGAATAGAGGGCAAGTACCTCAACATAATAAAGGCCATCTATGAAAAACCCACAGCCAACATTATATTGAACAGAGAGAAGCTGAAAGCTTTTCCTCTGAGATCGGGAACTAGACAGGGATGCCCACTCTCCCCGCTGTTATTTAACGTAGTACTGGAGGTCCTAGACACGGCAATCAGACAAAACCAAAAAATACAAGGAATCCAGATTGGTAAAGAAGAAGTTAAACTGTCACTATTTGCAGATGACATGATACTGTACATAAAAAAACCCTAGAGACTCCACCCCAAAACTACTAGAACTGATATCGGAATACAGCAAAGTTGCAGGATACAAAATCAACACACAGAAATCTGTGGCTTTCCTATACACTAACAATGAACCAACAGAAAGAGAAATCAGGAAAACAACTCCATTCACAATTGCATCAAAAAAAATAAAATACCTAGGAATAAACCTCACCAAAGAAGTGAAAGACTTATACTCTGAAAACTACAAGTCACTCTAAAGAGAAATTAAAGGGGACACTAACAGATGGAAACGCAACCCATGCTCATGGCTAGGAAGAATTAATATCGTCAAAATGGCCATCCTGCCCAAAGCAATATACAGATTTGATGCAATCCCTATGAAACTACCAGCAACATTCTTCAATGAACTGGAACAAATAATTCAAAAATTCATATGGAAACACCAAAGACCCCAAATAGCCAAAGCAATCCTGAGAAAGAAGAATAAAGTAGGGGGATCTCACTCCCCAACTTCTAGCTCTATTATAAAGTCATAGAAATCAAGACAATTAGGTACTGGCACAAGAACAGAGCCACAGACCAATGGAACAGACTAGAGAATCCAGACATTAACCCAGACATATATGGTCAATTCATATTTGACAAGGGAGCCATGGACATACAATGGCGAAATGACAGTCTCTTCAACAGATGGTGCTGGCAAAACTGGACAGCTACATGTAGGAGAATGAAACTGGACCATTGTCTAACCCCATATACAAAAGTAAACTCAAAATGGATCAAAGACCTGAATGTAAGTCATGTAACCATTAAACTCTTGGAAAAAAACATAGGCACGAACCTCTTAGACATAAACATGAGTGACCTCTTCTTCAACATATCTCCCCGGGCAAGGAAAACAACAGCAAAAATGAACAAGTGGGACTGTATTAAGCTGAAAAGCTTCTGTACAGCAAAAGACACCATCAATAGAACAAAAAGGAACCATACAGTGTGGGAGTATATATTTGAAAATGACACATCCGATAAAGGCTTGATGTCCAGAATATATGAAGAGCTCACATGCCTCAACAAACAAAAAACAAATAACCCAATTAAAAAATGGACAGAGGAACTGAACAGATGGTTTTCCAAAAAAGAAATACAGATGGCCAACTGACACATGAAAAGATGCTCCACATCACCAATTATCAGAGAAATGCAAATTAAAACTACAATGAGGTATCACCTCACACCAGTAAGGATGGCTGCTATCCAAAAGACAAACAACAACAAATGTTGGCGAGGCTGTGGAGAAAGGGGAACCCTCCTACACTGCTGGTGGGAATGTAAATTAGTTCAACTATTGTGGAAAGCAGTATGGAGGTACATCAAAATGCTCAAAACAGACTTACCATTTGACCCAGGAATTGCACTCCTAGGAATTTACCCTAAGAATGCAGCAATCAAGTATGAGAAAGACCAGTTCACCCCTATGTTTACAATATCCAAGAATTGGAAGCAACCTAAATGTCCATCGATAGATGAATGGATAAAGAAGATGTGGTACATATACACAATGGAATACTACTCAGCCATAAGAAAAGGGCAAATCCTACCATTTGCAGCAACATGGATGGAACTGGAGGGTATTATGCTCAGTGAAACAAGCTAAGCAGAGAAAGAGAAATACCAAATGATTTCACTCATCTTTGGAGTATAAGAACAAAGGAAAAACTGAAGGAACAAAACAGCAGCAGAATCACAGAACTCAAGAATGGACTAACAGGTACCAAAGGGAAAGGGACTGGGGAGGATGGGTGGATAGGGAGGGATAAGGGAGAAAAAGGGGGGCATTAAGATTAGCATGCATGGGGGGGTGGGAGAAAGGGGAGGGCTGTACAACACAGAGAAGACAAGTAGTGATTCTACAACATTTTGCTACGCTGATGGACAGTGACTGTAAAGGGGTATATAAGGGGGACCTGGTATAGGGGAGAGCCTAGTAAACAAAATATTCATCATGTAAGTGTAGATTAATGATAAAAAAAAGAAACAGTTCCTGTGTGTGACCTCCAATGAGTTCTACACAATGATATAAAGGGCATATAAAATGATATAAAGGGCAAAGAGTCTGTTTGTGTTTATACAGAGGATGAAAGCCTAATTTGGCTACCCCGAAAATGAACTAAGATATGATATGAAAAAGAACTTCCAACATCAGCACTCTCGGGAAGACTCATGCCAGAAGATGATCATCAAAAAACCCCAACAAAAATCCACGCACTGCTACAGCTGTAGATGCACTCATCCCACCAGTTCCTGGACTTGCCATGGGAATGAAGAAGGAGATATCTAAGCTGGCCTGTGCATATACTGAAACAACAAATTTGACTGAATCTATACTGTTGGAACTCAACCAGGAATTGGGAGAAGTGCAAATTGTAGTGCTCCAAAATCTTACAACTACAGACTATCTACTGCTGAAAGAACATATGGGATGTGAACAGTCCCCAGGGATGGGTTGTTTTAATTTGTCTGATTTCTCTCAGACTGTTCAAGTTCAGTCAGACAATATCCACCATATCATAGATAAGTTTTCACAAATGCCTAAGGTGCCTAACTGGTTTTCTCGGTTTCACTGGAGATGGCTGGTAATTACAGGTATGCTTTGGTTACGTAACTGTACTCCTATTATGTTAATGTGTGTGCGCAATTTAATTAGTAGTTTAAAACCTATACATGTTGAAGTTACTCTACAAGAAGATACGTCAAAGAAATAACCAATCTTCCCATGTTTTCTTCCATCTGCTACTTCTGTAGCTTTTCTTCTTCCTTCCTAATTACAACCCTTAAATAGAATTCGTGCCTCACATTGAATTTACCGAGTATCATAATTCTTCCAAGTGGTAAAGACACCTCAAGACAAATGCTGGGCATAGAAGCCACAGGGCATAAATATGCAAAGAAGTAAAAAGCTAACCTTTTCAAACAATAAGGCTTCCCTCTCACTTACCAACTCTACATTTCCCTGTATGGCCCCGGAAGATGACTGGTTAGCCAGAGACGGGTAAGATTCCTCAAGGGAGGAACAAAGACAGGCACAGCTGCAGGGGGGCCATCAGGTGAGAAATTGGGGATCTACAGAGGTGAGGCTTAGAACCTCCCCTCCCTCCGTTCTGAGAGAAATCTTCTGCATACGTGAATGTTTTATTGCCCTTGTCTAGCTTGGATTAACACATAGTCTACAGGCACACACCTGATCATCTACATTTGCTCTCTTACAACACTAAACTATGTTTTCTACCTTTATCTTGTATCTACCTACCACCAGCATTTTATTAAAAATAATAATAATAGAGAAATGTGGTATCCACATATAAATCAAGTATAAAAATCAAATGAGTATTCATATTTGAACTGTTTATAGTTCATAATGCATAAGCAAAACCGAAAGCTTCTGTGGTGACTGCCCTTGTAATGTTCACCATGTAACTTATTCACTATGTAAGAATTTGTTCTCCATGTAAGAACTTGTTCGTTATGCTTCAGAAGATTGGAGACTGATGAAAATTAGGCTTGGGGTGGATTAATGATTGTGCATTGAGCATTGACCCCCCCTATACAGAATTTTATTGTTGTTAACAACCATTTGATCAATAAATATGAGAGATGCCCTCACAAAAAATATATATATACACACTTTCAATTGTAAAATAAATAAGTAACTGGGATGTAATGCATAGCATAAGGAATATAATCAAAATATGGTAACAACTTGGTATGGTGATAGCTGGTACCTAGAATTATCATGTATATAAATGTTGAATCATTGTGTTGTACACCTGAAACTAATGTAATACTGTGTCAACTACCCTTCAATAAAAAATAATTCTCTAAAAAGAAATAAAAGGTATCCAGATTGGAAAGAAAGAAGTCAAACTGTCCCTGTTTGAAGATGACATGATATTGTACATAAACATCCCTAAAGAATTCATTCCCAAACTACTGGAACTAATATCTAAATTCAGCAAAGTTGCAGGGTGCAAAATTAACACACAGAAATCTGTGCAATTCCTATACACTAATGATGAACTAGCAGAAAGAGAAATCAGGAAAACAATTCCATTCACAATTGCACC
The DNA here is from genome assembly GCF_030020395.1 of Manis pentadactyla. Taxonomy (NCBI): domain Eukaryota; kingdom Metazoa; phylum Chordata; class Mammalia; order Pholidota; family Manidae; genus Manis; species Manis pentadactyla. The sequence goes on along the minus strand of NC_080031.1, from coordinate 38,328,636 downwards.
AAAAAGAATAAAATACCTAGGAATAAACCTAACCAAGGAATTGAAAGACTTATACCCTAAAAACTACAAGACACTCCTAAGAGAAATTAAAGAGGATATGAATAAATGAAAATTCATCCTATGCTCTTGGGTATGAAGAATTAATATTGTGAAAATGGCCATCCTGCCTTAAGTAATCTACAGATTCAATGCAATCCCTATCAAAATACTGACAGCATTCTTCAATGAACAAATGGTTCTAAAATTCATATGGAACCACAAAAGACCCTGAATAGCCAAAGCAATCCTGAGAAGAAAGAATAAATCAGGGGGAATCTCGCTCCCCAACTTCAAGCCCTACTACAAAGCTGCAGTAAACAAGACAATTTGGTACTGGCCTGAAAACAGACCCACAGACCAATGGAACAGAATAGAGTCCATATATTAACCCAAGCATATATGGTCAATTAATATATGATAAAGGAGCTATGGATATACAATGGGGAAATGACAGCCTCTTCAACAGCTGGTGTTGGCAAAACTGGACCACTACATGTAAGACATTGAAACTGGATTACTGTCTAACACCATACACAAAAGTAAACTCGAAGTGGATCAGAGACACGAATGTAAGTCATGAAACCATAAAACTCTTATAAGAAAACATAGGCAAAACTCACTTGAATAGAAACATGAACAACTTCTTCATGAACATATCTCCATGGGCAAGGGAAACAAAAGCAAAAATAAACAAATGGGACTATATCAAGCTGAAAAGCTTCTGTACAGCAAAGGACACCATCCGTAGAACAAAAAGGCCTCCTACAGTATGGGAGAATATATTCAGGAATGACATAATCGATAAGTAGTTGACATCCAAAATATACAAATAGCTCATGCAACCTCTACAAACAAAAAACAAATAAGCCAACTAAAAAATGGGCAGAGAATCTGAACAGACACTTCTCCAAAGAAGAAATTCAGATGACCAACAGACACATGAAAAGATGCTCAATGTCACTAATCATCAGAGAAATGCAAATTAAAACCACAATGAGATATCACCTCACAACAGTTAGGATGGCCAACATCCAAAAGACAAACAACAAATGTTGGCGAGGATGTGGAGAAAGGGGAAGCCTCCTACACTGCTGGTGGGAATGTAAATCAGTTCAACCTTTGTAGAAAGCAGTATGGAGGTTCCTCAAAAAATTAGAAATAGAAATACCATTTGACTCAGTTATTCTACTCCTAGGAATTTACCCTAAGAATGCAAGAGCCCAGTTTGAAAAAGACCTATGCACCCCTATGTTTATCACAGCACTGTTTACAATAGCCAAGAAATGGAAGCCACCTAAGTGTCCATCAGTAGATGAATGGATAAAGAAGATGTGGTACATACACACAATGGAATATTATTCAGCCATAAGGAAAAGACAGAGCCTACCATTTGCAACAACATGGATGGGGCTGGGGGTATTATGCTCAGTGAATAAGCCAGGTGGAGAAAGACAAGTATCAGATGATTTCCCTCATCTGTGGAGTATAAGGACAAAGAAAAAACTGAAGGAACAAAACAACAGCAGACTCACAGAACCCAAGAATGGACTAACAGTTACCAAAGGGAAAGAGACTGGGAAGGATGGGTAGGAAGGGAGGGATAATGCGAAAAAGGTGCATTATGATTAGCACACATAATGTAGTGGGGGGTCACGGGGAAGGCAGTATAACACATAGAAGACAAGTAGTGATTCTATAGCATCTTACTACGCTGATGGACAGTGACTGTAATGGGGTATGTGGTGGGGACTTGATAATTGGGGGAATCTAGTAACCACAATGTTGTTCATGTAAGTGTGTAATAATGATACCAAATAAATAAATGAATAAATAAATAAATAATAAGTTGATTAAATAAATGAAAAAATAAATACCCCCCAAAAAGAAGAGACAATAGATAGATTGCTGTCTCTTTCTGCCAGGTAAAGACATAGAAAGAAGGCCACCATCTGCAGTCCAGGAAGAGAGCTTTCAGTAGAATCCCGTCATGCTAGCACCCTAATCTCAGACTCGCAGCCTCCTGAACTATGAGAAAATAAATTTCTGTTGTTTAAACCACTCAGTCTGTAATATTTTGTTATGGCAACCTGGGATGACTAAGGCAGATATTTTCTCAAAAAAGTCAGTTTCTCCTCCACCAGCCACAAAAAATAGTTTTGGTATTACTATTAGGAGAATTGATTTTTTCATCCATCTCTTACAAGTGTCAAAAAAGAAAAAAATCTTCTAATTCCTCCCTTCAGCATCATGTGTATGTAGGATATCTTTGTCCCAACTGACAAGCTAGTCCTGGGTGACTGATTTACCACCCTAGGTTTAAGTTTATTGTTGATTAAATACAGTACTTGGAATAGATGATTTGTAAAGTCTGCTACTGTGTTGAAATGCATGAGATGATTTACAGAGATGGTAACCTTAGCTATTCCCTGAACATAGCAAAGTCTTACTAATAAAGTAACCATAAAGGCTGAGAAAGCAAACTGCTAGAATTTTCTCTTGGGAAAACTCCTATGAATCCAGAAAGGTGGTTCCAGGAAGATGCTTTGCAGTTCATCTCATTTGAATTTCGCTTAACATTAAAATCAGGATTGCATATGAAAGAGGTTGACAATTTGTTCTCTTTTCATAGTTCCATCTCAAGGACTTACTATGTGTATTTTTGTGCAAGGATTGGAATGAAATAGTTGAGATGTCTTTCAAAGTATTTCATTAGTCTGAGCTTTTATTTTTTAGGGGAAGGAAATTTTTCTGTCCTGCATCATTTAAATTCTTTGTCATTCTCGAACTATTTATGGAACCTTAATAATATCTCCTATTACTCTTTGTAACATGATCATTTATCTAAAAAAAATGTGTTCTTTGAGTCATCTGAGGATCTTGATAAAAATAAATTCCCTAAATCCCTTTTTAATTATGGAAGATTCAGAAGTCCACTGTACCCTGCGCTAAAGCACACTTCCTTTTCAGCATTTGATCCTGCTCTGTGATTGTAGACCAGTGTAAGAATCCAGACAGACTATTTGGTTTTATCTGGGTCAGGCCTAAAGACTCTTCATGGGAAATATGGATTTCCTGCCTTGATGAAGACAAAATGATTACTAACTCCTCTGAATTTTTAAAACAGAAAAGGTTTGGACAGTAGCAGGAGGGATCAAAAAGTCAGCTGGATAATTCCTTTTAGGAAAAAAATAAGGTCTCTTGAGTTAGGAAATGCAAGTTCTGGGCTTGGCTTTGTCATTTGGGCACAGTTTCCTGGTGTTTATAGGGACACTGGTAATACTTTCCCCATTCAGCTGTCCTATAGGCTAACTGTCACATAGGCAGTTTGGGTTATTGGGGGAGACCAATAAATAGCCTTATCTTCCCTGATTAAATGTTGAACCAATTGAGAAGTAAGATGAAAGGAATCAGTTAACTTTTACTGACAAGAGCTAGGTTGATAGATGTAGCTGTAGCTTACTGTAAGAGCTAAAATTAGTGTGCTAATTCCTGACACCCCAGTCTTAACTGTGGAACAGTATGGAAGTAGGGAGAGACATTTCTTTATAACATTGATGATTCATACTGGGATGCCTTATGTGTTAAGATTTCTTTGCTTCAAGCTACAGAAACCACCCCGTTTAACTTAAGCAAAATAAATACATCAGAAGAATAATGGAGATTCCGAGAATGGACAGGAAGAGGGACAAGAGCCAAGCCACTCTGAGAGCTAGGTCAGTTGAGGTTTGGGTAAGGAGACCTCAGGTAGACCAATGGCTGGAATGTTCATGTGAGGACCCTGACCTTCTGATGACTTGAGTGATAGTCGCTTGTGGTTTCTGCTTTTCTGCTCAAGATTCAGGATTAATGGCAGGAGCACCTGAACGCCTTAGCTTGGGTTACATGGCTCTCCATGGACAAGGGCAAGAGGCGTCCTGGGTTCAACCCATCTGTCTATTTGTTATTGAACAGTCAGTCTCAGTGAAATGAAATCAGGTCAGTGAAAGAAATAAGGCTTCTATTAGGAAGGAAAAATAGCTCTCCAAAATTTATAAAAGCTGGGGGGTGGAGCCAAGATGGTGGCATGAGTAGGACAGTGGGACTCTCCTCCCAAAAACATATGTATTTTTGAAAATACAAAAAATACAACTATCCCTAAAAGAGAGACCAGAAGACACAGGACAACATCCAGCCTACATCCACACGTGCGAGAGCCCAGCGCCTGGTGAAAGGGGTAAGATACAATCCCCGGCCCAGCGGGACCTGAGCGCCCGTCACCCCAGCTCCCTGCAGGAGGAGAGGAGTCCAAGCGGGGAGGGAGAGGGAGCCCAGGACTGCTAAACACCCAGCCCTAGCCATCCACACTGGAGCACAGACACAAAGTGCATGCGTGGGGTGCTGGAAACTAGGGAAGCAGGACAGTAAGACCTGTGAGCAGGTCCCACAATTGGCACCCCAGGGACAAAGAAAAGCGAGTGGCTTTTGGAAGTCTTAAAGGGACAGGGACCACACAACTGGACGGAAGCATCCCAGGTCACAGTTCAGCAGCTGGAAATTCCAGGGAACTCTGGGCATACTAACCTCCTGGGAAACAGCTTTGAGACCCCTCATGGAGGTAAACAGCCAAACAGTCCCCCATCCATTAGCTCTCCGGGGCCCCGCCATAGCAGAGCTGCAGCCTGAGGCTGGCCATGCCCACAGCAAGGGAGCTTCCTCCATACCGGCTGGGCAAGATGCAGAGACCCAGTCTACACGGAATTGCCCAACACAAACCACTAGGGGTCGCAGTTGTCCCAGTAAAGAAAGGCCAGGAGCAAGTGGAAAGAGTCTTGGCTCTCCCAGCTGACAGACGAGTCAATAACATACCACTGCGCCTATCAACATGAAAAGGCAAAAAAATTTGATCCAGACAAGACTAACCCAGACATCTGTGACATCTTCTACATCTTCGCCTGAGAAGAAACCTGGGGAGATAGATTTAACCAATCTTCCTGAAAAAGAATTCAAAACAAGAGTCATAACCATGCTGATGGACTTGCAGAGAAATACACAAGAACTAAGGAGGGAGAATACAGAAATAAAACAATCTCTGGAAGGACATCAAAGCAGAATGGACAAGATGCAAGAGACCATTAATGGACTAGAAAACAGAGAACAGGAATGCAGAGAAGCTGATGCAGAGAGAGATAAAAGGATCTCCAGGAATGAAAGAATATTAGGAGAACTGTGTGACCAATCGAAATGGAATAATATCTGCTTTACAGGGGTACCAGAAGAAGAAGAGAGAGAAAAAGGGATAGAAAGTGTCTTTGAAGAAATAATTGCTGAAAAACTTCCCCAAACTAGGGGAGGAAATGGTCTCTCAGACCACAGAGGTACACAGAACTCCCATGACAAGAAATCCAAGGAGGGTAACACCAAGACACATAATAATTAAAATGGCAAAGATCAAAGACAAGGACAAAGTATTAAAGGCAGACAGAGAGAAAAAAAAAGGTCACCTACAAAGGAAAACCCATCAGGCTATCATCAGACTTCTCAACAGAAATCTTACAGGCCAGAAGAGAATGGCATGATATACTTAATGCAATGAAACAGAAGGGCCTAGAGCCAAGAACACTGTATCCAGCACGATTATCATTTAAATATAAAGGAGGGATTAAACAATTCCCAGACAAGCAAAACTTGAGGGAATTTTTCTCCCACAAACCACCTCTACAGGGCATCTTACAGGGACTGCTCTAGATGGGAGCACTCCTAAAAAAGAGCACAGAACAAAACACCCAACATATGAAGAATGGAGGAGGAGAAATAAGAAGGGAGAGAAATAAAGAATCATCAGACCGTGTTTATAATAGCTCAATAAGCGAGTTAAGTTAGACAGTAAGATAGTAAAAAAGCTAACCTTGAACCTTTGGTAACCACAGACTTAAAGCCTGCAATTACAATAAGTACATACCTTTCAATAATCACCCTAAATGTAAATGGACTGAATGTAGCAATCAAAAGACACAGAGTAATAGAATGGATAAAAAAGCAAAAATGCTGCTTACAAGAGACTCACCTCAAACACAAAGACATGCACAGACGCAAAGTCAAGGGATGGAAAAAGATATTTCATGCAAACAACAGAGAGAAAAAAGCAGGTGTTGCAATACTAGTATCAGACAAAATAGACTTCAAAATAAAGAAAGTAACAAAAGATAAAGAAGGACACTACGTAATGATAAAGGGCTCAGGCAAACAAGAGGATATAACCATCATAAATATATGTGCACCCAATACAAGAGAACCAACATATGTTAAACAAATACTAACAGAATTAAAGGAGGAAATAGAATGCAATGCATTCATTTTTAGAGAGTTCAACACACCACTCACTCCAAAGGACAGATCCACAAGACAGAAAATAAGTAAGGACACAGAGGCACTGAACAACACACTAGAACAGATGAACCTAATAGACATCTATAGAACTCTACACCCAAAGGCAACAGGATACACATTCTTCTCAAGTGCACATGGAACATTCTCCATAATAGACCACATACTAGGCCACAAAAAGAGCCTTAGTAAATTCCAAAAGATTGAAATTCTACCAACCAACTTTTCAGACCACAAAGGTATAAAACTAGAAATAAATGGTACAAAGAAAGCAAAAAGGCTCACAAACACATGGAGGCTTAACAACACGATCCTAAATAATCAATGGATCAATGACCAAATCAAAATGGAGATCCAGCAATATATGGAAACAAATGACAACAACACAAAGCCCCAACTTCTGTGGGACGCAGCAAAAACAGTCTTAAGAGGAAAGTATATAGCATTCCAGGCATATTTAAAGAAGGAAGAACAATCCCAAATGAATGGTCTTATGTCATGATTATTAAAATTAGAAAAAGAAGAACATTTGAGGCCTAAGGTCAGCAGAAGAAGGGACATAATAAAGATCAGAGAAGAAATAAATAAAATTGAGAAGAATAAAACAATAGCAAAAATCAATGAAACTAAGAGCTGGTTCTTCAAGAAAATAAATAAAATAGATAAGCCTCTAGCCAGACTTATTAAGAGGAAAAGAGAGTCAACACAAATCAATAGTATCAGAAACGAGAAAGGAAAAATCATGACAGACCCCACAGAAATACAAAGAATCATTAGAGAATACTATGAAAACCTATATGCTAACAAGCTGGGAAACCTAGGAGAAATGGACAACTTCCTAGAAACATACAACCTTCCAAGACTGACCCAGAAAGAGACAGAAAATCTAAACAGTCCAATTACCAGCAACGAAATTGAAGAGGTAATCAAAAAACTACCAAAGAACAAAACCCCCAGGCCAGATGGATTTACCTCAGAATTTTATCAGACATACAGGGAAGACATAATACCCATTCTTCTTAAAGTTTGCCAAAAAATAGAAGAGGAGGGAATACTCCCAAACTCATTCTATGAAGCCAACATCACCTTAATACCAAAACCAGGCAAAGATCCCACCAGAAAAGAAAACTAAAGACCAATATCCCTGATGAACATATATGCAAAAATACTCAACAAAATATTAGCAAACCGAATTCAAAATTACATCAAGAGGATCATACACCATGACCAAGTGGGATTCATCCCAGGGATGCAAGGATGGTACAACATTTGAAAATCCATCAACATCATCCACCACACCAACAAAAAGGACAAAAACCACATGATCATCTCCATAGATGCTGAAAAAGCGTTCGACAAAATTCAACATCCATTCATGATAAAAACTCTCAACAAAATGGGTATAGAGGGCAAGTACCTCAACATAATAAAGGCCATATATGATAAACCCACAGCTAACATCATATTCAACAGCGAGAGGCTGAAAGCTTTTCCTCTGCAATTGGTAACAAGACAGGGATACCCACTCTCCCCACTGTTATTCAACATAGTACTGGAGGTCCTAGCCACGGCAATTAGACAAAACAAAGAAATACAAGAAATCCAGATTGGTAAAGAAGAAGTTAAACTGTCACTATTTGGAGATGACATGGTATTGTACATAAAAAACCCTAAAGACTCCACCCCAAAACTACTAGAGCTAATATCGGAATTCAGCAAAGTTGCAGGATACAAAATTAACACACAGAAATCTGTGGCTTTCCTATACACTAACAATAAACTAATAGAAAGAAAAATCAAGAAGACAATTCCATTCACAATAGCATCAAAAAGAATAAAATACCTAGGAATAAACCTAACCAAGGAAGTGAAAGACCTATACCCTGAAAACTATAAGACACTGTTAAGAGAAATTAAAAAGGTCACTAACAAATGGAAACTCATCCCATGCTCCTGGCTGGGAAGAATTAATATCGTCAAAATGGCCATCCTGTCCAAAGCAATATACAAATTCGAGGCAATCCCTATCAAATTACCAACAGCATTCTTCAATGAACTGGAATAAATAGTTCAAAAATTCATATGGAAACACCAAAGACCCTGAATAGCTAAAGCAATCCTGAGATGGAAGAATAAAGTGCAGGGGATCTCACTCCCCAACTTCAAGTTCTACTACAAAGCCACAGTAATCAAGACAATTTGGTACTGGCACAAGAACAGAGTCACAGACCAATGGAACAGAATAGAGATTCCAGACATTAACCCAAACATATGGTCAACTAATATTCGATAAAGGAGCCATGGACATACAATGGGGAAATGACAGTCTCTTCAACAGATGGTGCTGGCAAAACTGGACAGCTACATGTAAGAGAATGAAACTGGATCACTGTCTAACTCCATATGCAAAAGTAAACTCCAAATGGATCAAAGACTTGAATGTAAGTCATGAAACCATAAAACTCTTAGAAAAAAACATAGGCAAAAATCTCTTAGACATAAACATGTGTGACCTCTTCTTGAACGTATCTCCCCGGGCAAGGGAAACAAAAGCAAAAATGAATAAATGGGATTATATCAAGCTGAAAAGCTTCTGTACAGCAAAGGACACCATCAATATAACAAAAAGGTATCCTACAGTATGGGAGAATATATTCATAAATGACAGATCCGATAAAGGGTTGACATCCAAAATATATAAAGAGCTCACACACTTCAACAAACAAAAAGCAAATAATCCAATTGAAAAATGGGTAGAGGAGCTGAATAGACAGTTCTCTAAAGAAGAAATTCAGATGGCCAACAGACACATGAAAAGATGCTCCACATCGCTTGTCATCAGAGAAACGCAAATTAAAACCACAATGAGATATCATCTCACACCAGTAAGGATGGCTACCATCCAAACGACAAACAACAACAAATGTTGGCAAGGTTGTGGAGAAAGGGGAACCCTCCTACACTGCTGGTGGGAATGTAAATTAGTTCAACCATTGTGGAAAGTAGTATGGAGGTTCCTCAAATGCTCAAAATAGAAATACCATTTGACCCAGGAATTCCACTTCTAGGAATTTGCCCTAAGAATGCAGCAGCCCAGTTTCAAAAAGACAGAAGCACCCTATATTTATCACAGCACTATTTACAATAGCCAAGATATGGAAGCAACCTAAATGTCCATCGGTAGATGAATGGATAAAGAAGATGTGGTACATATACACAATGGAATATTACTCAGCCATAAGAAAAAAAACAGATCCTACCATTTGCAACAACATGGATGGAGCTAGAGGGTATTATGCTCAGTGAAATAAGCCGGGCGGAGAAAGACAAGTACCAAATGATTTCACTCATATGTGGAGTATAAGATCAAAAGAAAACTGAAGGAACAAAACAGCAGCAGAAGCACAGAACCCAAGAATGGACTAACAGTTACCAAAGGGAAAGGGACTAGGGAGGACGGGTGGGAAGGGAGGGATAAGGGCGGGGAAAGAAGAAAGGGGGCATTATGATTAGCATGTATAGTGTGTGGTGGACCACAGGGAAGGCTGCACAACACAGAGAAGACAAGTAGTGATTTTACAGCATCTTACTATGTTGATGGACAGTGACTGTGAACGGGTATGTGGGGGGTACTTGGTGAAGGGGGGAGCCTAGTAAACATAATGTCCTTCATGTAATGGTAGATTAATGATACCAAAATAAAATTTTAAAAAATATTTATAAAAGCCCAATGCAGTCACTATCATATTATGAACTTTCCTTGCCTATGGAACTCCAGGGTTCGTATACAAGACCTTGTGAGTCTGTCCTGAACCAATATTTCTTACTTTGTAGACTAATCTGTCACTTTTTCTCTTTCTACCCTGCTCTCTCCTTGCATGTACCATATCCTTTCATACCCAGGTTTTCATCTACATAGAATACCTCTGTCACTCCCTACCTTCTATACTTAAACCTGGAAAACTCTTACTCATCCTTTAAGGCCCAATTCCCATATTATTTCTTACCTGTCTAATAAAGCAAGGTGGAATTTAAGCATTCCTTTTCTTTATTTTTCTGTGCTACCATGGATTTGTATATCTTTCTTCTATTTTACTACTTATCATGTTGTGTCATAATTATTTATTTATGCATTTGATATAATGAGAAGGGCAGGGATTATGTATTTCTCATACTTCTATGCCTCACACACAGCAATGATTCACTATGTTTGGTTTTTGTCTTTCCTGAAATCTTCATTTTAAGATTGCTGATGTGATGAGTACTAGACTGAAAATGAGAGAACTAATTCTGATCTGGCCTTCCATATTTATAGCCACATAATCATAAATTCTCAGTTTCCCTATCTGCATAATAAGGAAGCCATACAAAATCAGTGATTTATAAAAAAAGATAGTGTCTTAAAGAAAGTAGAAGTCAATTTCTCTCTCTTATGCAAGAAATCCTGAGACAAGTAATCCAAGTCTGATATGGTGGCACCAGGAAGTTTCCAGTGGCATAAGTTCATTCCAGTTGATGTTTCACCGTTCTTAGAGTGCAGCCTCATATGCAAGAATCAGTCCAAGCCCCATCAATACAGGAAGTAGGAGGGAGGAACAGATGAAGGAGTCCCACCCCACCTCTTTAGGGACACTTTCCAGAAGTTTCATTTAATGCTTCTTACATCTCTTCTTACATTGGCCAAAACTTAGTCACATGGCCAAACCTGGCACAAAAAAGAATGGGAAATTTAGTTTTTTTAGATGGGTGAAAACACACTCAGTTAAGTATAAGGGTTCTCTGCACTAAACACGAAGGAGAAACAGGATAATGAGAGGTAACTATTAGTCTCTGCCCTAGTGGACTACATTGGTTAAAGTGATTACAAAAGGTTTTCCAGAGATTAAAACTAAACTTAAACTTGAAAGTTATTTAAAAAGCTACAGAAAGAATATCCCATGGAAATGTAACAAGAAATGCAATTGCCCTGAATTTTTATGATAGAGATCATGTTACATTTTCATCAATTGTTCACCAATTCCTATACCATTTTTTGGTTTCTGGACATTCTGGAAGGCTGTGTCGCCCACCCTTTCTTATAAATAGCTTGAGGTCTTATGACTGAGTTCTGGCCGGTGGCCTACTCTATTTCCAGGGCTCAGCTCCCCCCCTCCCCCAGCTCATTCTTCATGGAGATCGTGATGAATGCCATGTGTGATGACGATGGTGTCCTAGCTCGGAAAGAGCCTGGGCCTCTGGACGAGCATGATCTCTCTTTTTGAAAGAGAACATATCAGGCTCTGTGATGTGTAAGAAATAATAATTTTATTAAAACACTGATAGTTTTGGATTGTTTGTTACCTCAACATATCCAATCCTATTTTGGCTAATATAGGTATGTTTAGAGAATAAATAAAAATAAAATATGACTTAAGTATAGGAAGCAGAGTGTAGAGTGGGAGTGATATATTAAATTGGAGAAAGGGCAAAGTGGAAGCAAGGAGATTAGTTATGATGTTATTACAGTAATCCAGTCGAGAGATGATATTTGGATGAGAGTGATGGAAACTGAGATGGAGAGAAGTGGATGGACTCCACCTATATTATGGAGCAAGAAACATTCCTTTTATTCATAAAAGAAGATAAAAGAACATCTACTTTGAAGAGATGGGGGCAGTCTATATCCACACCCATTATTCTTCCCCTTGCCCTCTACTGAAGCCCCAAGACTTATCTACAGAACCCTAAGATTCATGGAGATACAGTTTAGAAAATCACTGGACTAGATGGTGCTGAAGATCTTTCCAGCTCCAACATCTGTAAATTTATTGACGTCTTGCTTACCAATATACACTGGCTTATTTTCAGTTTGTATCTTTTGTAATGTTAATGTAAATGTTAATTTGAGCAGCCAGGGTAAAAAATAATTACTGAATTAAATCTTCAGAAACTAACCATTAAGCCGAGTTAGATGCTTGATAACACGTTTTTTAAAAATGTTTTTTCTGATTAGAAAATCAACATATTCCTTAGTGAAATCTAAAAAGAAAAATATGGAGAAAGAGATATTATAAAAGTCTGTTACAAACTCACAACTATGAAATACCTAGCATTCATTTATATTTCGGTTTCTGGAGGAAAAGATTGTGGAGTCTTAGAAGACAGCTATGTAGTGAGTTGTCTAAAGACTGGGGATTGGATGGAGTGTGTGCGATAGAGCAAACCCTGAGTCAGAAGAAACATCCCAGAGGGTGCAGACATCTGCCTGCATGTCTGAGCTAGATTCCAAGTCCGGCCCACTCCTAGGCCTATGGCTGCTCCTCTCAAGCTCCGGAGACCGCTCCCGGGTAAAGAACAGGGTAAAGAATCTTGTTTTCCAGAAACAAATTGTAATATTAGAGCCAGAAGGATCTGAGATAGGCGCTGATTCAGGTCAAACCCTTTGGTTTATGTATGTGGCCCAGTGAGTTGCCATTCACTTGTCACTGTGCTTGTGGCTTCCCTGGGACGCGCTGTGGAAGGTGGGAGCAGTGTAGTGTGCTAGTTTAGAGGACAACAGGCTGCCTAAGTTAAATCCCAGCTCTGTAACTTACTAGCTAAGTGATTTGAGCCAAGGTATGTAACCTTTCTGTGCCTCAGTTTCCTTTTCTTTAAAATGGAGATAGAAATGGTTCCTACCTCAAAATTTCTGGGAGGGTAAATGGGTTTTACATTTATAACACATAGTAACCTCTTAGTAAATGCAACCATTATTTTTATTTAGTAGGTGAGTTTGGACTTGATAATAAGCCTCCTAAATTCCTGAGTTTGATGTTCATGACCAGACTTCTGCTCTTTACCTTCTCGTACTGAACATACTTGCATTCTAATCTATACATGGCAAATGTATTTAAAGACATAAACTGTTTATGTCAGCTGATAGTTGAAGCCTTCAGTGGCTTCTCATTGCCTTGTAATAAGTCCTAAATGTGGCCCTGGGTCTCCTGGGCCTCCTCTGCATGGCACTTTCCTACCTCTTCGAGCTCATCTCTCTCCCCAGGCTCTGCGAGCTCCAGCTGCTCTGTTCTGCCTGACCTTCCGTCAAGGCTCCACATTCCCTCTGTCTGGGCACTTTTGCTTGTGCTGTTCTCTCCATCTAGGACATTCTTCCTTCCCTCCAGGCATTTTATCTTGCAGCTTCTACTCATCCTGCAGATTTCAGCTGAAGTGTTACCCCTGAGCATAGGTAGAGAGCAGCTTTTGAGGGGGTTTTCTTCAAGCCCCCATTACTTTAGTTGCTTCTCCCCATATTATATGCTTCTGTGATTATATAAGTATTACACTAATGTGAAAAAATAATCTGTATCCTACAGACTGTATGAACATTCATGTATCCATTTACAAAAGATTGGAAATGGTGACACCAAGATCAAAACCTAAACTTACTGTGTGATTTCTGCATTGTGGGACCATGCATGGCTTTGGTAATTTCTCTCTCTCTCTCTGTCCCTCTCTGTAAAGAGTTCTATAAAAACCACAAAACCCCTTTCTTTCCCTTCCCTTTTCCTGACAATTTTAGTATTTTCTTCCTTACTAGTTTGTAAGAACCATGTAAGTATTGTTACCATTATTATTATGGCCAAAATTATTTTATCATTATATTCCTCTGTACATAGCATAATGTACATAGTGCTGCTGAGTGGATATTCATGGAATAAGTGAATAAAAGAAAGAATGTGTAATAGTACATTTAACAATGTAGCATTTGTATATGATGGGGAGCATATTTCAGCAGAGTACTTCACGATATCTCATCATCTTAGAATATAAAGGGAAGTGTATGCTTGTAGGATTTTTTTACAGTATTATTTGGACTCATTGCAATAGAACAATATGGTTCTTAAAACTGCAATGATGTGAAATAGCAACTGTTCTTGTCCTCTCTGCCCCATGCCAGTTTGCATAATATCATATTCCTGCCACTCTCCAAAAAGTATGCTTTATAGATCCTTGTTTTCTGTATAGGCAAAAGTGTTTCCCATCCTTTTCTCAGATTACAACACGTGTTAGTTTCCTATTGTTGCTGTAACAAATGATCACAGATTTAGTGACTTAAAAAGGCATAAATTTATTATCTTACATTTCTGGTGTGAGAAGTCCAAAATGGCTTTCACTGGGCTAAAATCAAGATGTTAATAGGGCTGCCTGCCTCCTGGAGGTCCTAGGGGAAAATTGTTCCTTGCCTTTTCCCGCTTGTAGGGTTTGCCAGCATTCCTTGGCTTGTGGTCATAGCATTCCAACTCCTGCTTCTGTTGATTCCTCTCCTCCTGCCTCCTTTTAATAAGGAAATTTGTGATTACACCTGCTGCCCCACCCACATAATTCAGGATTATCTTTTCACTTCAAGGTTCTTAATCACCTTTGTAAAGTCCCTTTTGCCATATAAAGTAGCATATTCACGGGTTTCAAGAATTAAGAAGTGGACATCTTTGTTGTGGGGAGCAATGTTCTCAGTCCTATGCTCTACCCTTCAGACAGGAAGTAGATCTAAAACTATCATCAAAGAAACTCAGAGACTTAGAAATCAGCCAGCTCAATTCCCTCCACTCACAAAGCAGAAGACAGCCTTGTTCAGGGAAGATGCAACTCATCTGAGTTTTCAGGGAGTGGGTGATTGCTGAGGCCCCTGACTCCAAGCCAGAGCTTTCTCACTGCACCTTGGCTTAAGAGTGAAGGAGCAACAAAGGGGTAAGTTTATTGGAAAATCCTTGCAGGCCTCTCAGTGTGTTTGCCTTTCCTAAGGTAATATGAACAACACACTTTTCCAATTGGAAATGTTAGCTACTGGAACCAGAAGGAAGAATAGAAGCGTTCTATATGCTGAACTACTGAAATTAAATAGATTTTAACCCAAGAATTTGCTCCATATTTGTGCCTTGCTCTAAGCTAGTCTTTTAGCAATCTGATTAGAATCTAACTCATATTTGAATTTGCTCCATTTGGTGCATGGGCTTTATATTTTAAGGCATATATTGTTCTGATTTTTGGGCTAGTTGATTGCCATCTGAAACAGAGCATCCCTCATGAGCTGCCTTTGGCATAGGCCTGTAATCTTGGGCCCAGTCACTTAAGTCCTGCAGAGTAGGATTACTTTGGTTGTAAGCACATGCTTCCAAATTGCAAAGAAGTTTAAAAGGATGGTGTTCTTGTGCAGGCCAGTGGGAAAGCACGGTCACAGCTAAGCACCCTGAGGCCTCATGGACCATCCAGAACAGTACGTTTCCTATTTGAAATACAGAGTAAAGACGTGCACTTACAGGGCACCCCAGTTTATTTGCATGCATTTTTAACACCTTAGTCAACTTTTTGGACTATATTTTGATAAGTTGCAGTTAATGTCCACTACTGTACATAGGATAGTTAGTTGCCTTCAAATCACAGTTTTAATAGGGATTCTTTTTACAAGTGGCACAAAAAGAATGAGTGGCTACTAAAAGAAAAAAGTCTTTTAGCATTCTTTCTTTTTGAAATAATCTTAAAAAAACTTTTATTGAGGAATAATTGACAAACGATTATATATATTTAAATTATACAACCTGATAATTTGATGATATACATATACATTGTGGAATGATCACCGAGATCAAGGGACGTAATCCAGCTATTACGCCACAGAGTTAACTCGATTTTTTGTGTGGTGAGAATGCTTAACATGTATTCTCAGCTACTTTCAAGTAACAATTCCATATTATTAATTATAGTTGCCATGTGATACAGTAGATCCTCAGACCTTATTCTTCCTGTAAATGAAAATTTACGCATTTTACCGACTTTACCCCAAGTCCCCCTCTCCCAGTCTCTGACAATCACCATTCTATTCTGTTTCTATGAAATAATTTTTTGTTTGTTTGTTTTTATATTCCACATTTAAGTATGGTACTATACATGATTTGTCTTTCTCTATCTGGCTTATTCACTTAGCATAATGTCTTCCAGATCCACTCCTTCTAGGATAGTAAACATATCCTTCTATTTTATGGCTGAGTAATATTGCATTGTATATGTATATACCATATTTTCTTTATCCACTCATCTATCAAAGGATATTTAGGTTGTTTCCATATTTTGGCTATTGTGAATAATACTGCAGTGAACATGAGTATGCTGATACAGATATTAATTTTTTTGGATATATACCCAATACTGGGATTTCTGGATCAAATTGGTAGTTAAAGTTTTAGCTTTTTGAGGAATTGCCATACTGTTTTCCAATATGCCTGTACCAATTTCCATTCCTACCAACACTTTGCATTGGTTCCCTTTTCTCCACATCCTTGCCAACATTTTTTATCTGTTGTCTTTTTGATAACAGCTCTCCTAACAGGTGTAAGGTGATATCTTACTGTACTTTTGATTTGCATTCCTTGATAATTGGTGATGTTGAACACCTTTTCAAATACCTATTGTCCATTTGTTTACCTTCTTTGGAAAAACATTTATTCAGATCTTTTGCCTATTGTTAAATCCTGAAACTAGAGTTTAAAATACGTAGTACTTGGATCAGATGCATTTAGAATTACTAAATATAAACACTGAGATAAACAAACCCAGGGAAGATGTTGTTTAAGATGCTCAGAAGGTAAGATGTTATCTTTAGCCATTTGGAAACCTGGGCTATTACTCTTAATACCTAATTTACCTTAGAAAGAAGTGCTTTTTTTTGATTAAAGGGAAGTTCACGTATATTAGCATTCCAATACTTTAAGCACAGTGGTTTTGCAGGAGCACGCAGTGGTTGCTAAAATTAAATAATGGTGAACTTTCTCTAGATATCATGAAAAAAGTGAAACTAATGGAACAATAAATTTTTCTCCAATGTATATAATTTGTGTCTGGTGTCACTTGTTTAATGTCATATGAGCATGCACCTACTTAATTTTTTAAAGCTCTTTATTATGGATAGACATGTATATATACATATTTCCTATTTCATGGTATTCCACAAAGTATCATTATTTTCAGTCTCTCCATTACTTGAATAGATTTTAGAATATAATTTGATAGCCCTTTCCTAGATCTTTTTATTAGATCAGCCTAAATATCCAACTACCTAGAGAAAATGGCCATTTAAATGTCTTTGAAGTCCCTTAAACATGATGATACTAAAATGAAAACCTCCCCTCATAAACTGAGAGATATCATTGATGCTTTCTTCCCCCAGTATTTAATGGGTCTTCAAGTTTGTCAAGCTTACCTCTTCAATGTCTCTGTAATTCATCTCTTTACACTGTTGATTTTATCACATTGGTTCTCCTTTCTTTCCTGAGAATGAGATACAAAACAACTAATCTCTTCCGGGAGTCCTGCCCCTCACATCATTCCTCTGTGCCACAACCCTGAACGTTCTTTCAAAAACACAAATCTGATCATTATATTTATTATTTTTCAGGAAAAGAAATTTTTGGCCTTAAATTCCTAGCATGGCCTGCAGCACCATCCATGAATAGCGGACACCCTTTACATCCTTCGAAATTAATGCTACATATGAATTTTCCCATTTAATCCTTACTATGGCATAGGATATTACCATTATGAAGCAAATAAAACCAAAGCCTAAAAAATTCAAATAACTTACTTAAGATGGTCAAACAATAAGTGACTGAACTGATTTTTTTCCAGGTCTATTGATTCCAATTTTCTAGCTATTAACTACTTTATATTGAAAATTAAGAAGATAGGTATTTAAGAATGCCTTTGCTTGAATCACAATATAATTCTTTAAGAAAACACTTCTACAAATTTCAAAATAAAATAATAAATTAAAAAGAATTTTGAATTATTTTATAAAATGAAAGAGAATGTTTCAGATAAACATAATAGAATAAATCCACAGGTTTACCTCTGCTTTCTCCTCAAGTCTCACTTGAATGATAGTAAAAGGGAGTTTTTAAAAGGCATGCATTTACAAGGACATAGAGGCATACATTTATATCAGGCAGCTCATTTCAAAAAATTTAGAAGCAGGAATTTGGAGGGACTAGGAATAACGGACTTAATTGACTTGAAAAATCTGAAATTTGTCAAGCATGCAGTATAGAAAGCTAATAAAAAGCAAGTTGATTCATCCTACAGAATGTGGGAGAGGCTCAGGAATTGGGTCTGCAGGTATCTGGAAAGGAGGGACGCTCAGGGAGGGGCTAAAAAAGGTGTATTGGTTGAAAACTTTTATTTGTATTAGCAGCTAGGCCCTTATATCTTCTTCCTCAGGGCAACTGCCCCTCCCAACTCTGGTCAAGGGTTTGAGGTTTACTGTCTAGAGAGGACAAACCATATAGGTTCTCATATTGGAGAATGAATCATAAATGCTCTCAAACTGGGGATCTCAAACCGGAGGCTGTACACAGTTCAGAGTAGTGTGAAGGCTCTTTACTGGATGATAGGTGGAGACCTGCCTATCGGAAGTGAGACCTCCAAAATCCAGCCCCATTCAGCCTCCTGAAGGCTAATAATGAAGCTTGTAACCATCTCCTTATTTCTAAACTATAAGACTGGAAGATTTTTATTTAGGAAACATACTTGCCCAAGAGTGAAGTGCTACAGAAATGATTTTTGTGAATTTTCAAAAAGAAAACCATATCCCTAGACTGTCTTATAATGAAGCCCATGAGTCAAGTCCCACAGTGAGATATGTTATTTTCTAATAAAGTACCCACAAATTGCCAGGTAACTGAGAAAAGAATCTTAACAAACTATAAAAGGAAAGTGTCTGAACCTTTTAATATTCTCAGAATTATGAGAGAAGAAAATCTATCCAGGAAAAAGGATAGATTGCTTTGAAAAGAAAGATTTTGTATATTAAAATGTGATAGAAATTAAAAATTCAGTGGAGGGATTGCGGAGTAAAGTTGAAAAAACATTTCAAAGTCTATTTCCCAATAATGGTGAGAAAATTAAAAGATTAGTTGAAGAATTCCAAAGATATGAATAATAAAAGTTCCACAAAGAAAGACCAGAGGAAATAAAGAAAAAAACTATGAAAGACCTATTCCAGAAACATTTCCCACATTATAAGAATTAAATTTTCCAAAAAAAGGCCAAATAATTGGCCAGAAAAATGGGCCAAATGAAAAACAAAAACTAAAAACAAAACTAAAACTGAAACAAGGCATATCATCGTAAAAATTTTAGAACATCAGAGATAAAGGGAAAATTCTAAAAGCCTCCAGACCGGTGGGGGTGGAGTATGGGGAGTGGGGGCAGGAGTAATTACATACAAATGTCCTGAAAGCAATATTGGAAACTAGAGTCAATGGAGTTACAAAACACAATTCTATATCCAGCTGAACTAACAATCAAGAATAAGGGTAGAAGGACAGTTTTGGACCTGAAAGTTCTTAAAAGTTTTAGGTCTCAAATATCCTTCCCAGGAAGCTCCTATAGGATGTGCTTCCTGAAAGACAGGACATCATTCAAAAGAGGAAAAGAAAAGGTGCCCTGCAAACAAAGTGTATAATATAGGAATTAGGTGAAGGCAGTTCCCAGAATGACCCAGAGGAAAACTCTCAGAACAGTTAGTGTGTGGCAAAGCTCTGGTGCAACCAATCCAGGTCAAAGCTGAGGGACAGAAGGTTGCAGCAAGAAAGTCTGCAAGAGGAAAAAAGAAAAAAAACAGAACTGATGGGTTTCCTGTTCTGTTGGATTTCAGCTCTGTCAGAGTGCTGGGGAATGA